>NW_008795489.1:460424-483743 GCF_000699145.1 Aptenodytes forsteri | reverse complement strand
TGTCCCCTCCCAACTTCTTGTGCACCCCCAGCCTACTCGCTGGCAGGGCGGTATGAGAAGTAGAAAAGGCCTTGACTCTGTGTCAGCGCTGCTCAGCCATAACAAAAACATCCCTGTATTATCAACACTGTTTCCAGCACAAATCCAAAACATAGCCCCATACCAGCCACTGTGAAGAAAATTAACTCTATCCCAGCCAAAACCAGCACATCTAGTGATCCCCAGGTAATGTTATTTGTAGTTTTCATCAGAAAGTATCAGAATTACCTGGGATTCAGTAGATTTGCTGCTGTTATCAGCCTTGCCACTGGCCAGCTGTATGTCTGTTGCCCAGCTTACTTTGTCACAAATTCCCCATATTCCCCTCATTCCTCATTCCAATAGAGGCAATGTTGTCAACAACTCATTTGTAAGGGTGCTCAGATCCACTTACTCAAGGTGCTACAAGATGAAATGATTGTTATCACTTTATCCTTCGGTGACTTCAGAGATTCCATGAATATCAACATTTAAAGAAATATAG
This sequence comes from Aptenodytes forsteri, assembly GCF_000699145.1. Lineage (NCBI taxonomy): Eukaryota > Metazoa > Chordata > Aves > Sphenisciformes > Spheniscidae > Aptenodytes > Aptenodytes forsteri. Next base: position 483,220 of record NW_008795489.1, on the reverse strand, counting down.
ATTTCAAGTAAAATAGGAAGGTCATGCAGATAAATAGTTAGATGTGCAAAGGTAAATAGAGACAAATGATATCTGTGAGGATATACTAGAAGACTATAAGTAGGTTAACTTAGTAAGGTAGAAGGTTTGTTGGCTTCTGTGATTGAATGATATAAGAAGTTTGAGTAGATAAATCTTGGCAGACACTAAAATTTTGTGCAGTGATATTGGCAATTTTGAGACTTTCCTATGAACAAAAGTACTATACCTGTCAGCAACATGCGAAACAGGCATGGATGCTTGCAGGTTCTCTATTAACTCTGAGATGAGAACATGCTATGACCTACCTCTGCTAATTTATTTTAAGAAAGAACATTTATGAGTTGGAGTTAGGAGGACTCTTTATTAAGATGAAAAGACCGTGATACTGTATTAAAATCTACTTTCTGGTCCTATGTCTAGGGTTAGTATTTAATTGAGAAGAGAAATCTATTGCTTAAGGATTTCAGTACGATACTTTTAAGAAAGAACATTTATGAGTTGGAGTTAGGAGGACTCTTTATTAAGATGAAAAGACCGTGATACTGTATTAAAATCTACTTTCTGGTCCTATGTCTAGGGTTAGTATTTAATTGAGAAGAGAAATCTATTGCTTAAGGATTTCAGTACACAAAATGATTGAGAAGCCATTGGTGCTGACAATGTTTAGATGAGAAGAGTTTTTAATTTACTGGGAGTTACAGCTTAGGAGGGAGCTGAATATGTGCTTCCAGTCAACTTCAAAAAGAAGCTATTCTGAGAATGACAGCTATATGACACTAGTATGCCCATTTGGTCATATCTTCAAATAAGCTTGACCTAAATAAATTCCACAGCCATTTTATCACTTAGTTACAGGCAGTATTTTAAAGGAAATTGATTATTTCTGACAGTGAGAGTTGTAAATTTTAAGCAAGTTCTAGCTTATAAGCAAGCTGCCAAACCTATTTCAAAACAATTCTAGTCAATGACGTCATGTCTTTTCTTTGTTCTTTTTTCCAAATCAAAGGCAAGAAAACAACATTTAGAAGCTGAGATGAATATGCAGCATCATGCTGTAATTCTGGGTCGTTGGAAGCACTGGAGCTTCCGGTGGTGTCATTATGCTGTGCAAAATATGTTTAGTTTAGTAACTCATTTAGTCACTTTTCTAATACATCTGTGCATTCTTCATTAAAGGCTATATCTATCTGGATAATGTTTGTGGGGATAAGTAGGATCTTCTAGCACGTGAAAATGACAAAGTTGGGGGAAAATAAAGTCATCTTTCAGTCATATAATCCTTTCTTCTGGTCTGAAACAGAAGTGACATTAATGCTATGATAGGTCCAAGTTTACTTGGATGTTACTCAGGTAATTTCAGAGGAAAGTGTTTTTGACACTAATGGAATAAATACTCCCTGGGTTTGTATGCAAGGAGAGTTCAGTTTGTCTTTGACTATAAATATTAGTAACTATAGAAAATCAGTAGCTGGCAGTTTTCCTTGGATGTTGTAGCAGTGTTATTTTGAATAACCCCATATATTAATTTATGTTTGGCCAGGGCTAATGTTATTCCATTAATTCAGCAATCCAGGGGAAGACAGATGGTCTGATTCACAGTTCACAGCCAAAGGAACAGAAAGTTAAACAAAATTATTATTTTTTATGATGTTTATCCATAGTTTATGGTCACTTCCTAGTCTGTGAAAATAAGATGACTTTTAGGTAGGACTCTTAGGTAAAAAGTAATTTGTTGATTTAAAAAGATGCTTGTCATTTTCCTCTGAGAAGTTCAGGACAGGATTCCCATGTTGCAGGTTGATCTATCTGTCATGGAAGGTGGTTTCTAATAGACATCCCGACTGGCTGGAAGTATTTTAATATTAGTCTTTTGGCCTTTATCCTACCAAGACAATATAAAAGCAGATAGAAGAGAGATGAAAAGAGAAATGGAAATCACCTGGCTTCATTTCAGGCTATTAAATATTTGCCTTCATGCCAAATAGCCTCTTAATTTCAGATGGTGCTAATATACTTCTTCTCCACTAAAAGAGTGAAAAGGAGAAAGGGAAAATGGGGGTAAGATTATATCTTTTTGTTTTCTTTTTCAACAGAACTATTTTTAGCCAATCTGGAGTTAAAAATAACAAAGAGGGTTTTTTTCCTCTTCTCTAACAAAAGGACATTGGTTGGCAAGTTGCCAGAGAAGTCTTGGGTACTCTGATTACCCAGCTAACATGGCCTGGCAAGCAATGAACTCTGTGATGCTCAGAGCCAAAAGTTAGCCTCCATGGTTTGTATTTCTCCCTCCTACTTTTTGCTGTGCAGAACAGAAAGCACAAGCTGCACAGTGCATATCACTCTGTAGCAGTCTTAAACAGACCAGTTTTGCTTTGGGGCTCTCATGAAAATTCTTCCATTACATTTGTGGGTGAGTGTGGGTTTGCATCACAAAACTACAGCCTTTGAGATACAAGTTTGGGGCTTGAATAAATTCAAATTCTTTAAACACAACTTGTTCATAACTGTGAAGTTTCACTTTGCACCCAAACCATGTAGAACTGTGAGTTGTGCATGATTAGAATGCAGCAATAGGAACTATGTATCATTTGCTCCAGTTTTATGAGTCTCTGAAGATTATAGATGTGAGGCTTTTGTTGTCTATGATGTGCTTTATATAGTTTCTGGGTCTGTTGCAAACCGTCAAAATGTGATTGAAGTACCCATGAAAAGGGATGGTTTGAGATCAGTCTAACTTTTCTTAAAGACAAAGACCTGTGTTAGTTCTAGGTACCTTTAAGCATGCAGTGTGATACCTACAGAGGGAATCTAGTCCGATCTATGAAGGAGATCCCATTCAAGGGCACAAATTCTGCATGGAAGCACTTGTTTCTTTCCATTGACTGGGACCAGGTGCCTTAAGTGCCGTTGGACAGCGGGGATGCTGCACACAGTTGCAAGTTATTTTCAATAAGGTCATTAGCAGGAAGTGTCAATTGTCAATAACCATTAAGTGCAGACAATTGCTGCTGAACCATTGCTGTTGTATGGAGGATCTCACGCTATGGGTCAGGGAAGTACTTGTGCATGTGCTGTGACCTGCCTTTGGCATAGGAAGGCTCTGTTTTTTTTATCATGATTCGTGAATCTTTGCTGTAGATTTTCCTATTACCTTACATTATTACTGACCTCTGAAAGCTAAATAGAAACCAGTGTTATTTCTGTTTGCACGGTAGCTAAGAACAGTTTTTTCTAAGAATAAAAGAAAGCATCTTGAAGTAAATAGGGGAAACCTTTTGGAAGATATCAGTGATTAAGAGAAAAAGTATGCAAAAATAGTATTAGTTGGAGGGGTTTCAAATTAAAATTTATCTGCATTTTATGATTGAACAGAAAACACAGCAAAAAGTGGGACACTACCTAGTGTTTTTTTCCCCCAATTAATTATGTGGACACAAGCAATTTTTGTATTTTCAGTTCCAAAATTATATGATCTCATAGGTTTTGACAACTCTAGCACAGGTTAGTAAATGTCTCTTGCTGCTGAAAATATATTCAGTAACAAGGAAAGGGTTCATTGCAGAGATTAATTCCAGAAAAAGACTATGCAGTTGATGTTATTAAATATTTTTATGATTGCCAGAAATATACTTTGAAAACCTTATCAGCTTTAACCATTTGATTTTGACTTTATCTGCAAAACCAGATAGCCTGTTTGGGCAGTCAAATAGAGCAATTGTTTGAGAATTTTCATTTTGCAAACTTGTTAAATGTGAGAATATTTTTTTCAGGGCTGACTGTAGCTGCAGTGAGAAATTGCAGAATTGTTTGCCAGTCATGATGGGGTGCTGATAGGCATCTGAATTCTTGCAGCTTCCCAGTTCCCATTCAGAGCAATATGGAATGTTTCCTTACCTTTCACTTACAACACTGCCACTACCACATGGTTTATTTTCAGTTAGAAACTGAAGATCTGGTTTAGGGTCCACTGCCGTTAGGGGAGAGACTTCCATTATCTTGGTGTGGGGAGCCTTAGTTCATGTCATTGAGGACCGTCGTACTCTGAGTTAAGTCAACAGAATTTGTTCTGTATAGCTCAAACAGAGGAGGGTCATACTCTAGGGATGAAATGCTATTTGGTGAACCAGTACAAAGCATGTGCATGGTAACATTATGTAGTGAAGCACTGAGCTACCATGGTTATGAACTCAGTATAAGAACTCTGATAGACTAGGATAGAAAAATATAAGGATTGGCAGATGTACTGTGCTTACGATTTGCACAAGAATTGCAACTTAATAGAACTAAGAAAAAAAAAATGCTTTTAGTGTATTAGTTATTAGGTGGATACTATTTGGGACAGTTTTTCATTTGTATACTGCCTATTACTGCATTTATTTCTTGCTGTATTTTAGCATACTGCTAAAACCCTGTATAATGTGTATAGTATTAGAGGGGAGGTGCTTTTAGGAAAAGGATAAAGTTAGTTACATATTCTCAGTGCTTCTGAGTACTCTGTTCATTGTAGAGTCGGAGGACACACAAAGTGTCCATTCTGCTATGATCAAGGATGTCACGTTGTCTCTCTCTTCTCTTATTTCTTGCTGTATTTTAGCATACTGCTAAAACCCTGTATAATGTGTATAGTATTAGAGGGGAGGTGCTTTTAGGAAAAGGATAAAGTTAGTTACATATTCTCAGTGCTTCTGAGTACTCTGTTCATTGTAGAGTCGGAGGACACACAAAGTGTCCATTCTGCTATGATCAAGGATGTCACGTTGTCTCTCTCTTCTCTCCCTTTTTTTCTTTTTTTTTTTTTTTTAACATTGAGTCTCAAGGGGTTTCATTTGTATACTGCCTATTACTGCATTTATTTCTTGCTGTATTTTAGCATACTGCTAAAACCCTGTATAATGTGTATAGTATTAGAGGGGAGGTGCTTTTAGGAAAAGGATAAAGTTAGTTACATATTCTCAGTGCTTCTGAGTACTCTGTTCATTGTAGAGTCGGAGGACACACAAAGTGTCCATTCTGCTATGATCACGGATGTCACGTTGTCTCTCTCTTCTCTCCCTCTTTTTTTCTTTTTTTTTTTTTTTTACCATGTAGTTACCTCAAGGGTAGTAAAGACAGCAGTAGACAGTTGGCAACCATCAAAGAAATAATGAAGCATTTCATTTAGAGGCTCTAGAGTTGTTCAGAATATCACTTCAAGGCTAAGAATAGCACAGACAATTTAAATGACAGTGCAGTGTTGAATTTTTGTGCTATTTCTACAGTGTGAAGCCTTTTTTTCCCTGGCTTAGGAAGATCTCATGATTATTTTGAATCTATAGGCAGCTGGAAAGCCTATAGAACTCAAGAAGATGTTATTCGGGGACAAGGAAGAATAAAGGCCTCAGGAATCAGAAAGACAACGTTTCCTTGTCATTATTTTGGGCCACTGAAGGTTACACCTGAAAAGGATAATCTCAGATATGTATTTCTAGGCTCACATATGGAGAAGTAGGACAAGAGATTATTTAACACATCAACACAAAATTTGTTGGTTAGAGTAGCTGGTGCCAAATACTCAGTTTACTTGGCAATAAATTGCTTTTTATCTAGCTCAATCTCTTTGCTAAAAACTATTGTAACTAATCCATACTCAAAAAAAACCCAACCCCAAAATGCTCCTTTTTGGATTAAGGCATGAAAACATATTAAAAATAGCATCTCTTCACAGACTCTGGAGTCCAGAGAGCAGGTAACCAGAAGAGAGTGCTATGTGCCAAATGCCAGTGCTTTTTCCAATGTCAGAAAGTTCCCTAGGACCTTGCAAGGCACTGTTGTTTCAGTAAGATGGAGATTCAGCTAACTGACATGCCAGTTCAACAATAGTCCCATTCCTGTAGGCAAAAGAGCAGTGTTAAAAAAGGTACATTTGGACAGAAACAGATTCTTAGATTTAAGAATTAATATGTCATTGGCTCTATGAGAGGCATTGTAAGAAAAGTAATTTCTCATCCAAAACGGCATTGATGTTACCTCTGGAAATGTTTTGCAATGGGGTTGTAGTTAGAGTAATTCCTAGGTTTGTGCCAACATATCATAAAAGACAACAGCCTCAGAAATCTGCCTTTGAAATTTGGCATCATAGGCTCATGTGGTTTTAATATGTTTTAAGCTCAAAATTGCTGTAGAGTTACTCAAAATACTGTAGAACTCAGTGACTGAATAACAGAAATTATATTCTCATTTATATTTTGACATGTACATAGATAGTTAAAAGATGTGATGCTGTGCAAACCAGACTAATATGGAATAAAGAAATACTCAGCAAATTTAACAAATAATGTTCTATAGATTTTATAGGTGTTCTGTTGTTTTATTTACTTAATATAATGTGTTCACGATTTTTCCTTGAAACCAGTAACCAGATCTGTCCCAAATGTGCCTGATATCAAAGCGTAAGTTCCCTTCCACTGTGAGCAAGAAATCTTAACTTTTGCCAAACAGTCTTCCTGAAAAGGTGGAAATTGTTGTGCGACAAAAAGCCAAACCTTTAATTAAAGTGAAGAGCTCAGTAGGTTCATAAACATCCCCACTTCCAGCAGCTGGTAAATTCTTAACAGAAAAGAATTTCAGTGGGAAGCTTCTGTCATTAGTAATTTTTTTCCTGGTGAACAAAAAAGTAAATTGCTTAGTGGCTGACTGTGCAGTTTGATAACACCTGAATGAGGTATGAGGTCATGTTCTGCCACCCTTAAAGTCAATACCTGACCTTGCAGGCGTTTATTTGCTCTCTGAAGGTGATCAGGGCCTGCATTACAACACCAACACCGCTGGTTTTAAAACAGCAAATTAAATTATTAATTTATTATGTATGTGTAAATAATCACTTACTACACAATCTGTTCGAGAGGGCGGCACTTCAGGCATCGCAGATGTTTCTCAGATAGATGTTATGTGAAAATTCCTACGTCTGACCGCTGGTTTTAAAAGCGCAAATTAAATTATTAATTTATTATGTATGTGTAAATAATCACTTACTACACAATCTGTTAGGGGGCGGCACTTCAGGCATCTCAGATGTTTCTCAGATAGATGTTATGTGAAAATTCCTACGTGTAGTTTAAAAAAAGCCAGTTTTTGAAGCCGTTTTAATAGAGTCATAGTTACATGGAAGATTCAGAGATAAGTTTTATAATTTGCAAGTTTTAAAAGCCTGGAAAATGTATCTTGAACTTACAGGCATCTCCATGGTGAATACTCAAGCTGAAAGGAGATTTTGATCTCCCTATGGCACGCACAGATAGAACTGTGATTCTCACTGAATTTTTGTTGTGCTGCTTTCATTTTATCTGGAAGGGTGTGGATGGGTAGCAAAACAATGTTCCAAAATTAAAAGCTCAGAAGACCTTAAACTGACCTCTTAAGTCCAGATAATAACAAAGCAACATTGGAGGCCTGCCCTCACAAACTCAGAAAATGCAGTGCCAAATAATCTTGTGCAGTATAGCGAAGCCAAAATATTGAACCTTATTTTAGCTCTGCTCGACAGATGCACTGAAGCCTTAGGCTCAGGAGCTGCATGTACTTTTCTGCTCATAAGCAACATTCAGCTCAAGCTTGTTAAAAAAAAAAAAAAAAAAAATAAAAAAAATCCTGCATGCCCACAAGTGGAGCTCCCCTTGCTGCAGGGCTGCCAGATGCTGAGGGCATGGGGAGTGCAGGCTCTCGTACAGCTGGGGCAGGAGGTGCACAGTGCATTGCCCTTCGGGTTTCTCTTTCATTGCTTGGGAAAAGATGGCAGGAATTAGATACAATGGAGTCCTTACGGAGTACAAGGACTCCAAGGAAGACCTTTGCTTTGCTGGTGAAGGCTGATAAGAGATCCACGCCCCTCTTCTGGCATTCGTTGCCTACAGCAAGCCTGGGTGGAGTCCCATCAGTTAAAATGACTGGGTCTACATGAGCTGTGAATCTTGATGCAAAATTATATGCAGTGAAGTAGAAAATAGGAGACTACGTTAGACCTAGCAACAAAGATCTGTGAGGATTTAATTCCCGTTCCCTTAAGCCAGAGGCCCTTCTTAACCCAGCCCTGGGGCTGGGTATCATGGTACAGAGCTATGAGTTTTAAGGCTACTCTCAGCACAGCTGTAACAGCTAGAAATTCTTTGGGACTGAGATACTCTGGTGGGTGGCTGTGGCCATTTTCTGAACTGCGGGGTATGTCCCAGGGAATGGCTCTGATTACCTAAATCCACTCTCATCTTTCTCAGATGGAGAGATGGCTGAAATGCTGCTGGACCAGGTTTATCTGCAGAGAACTCCGAGTACCATCTCTTCACTGTTTTCCTTTGAGGATAGTTGACTTGTGATAAGTCCTTATAGGAAAGTGTTAACTGCAAAAGTGTGTTTATACTGACATAAATGTGTCTGTTTAGGGTTGTAATGAGGGAAATATTCCTACTCAAAAAAGCTCTTATGTTAGGAAATTTGTATTCTGACAAGGTGCTGCCTGTATGAGGATAAAAGTACAATGGAAATGCTTGGCTGGTCCTCTGTAATTTATGCAGCATGCATAATGCTTTTATTGTAAATTATTACTTTTCTTCCTATAATAAAATGGCTAAATAAAGTTAAGCCAGCAGATAAAATAGAAGTGCTGCAAATGAACTGTTTAGTCTTTTGCCTTGTCAGTCCAAGTAGAATTTTCTTCTCTACACTTTGTAATTGGGTTGCTGTTTATCTTGTTGCCCTTTCTTTCAGTTTGGAGTGAAGAAAAACAGTAATGTTTTGATCTTAGTTTGAAATGGAGAAAAGAATATAAATACTTTGAACCTTCTAAGTAATGAAATGGGGATTCTTAAGTAAAAAAAAATGCATACATGTTTAGAAATCAGGTGTCAGAAATTAGTTTAGGGTTTCATATTGCAATTAAAAATTGTCACAGTGACAGATGACAAATATAGTATGCAGGGCTCCAGTATATCTTCTATGCAAGTAAATTGAAACGCTGCAATAACTTCAGGGTACTTTGGTACTGGAAATTTATCAAGAAGCTTGTGGGACAGAGCAAGAGGAAGGTCTGCATTCCTTTCAGAGAGAAGATGGATGCTAATGTCTGGTGGGATTTTCATCCAGAGACACTTGCAGTCATCAGCCTTGTCAGGGTTGTTTTTTTTATCTGACTAGCAGGAACTGTGGCTAACAGTGTGTACAGTTACTAACAACATTGTGATGGCAGAACTAGGTGCTGTCAGTATTATCTCTTATAATACAGATATTTCTTAAGCTGTGGGTGCAATGGGTGGTGTGTGATCTGTGAAGGATGAGAAGAACTGAAAGGGATATGGATTTTTTTTTCAACTGAGGCAGAGAGACCTCCCAGACCTTCCATGCTGCCTCCGTGACTGTTTTCCCTAGCGTTTTGGCACAGCCTTGTCCAGCCAGCAGTACCATTTGCACCATGAAGAACTGAAAGGGTTTGGCATTATCATAGTGTTTTATGGATGCAAAAATCACTGCCACCTTGTCTGGGTACAGCACAGAGCCTGTGAAGGGTGGACCCAGATAAGGTGAACTGATGAGAAGCTGAGAGCTCAGCTGTTTCCATCCCCATCTGAAATTCTAGGAATGTTTTATCAGGATTACAAGCTTCAGATTCTGCTGCATCTTGTTTGAGAGGGCAGCAGCTATAGGGAACATTGCAGAATTTGATAAGTATATGAAAGAATACATTGAGTACTGATGGTGTACAGCTTTATCTTTTCATGTTCTTGTGAAAGGATAACTTGCAATGCTGGGAGATTTCAGGCCTAGGGCATTACATGAAATAGCTGACAACTGATGTTAATACTTGTCTTTTCTGCTCTGGTCAGTTGTCCTTAAAGTAACTCCTGCAGACTCCATCTGGCCATCCTTATGTGACATTGAAAAAGTCAGCACTATAAACTTCATCTGACTGTTAATTTATAATGGTTCTTTTTTTTTTTCCTGTCCAGGCAGATGGAATAGTAAGAACCTTCCCTTTGCTGCCAAAAAACAAGAAAGATGATGATATCAAGTTCAGGTGCTTTCCTCTACTCCATTTATTCTGCATTGCAATGGTGTTATGGAGGGAAGGGTAAACATGTACTTTCCCTGCTGAAGTTTCCCTGAATGTGGAAGAATGAGGGCAAATGTAAAAAAAGGTGGTTTTTTTGTCAGGATGGATGTATTGACAGGACTTTCATGTGTGAGATGTGAAGGTATTTGTTCTGTTGTTCTTGTTGCTTGTGAGCCTTCAGATGGACAAATATGTTAGAGATGGATCTCAACATGTTTGTTCCTTCCTTCTTGTAGGGAGGTGGATTAAGTGATCAGTTTGATGTTTCCTCCAATTCTGCCCTTTCTATGATTTTTAGCTTGCATTTAGGTGTATCTACCTAGTCAGTTTAAGTGACAGGGCACTTTATTTATGGTAGGATAATCCTCGGTTGCTTATGATTTTCTGAGGTGGCAAGGCAGCTATCTGCCATAATGTATATTGCTGCATATCTCAGAAAGCAGCCCTCATGCTTCCATTTACAAGCTCAAAAGCTGACTCTTAGTTGCAAAGATGAAAGCCATGGACTGAAGAAGCCTGTGCAGGACATACAAGGAGTTAAACACACATGCTGGTAGATGTGTGCTGGCCACACATGGAAATGCTGGTAGACTTTGAAGGTTGGATTTTGTATAAAGTCTCAACTTTGCTATCATAAACCTAAGGCAAAAGTAATTTAAGATTTTTGTGAAATAACAATCCTTTTAGCATTTTATAGTGAATTAGGTACTTCCAAATTTAGATATGTCCATATTTATCAACTCTCAGCTCTGTTTTGTGGCTCTTTATGGGACTGCTATAGAAGGAAAACCCATATAACCAGCTTCCTAGCTATGCCCTTTGTATCCCAACAAAGAATGGAGTAGTGGTGGCAAAAATAAGTTATCAGAAACTACACGTGTTCAGGAAATCATAGTAGCGGCCGCTGCTTCTTGAGAGCCAGTATAGTCAGTTGCAGCTCAGAGGAGCCATGACTTAATATCAAACACATCTCCAGAAAGTGTGTTTCTGAAAAGCTAGGTTTAATGTAACCCAAAATATTGGTGATTTGACTTGACTAACGAGAGCTGTTTTGATTTGTTCTTTATGGCCTTGATAGTAATTATTTTATGCTATATTCAATCTACCATTACATTTTCAGTTAAACTCTGTAATTAAAAAAAGACTTCGTTGTCTGGTAGATGACTTAACAACTCTCTTTATTATCTTTTTTTAAGGAAATGGTTTCTCAACATTTTCTCAGTCTACCTGGAGTAGAACCATATAATTTCCTAAAGGTACCCGCTGACCTTTGGTTTGATTTTTAGTAATCATTCCTACCACAACTATGTTGGAATTGATATCTCTATTTACCAGAAGGTTGGCAGGACTATAAGAACTGCAGGCAAATATGTATGAGTAAAATGTAAAATCTGAAAATAAACATACATTCAGATGTATATGAATAGATTTGGAAAAGCCCAGAATGCTCTGGTGTTCTTAGGCATTCCTATCCCAGTTCATTGAGGCTTTTGGAAGATGTTCCCAAAGCATTCCAGTGATAGAAATTCCAGACCTTTTCTTGGCACTATATTCCATGCTTATATTAGAAAGTTTGTATAATATCTGACTTCATCTTCTTTGAATCCTGTCATTAGTAAACTTGGAGACCAACACATCTGCATTTTTGCAATGTCTTCTTTCAAACTTCTTATCTCTTATCACTGAAAACAATTATTCTAGTATTTTCCTATATGTCTTGTTTTCTTGACCCTGTCAGAATTTTCTCTATATCTTTCTTGAAATATGTGGCCTAGGGCTGGACACTAAACTTATGCCTTATCACTGTTGGAAGGGTTACTTTATCCATCCTGCATATAACACTCCTGTTTATACACTTCAGTATGCTTTTTTTTTTTTTTTGCAAGAGGATGACAACACTGATTCACGTTTAGCTTTGATCTGTTCAAAATTATTTTTTCTCCCCCCCCGAACTGCAGTCTTTTCATTCACTTCCAGTCTTCTGTTGGTGATGGCTGCTTCTGCTGTAATGCCATATCTGGAATTTGACCTAACCAAACTGCATCCTTTTTCTTTTCCTGCCTATTTCTACAGTTTGTCAGGATCTTTTAAATTTTTCAAAATTGTAGTCTCCAAAGCATTTGCAGTCTTTCCCTGCTTGTTATCATCTGACAGTTCAATAAAGATATTAATCATCAGTGGCTTTGATGAAAATATTTATCAAGGTCCAAGAAAGCCCACAACAGAGCATAAACTTTCACAACAAATTATTTGTAGCTCATCTTTGAAGACACTTTTTAGCTAGATTTACCAAAAGCTTGCATTAGTTTCATTTATATTGTGCTCCCGTAGTTTACTTATAGGAATATCAGGTCATACAGTGTCAAACTCCTGACTAAAGTCACAAGCTTTATTTCCCCACTATAAAAAATAATATTAAAGTGGGCTGGCATGAGTTGCTTAGCTGTTACTGCCATTTCATAAGTACCTAGAAATAATATAAATACTTTGTTGCATGATCTTTTCCTGTATTTTTTCCTGGGAACTCTGTTACAGATCACTGAATCTAAAATTTCTATTTCTTGCTAAAATATAAGAATTATTTTTTGTCCCTTTTTTTTGCCTCCTGATTCAACTAGATTTGATTGTTTAATGCAGTCATCATCTTCTGGAATTTCCCAGCCTTCCTTATGCAGACATTCAGAAGATATGACTGAAATGGTCCTGCCTGGCCTTGAAATATAGTGATCTAGGATATACATTCTTGAGATTGTCCCTGTTCACTCCAGACTGAAACACGTTTTGGCTCCAGATAAGATTAAGTATACTTAGACTGTCTCCAGTGGTTCATCTTATAAAGTCTTGAAAGCAGTCCGTGAAGATCCTATTGTATTCCTAGTTGACCAGTCTCAGTACTTAACTATAATTCTGGATGGATATTTTTCCTAATGTGCTATCCAGATCTGTATTATTTAAAATTAAGTGTTTGCTCCTTGCCCGATCTTTAGTTGGCATGAGGACAATTGAACTCTTTATTTCACTTTCCTTCATGTTTGAACTCTACTGTTATGCTCCCCCTCAGTTTTTTCTAAACTAGGGAAACCTGAATCCCTCTTTTTGTGTCCTGTATGTCAAGCCTCTTAATTCTTGCTGATCTTTTTTACATTCTCTTTGGCTTGTCTAATAGATGGTGCACAAAACTGCATGGAGCACTCCAGCTGAAATTATCCGTTGCTGTTTGTAAGTAGTATAAAAGGAAAAAATAATTCTGTACTATGCACCATACTCCTTTTATTACATTGTAGACTGACACTTAGTTCTTTGGAACCAGACTGTAGACTTGCATAAACTTAAAAAATGCATTACAAAGTTTTCCTTCAGCCCTGTTTTATTTGTCTAGGTTAAGAGTTCATTTCAGTGACAAAGTGTAATTCCACAAAAAAAGCGTGTGACTTCAAGGAAGGCAAAAGCTCTTAGTCAGATGTGCTCAGTTCAAAAGAATGAAAAAAGAAAAAGCAAGCAATAACAAAAACAAAACCCTAATTATAAGCTCTGCAAAGACAGCTTGGCTAAATTGAGTTTGTTCTTCCCTGGTGTACCCATACAAGGGCCAGCTGGCTCATGGCTCTTCAGAATTTAATTTGCTACACCTAACATGAAGGGAAATTCTTTCTGTGGGCAATTTGACCTCCCCTACTAGAATTAAGCACAAGTGCTTTCCAGTTCGCAGTCTGGATTACAAGCCGTCCCTCGCCTCTGGATGACAAGTTTCACCACTGCAGATAGAGCTGAGATAGAGCAAAGCTTCCCGATGTTGGATAAAAAGGATGAGTGCAAAAGGTGGAAGCAAACACAAAGCAGTGTTGGATACACAGGCAGCAGAGGTTAGCTGCTTATTCCAGAGATGTTCCTACAGCCAACATTAGTGTGCTTTTATAGGCAATCACCTACTTTGCCCATGCCTAAAGCTAGCCCGGTTTCAAATGAAGTCAATAGGAATTCTGCTCAGTGTTTCCCCATGAGCTCTATGCCGAAGCTTAGACTTTTGTGTGATGCTCCAAACCTATCCATGCTGGTCTAAGCCATGACTCTTTCTTGTTAACTCCTCTGACAGAAGTGCAATTTGCAGGACTCTAGCTACAGGTAAAAAAATGTAAGTTTATACGTAATTGTTTAATCAATAGTTGGAAGTCTCCTAGCCCATTATTTGTGATCCTTTCCTCCTTTTCACTCTCTTTGTCTGAAGATGAGAGATTTGACAGTCCATGATAATGTGTCTGGCACATAAGTTGCCAAAAGGTAATTAGCAGGCCTGTTTCTGATTTAACATGTGGAAGCTGGCACTGACACAGAGGCAATGCAAAAGTTCAGATAATATCCTCAGCAGCCCTGGACAGCTGTGCCAGGTGTGAAGTGTGAGGTCCCCCAAGTGAGAGAACTTAATTTCTATCTTCAGCAGCACTAACAAATAAGAAACACAAAACACAGGCTTGTAGGGGGAATTTAGTCACTTTGACCTCTGGCTAAGCACAGATTTCAGGTAAGAGAGATGCTGTCCTTGGGGACTGTGTTTCACAGATATGTTGGGAGAATGTGGCAAGGGAGTGGAGGAGGTCATGGTGCAACAGCCCAGGTATTCATCCTATGCAGGTTTTAACAGGAGGTCTTCAACAAATTCAAGCTGCAAATAATGAGGTTTGTTTACAGAGAGGTTATCCAGGAAGTGGAAACCTGTACCACAGGTACACTGGTCATGGTGAAGGGTGGTATGCTGGCAGTGGTCCCTGCTTAGCAAGCCTCTGTGAACATGAGAGACAATAGTCACTTCCCTTCCTGCTGTGCTGTACGGAGCTATTCTCCTCTAGCATGGTGGCCTTTCTCCCACCATCACCACTGATGCATGTGAGAGGCTTTGGATCTTGTGCCCTGTGACAGGATTTGGTTTGCCTCTGCAGAAGTCTGGTGTCTGAACTCCATTTGGGGCCAGTATCAGACCCTTATAATGTTTTGAGCATAGCAGAAGAGCTCAGCATCCTCCTGCAAAAATTCAAACCTGCTTTTTGCCCTCAGAGACAACTGCCAGAGCTCTTGTAAAATGGACTGTAGGTAGTTAATATTAAGTTGTTGGTTATGCTCAATGCAACACACAAGTGATCAAATATTCCTGATGACTGTAGTTTCACTGGATGTAGGAATGAACACAATTTTGTGAATAAGTACCTTTTCCTTTTATGACTGGTTGGCATTGTTATGCATATGTGAAATATAGGTAAACAAATCAGTAAATTTTTTTTTTAACTGAGAGTGCAATAGCAGAACAGAACAGTGGTCTACTTAGCCTAGTATCCTCACTCTTGAAGTGGACAGTAACAGATGGTTAGGGAAAACTGTAAGAAACTGGGCAAGTTGTAAATTATTCTTCCTCTTGTGATTCTTTCAGGCTCCAGCGATCAGTATTTTAAAAAATTCCTGGAGGTTGCGTCTGTTCTGTTCTGTTTATGTACTAATTAACTTCTGAAGTCAATTCACATATTTCTCTAATCTTGAATTTGTCTTCACCGTTATCATCAGTGACATCTCATGGCAATGAATTAATTAATAATAATAATAAATTAATTAATTATGTGCTACTTGAAAATTCTTCCAAAATCTCATTTTGTTTTAAACCCACTACCCCATAATTTCATAGTGGGAAACTGCTTTTCACAGTTAATTGTAGTGACATTTGCAGTTTGACAGCTAGACCATAACAACTCAGTCATGTCTTTTGCTATGAAAAGCCACTGCCTACTTAGCCTTTGTATGGAAGTTACTCATAAGCTCATGTGTCCTGTACACATCACTCATTACCCACTCAAAGCCTTGCTTTTCTGCTAAAAAAGAAAAAAAAGTGCAGTTTTGGCCTCAGGGAAAGTTGTGAGTATGATCTAACTAGAGATAAAAATACTATGAACACTGGGAAACTGGCATTTTAAGAACTTCACTGGGTTGAAAGCCTGCTAGGCTTATAGTGCTGACCTTGGCAAGTTTACCTTGCTGTCAGGGTACCTATTGTTCCAAGGTAAAAGCAATGAATAATTTGTAGTGGTTAACAGGAAAGGAGAAAATATATGTACCCTCATCAGCCAGCATCAGAAGCCTTCAGACATAAGCACAAGCAGGATCTGAGCTGAATTTTGAAGATTTCATGTCCTCACAGGTGGCTGGTCCTTAACTATAATAATGAGTCAACCTTTGGCTGCTTGCCATGCAAATTTGACTGACCAGGGGCAATATGGGAGGGTGTGGGTAGGAAGGAAGCAGGAGACCTGTCATTGTCACACTGAATGAGTCTGAAATCTCCTGATTCTAGTTTGTTAAAATCATTATCTAAGCAAACTTAAAAGAGTGAGTGTATACTATTTTTTAAAACAAACATTAGAGTCATTATAACGTAGGAGGTTAATGACCCAGCTTTTGGTTGGGTTGAAATAACTTTCTTATAAAGAGGGGATGGCCAGTTTTTCTCACTGACCTTTTGAGCCATGAACCAGATTCTTTGTCTGGCTGGGAGCCTCGTCACCTTTCCCATGGAAGAAGAGAGCCAAGGAGGTGGAGAGGTCCAGGAATAGCAGGACATGATAACAGCTCTATCGCTGCATTACATGTAAGTGAAGTCACGTAACAATATTGGCCTGAGCAGTTTTGCTACTTAACTTTATGCCATAGCTGGAGATTTGGACTACCTGACAGCTCCTTCTCTGGTACAACTTCACTAGGACACTTGGCTCGAGTGACACAGGTTGACCATATCTGCTTAGGGGAGAGCTCCTTGTAGATAAGCTATTATCAGAGAGCTGAGTGCACCTACATCACAGAGGTAAAATCGATTAGTACTGCAAAAGGAATAATCTGAATAACTTTTATGTAGCAGTACAATGGTCAGGGCACTGGGGCAGGCTAAGTTCAATGCCAGCTTCATTCAATAGTAGTCAAACTCATGGTTTTGAAAAACATATACCTGCATTTTTGAAACAGCAGATATGAATGAGGTTATTTTATCTCTTCCTATCTGAAGGCACAACTAACTGAAGAATAATAACTCATCTCTGTTAAATATCAGACATTTTTTCTTAAAGAATAAATTTCTTTAATGCTACATAGATCTCATATCCTCACGTACCTATAAAATATTTGTTATAATTGTTCTTGCTTATGCATGTGTAGCTGCAAGTGTATTTACATTTTCTGAGTAAATTGATGGAACTTCCATGCAATGGGAAAGAGCATTTTCTAAGGGATAGGACACTATTTAGTGAACGCATTATTTTCAGGCAGAATTTACATCTGGAGTCATCAGCTGGAAACTGCAGATCATAATAATGGCTTTCTTCTGATGATGCGTAATACCATCATTCTTTTTTGTAGCATCTTGGTATTGTTCTAATTTTAGTTAAAAATGTTTCCACTGTTTATGGCAGTCTAAAGTTCAGTTAGCTATTGAATTTCCTTACCATATTTTGCAAATTGCTGTTGTTGGTTGTTTGAATTACAGATTGTTCAGGATATATAACTACTTATTATTATGAAAAGGTCCATTTCTGTCATTTAATTCCAGTTTATCAGCCAAACCAGTGGACTGATGGCCCTGGTCAGCACAGTAGGATGATAAAACCCAGCTTTGAAGTATATAATCCTCTTATTAGTTATATAAGACAGGCCAGCAGGAAATTTCCCAAATGAGGTCTTAAACTGTGTTGTTCTCCAGTCATTCAAAACCATCGTAGAATCTCAATAATGACATTTCAAGCCTAGGTTTGGGTGGAAAGGAATTATTGTAATTTTTGGCATCTTTTATTAATCAGAAATAATCTCACCCTTTCTGATCCCTCTCATTTTTCAGTTAATTATATATTTGTTGTTTGCTGCCAATTCTATCAATAACCACTTTTTAATAATTCTTTTCAAACATGTTGGGGCCTTAAAGAGTTAGTTTCTTTTCTTCTCCTGAACACTGTTTTCAGTGGGAAGAGGGGCTGAGAAAGCGTTAGGAATACACCCACCAGCAGCTTTGTTCCTTCCTTAATTATTTGAACTTACTTCAGAGCCAGTAGCTCTATGGCAATGTACTGAGTGTGCTCTTGGTTTACAGAAAATCATTGGATTTAGAGGTTAGAGAGCTCTGTTCTCTCATTTAATGTTCTAAATCTGCAACATATTTTAATTCACAGAAGGGTCATGCTGATTTAGCTGATAATGGTTTCTATTAATTCCACATGCTGTACCAATTAAAATCTGGGCATGCAAATTAAAATGTTTATTCTGGATGAATGGAAGATAGGGGAGGTTATAAGCCCCAAATGCTTCTTTGAAGCGTGGCTTTATTTGAACAGAAACAGCTTCTAAACATTATACTCTGGGTGTCTGTGTGTATTATGTCTCTATCAATCCTTATCAAATGTGCCCAGGTTACAATAAACAAGGTTTTTATTTCCTTAGCTGCCAACCTTGAGAAGCTGACACGGTCTGTCAGAGTCAAACTGGGATCTTTCCATCACACATTACATGACCAGTAAGAAAGATTCTGCCAGCCGAAACCTGTCCTCAGCTGCACTCCTGCAATCCTGTTACCTCCGTAGCATGTCCTCATGTGACACCAGAGCAAATCCCTCCTGTGCAAGGGAGCCCTTCAGCTCTGGGGGACACAAGGGAAAAGAAATCCGAGGAGGTGACTGGTGCATTTTCCCCTTGCAAAGCTTGTTTATCTGTGTTTTTGTAAAACATGCATTTTTATTGAAAAAGGTAAAAACATAGACCCTTCCTAATGTACATAGTAACTGATTAACATTTAGTGAACAATTTTGAAGAAGATGAACCAGAACGACCAGAATACAAGTTCATCCCTTGGTTTCTCTCTTCAAGCAATGTTCTTTGTATTTCCATTGTGTTAGTAAATCAAAAATTACTTTTAGAAATAAGAAAAAAAATTAGTATCTTAAGGTCAGATTTGCAATATCAAGCTTTCTGGTTACTTTCTGGAATGCAATATACATTTCCCAATTAGTTTCTTCTATATAAACAAATAACTTTCATAGTAACAGCTTTGTGTCCCACATTTTTTTACAAGTGCTGGTTACTTAGCACATTCAACACATTCATTTATTCCCTTTATATCCATGTGTAAATGGATATATTGCTTGTTTTTAGGCACCTATAGAATATTTTGAGTGAAAACATTGATACAAGTTAATGTATCATACAGATTATGAACAGTACACTTGCACTGTTTGTGACTTGCATTGGATAGTTATTCTGTTAAGTAGGACTAGGCTACATCTGGAACCTTGTCTGCAGTCAGCTCCATATGATGTAACTTGTGTCCTAACAACCTTTTTAAATGGGAGATTAGGTGGCAAAAGATGGAGTAACCAGTATTCCTTTGATATTGCTGAAACTTTAACACTGAGTGAACATTTTTCCCAACTATCAATAGTCCAAATATACAAGAACATAAACTGTGGTGAGCATGCATAGCAAGGCAAAGCAACTGAACAATTTTACTTGAAAAAAATTACAAATCATTTTTCTTAGCAGCTGAAATAACTGTGATTATGACTATAAAGTATGTGATTGACAGAGTCAAGAGAATTGCTTTGAGTTTCACAGAATGGTGTTGCTTAATAGAATAAATTAAATGCATTTTAAATCGTATAAATAAGTGAGTTTATTGTTCAGGCTTTAAGAACTAGAAATGTAGTTTCTCAAAGTGATGTATTAAAATCTAGGTTAGGATTTGTATTTTAACAAAGGTGCAGGTTATATGTAGCATCTAACCCTTTCTGGTAAAATTGCATTATGGAATTCATCACTCCTAAATAAAATTGCTGTCTTTAGTATATTTCAGTTTATGACCTGATTGAAATATTACAGTGACATCATACTTTTAAAAGCAGGGGGGTTATGTCATAATTTTTTTGGGGGGAGGAGAGGGGGAAAAGAGGAGAAAAAAGAAAAAAGAATTGTTAGATGATCTTTAGCAAAGGAGTAGTATTGGAAATACCTTGCACAGGTAGCTATCAGTGTTTAAGGAAAAATATTAGAAAATTTTATAGTTGTATTTATTTTGACAGATTCCTTTAGATAGATTGCATTGTGAAAAAGCTAAACACGTATGTTTAACGTAAAAGATAGGCACAGACCATGGTGATGGGCAGGTTAGTAGAATTTACTTTTCAAAAGGGGTGTTGCTTTTATCAAATTTATTTGTTCTGTAGAACTGAAGCTCTAGGAGAAGAAGGATTTTTTCTTAAATTAAATTAACTTTTCTTTTAAATCATGGAAAATAAAGGGAAGATTGCTTTAAAGAAAATCTAATTAGAGATTCTCTGGGGTCATGAAACTTCAGCAAGCCAGCAGACATACAAAGTCTTCTACTGTTCATGGCTGGGGTGTCATAAAAATACTAGCCATCACTTGCACTCAACTGGTAACATTTGTAAGTCATGTCTTTAGTTGTTTGTATGTCAAAAATGACCTAATTTTTATCACTATAACTATGCTAATAAGTGTTACATGGCTGAAGTAAGCTATTGTCAGATCTCTGCATTCATAATATATTGACAGTATTGTTATCTGATAATAATTTTAATGATTTTTGCTGTATCTAATGCTTGTTGGCCACTGTTTGACAACTTCAAAAAAATACTCCATCATCTCAAAGACCTGTGTTTGCAAATATTTTTGAACTTTGCATTGATAAAAGCTATACAGAACAAAGTCTTTGAACACTAAAAGTCTGACAGTTTGGCAAAATTTTAAGAAAATACTTGGTTTTGAAAAATGGTTTTGTATTGTTAAAGACAAAATATCCAGTGGAATTATTACAAAATAAAATAATGAGGATCTTATGACTCTGGAACTTGAAGTTTATTCAGTAATTCTTTTGACATATAGACCACTTAATACTCTCAGACTTTGTAAATCAAGATTCAAAATTTTGAATCTAAAAAATTAATTCAGCTGTGGGAAATGATGATTAGTACAAGCACCCTAGGTAGGCAAAATGATAACATTAGGTTGTAGTAAAAGAAGGACCATTTTGCTAGAGCAAAAAGGGACTGGTAAAGTTCCTCAGTGATTTGTTCCAGGATTGACTGGATCTGGTACCTTCATTGCCGTACAAGTTGGCATATACTAATAAAATTTGCAGAAGAGACATTGTTGGCAGGCATTTTCAGTTCATGGAAGGATTTGAATAGCATGTGCTCTTGAGAAGAAATTAAGAGATATTGTGCATTTAAGTACTAACCAAAACTTCTGTTCTTAAGAGTGGAGATCATGGGTTGAAAATGGTTGAGGAAGGAACGTCAAGGTTAGTATTGATCCTATTATGGTCATCAGGATCACATAGATCTGTAAAAGACACCTGTGATTCCAGAAAAAAAATCAGCCAAGGTTTTTCAAGGAGAGATCAGAAGATATTTGTGTGTATCTTTCTACACGGCACTGGTGAAATCTCACACATGATCCAACATGCGGTTCTGATCACCAAGGTATAAGGAAGATTAATTCAAAATGCTGAATGTGCAGAGAAGAGCTTCCAGGACAATTAGGAGGAGGAAGAGCTTATCTTCACATAGCCAAAAGAAGAGGCAAACTGAAAGAAGCTACGATTGTTACCAACAAGCTTAGCAGGAGGGTAAAAAATGGGGAAGGAATGGACTTTGAAAGAAAATGCTGAAACAACAAATAGACATTTACTGGTCATGAATAAACTTGGAAATTCAAAGATTTGTAATTGCTAAGGTCTGGAATGTTTTCTAGTGGATTGACAGACTGAATTTGAACTGTTTGTGAATGGAAGGATGTTAAGCAGTTGCCTGAAAACAGAAGAACTAAGTGAACCAGAAGTCCTTTCAGTCAAACATCCTTACAGTGTTGCTGGACCTATATATTCAACCTGAACAGTCCTGCTACTGAATGTAAACATCAAACAAGGTTGACATGCTGTCTACACTTTTGTACAGTGATTCCTATTCATTCTCTAATATCCCTTCAGAGCTTAAGGGTAGCTTCTAGTTTCTTGATATCATTCCAGTGGTTGCACGTCAATAACCTTGTGATAATCTTGGATTCTGAAGGCCTGTGTGAGAATGAAGAAATCAATAGGAAGGTTTTGTTCATAGGTTTTAGATTTTTTTTTTCTCTTATCTGTCCATGTTCTACTTCCACTGTTTAATGTCTGTCTAGAGGGAGACTAAGTTAAACAGCTTTGGATTCAGTAGTATGCTCACATAAGAGCATTCAAGGTTAAAATTTATGTATAAAATAATAAAGCATACTTAAAGTTTCATTGTACTTCAGTTCCAGAAAAGTAGTACATGTCTGCTCCTCTGTTGAGGAGTTAGTCTGGATCTGCATGACTGAGAATACCTGAAGTTATTTCCTTCAAGTTTATTTGGCACAGATTCATTTAAAGCAAATGAGCTGTCTTACATCTTGCCTTTTGGCTGAGGCAGTTCCATTGCTTGTTCTACCTCGCATTTTCAAATAGTTTAACTTGCATGAAGAAACATAGAATCATAGAATCATCATAGAATCATTAAGGTTGGAAAAGACCTCTAAGATCATCGAGTCCAACTGTCAACCCAACACCACCATGCCCACTAAACCATGTCCCTAAGCGCCTCATCTACACGTCTTTTAAATACCTCCAGGGATGGTGACTCAACCACTTCCCTGG
>NW_008795489.1:409049-459589 GCF_000699145.1 Aptenodytes forsteri | reverse complement strand
CACCACCCCCAGGTCCTTTTCCGCCAGGCAGCTTTCCAGCCACTCTTCCCCAAGCCTGTAGCGCTGCATGGGGTTGTTGTGGCCGAAGTGCAGGACCCAGCACTTGGCCTTGTTGAATCTCATACAGTTGGCCTGGGCCCATCAATCCAGATTGTGCAGGTCCCTCTGCAGAGCCTTCCCACCCTCAAGCAGATCAACACTCCCGCCCAACTTGGTGTCGCCTGCAAACTTACTGAGGGTGCACTCGATCCCCTCATCCAGACCGTTGATAAAGATATTGAACAAGACCGGCCCCAGAACTGAGCCCTGGGGAACACCGCTCGTGACCGGCCGCCAACTGGATTGAACTCCATTCACCACAACTCTCTGGGCCCGGCCGTCCAGCCAGTTTTTTACCCAGCGTTTTACTGGCCTGTCCTCAGCCAGCAAAAAATACTTTGGAAAACAAAACAACACCCCCCCACCAACTGAAAGAAATCCAGAGAAACCACGCCTTTATCTGTCTTTATATTTGCACATAGTCACATCTACATGCCACTTTATAGTATTCAAGATACTAAAGGCATCTGTCCAATTGAAAACCCAGGACTTTGAACAGTAACAGCTGGATTTGCAGCACATCTTACTTGCCTCTCCGTATTATCTATGATTCAGAAGTATAAAGAGATTTTTCTTTGGCAAAGTCAGGACTTCTGAAAATCATAAAGATTCATTATATTACTGTTGATGACAGTACTTCCTCCTGGCAGAAACTGTGTGAAAGACAGAAAGAATTTCATATTGATGATAGTCAACAGTATTCAACATTTTTCTGGAAAGAAGTTTTAAAAGGTTTCTCCTTTCTTTTCTTTTGTGTAGACTATTAATAAAGGTAAAAATCCATTGCTGTCATGGTCTTATTTATATATGCTGCCATAAAAGATAGCCTTCTAACACTCGAAGCAAGGGTGCTGATCATTTTATGTAATGAGATTCCCGCCAGTTCTGGAATATAGATGCTAAAGAGGGAAGGGGAATTAGAAAAGAGCATAAGTATATGCTAATTTTTTTTTTCTCCCTGTTTAGAAGCTTAGCAGGATAACTCTGATTAAACACTTGGAAGAAGAGAAATAGGTGTGTCTGGATGCAAAATAGCCATATGTTTGCCATGCATCACTTTGAAGGCCTTTTAAGTTGTGAACTCTTTTTTCCTCACAGGCATATTCACAGAGCAGGCTGAAAGCTAGGTGCTCAGAGGCCTTGTCACAGCTGAGTTACGCTGAAAACAACAACAAAAACTATCAAGAAACCTCAAAAGGACACATGCACTTTGGAAGACCAATTGAAATACATTATTTGTGCTTGCAATTACTAGAAATGCTGCGCAATAGTGAAAGAGTAGTAATATCCAGTATTTTCCAAAGTAGGAAGAGCATTCAGGAACAAAGATGCACTCTTTTTTTTTTCCTGTTTCAGGATTAAGTGCTCAACACTGCACTTACATGCAGGGGATGCTTACAATTTGATTTACCAACTGTCTCATCTTGCTTGGTACAGTTGTGAGGTACAGGCTCATTCGTTGACAGACCTCTCTGGCACCCCATGATTTCTCCTCCGGTCCGTGCTGCAAGTGCAGGAGGCTGCACTGGGCTGCAGGAGGAGCTGGGGGACCCAAGGCTTACCTGGCTCACTTGGCACCTGCAGCTTGTGCCTTTGTCTCTCCACCATCTGTCACAAATACCGCTCCCCTGACTTTCTCTCCTGGTTGCTAATTCAGGGGAGGATTAGAAAGGAGTTTTGTCGTCTGGATTCCACGCAGCTTCCAGTGACCTCCTAAGGTGAGCTCGTCAGAAGTGAGTAGAAGCAGAGCTAAATCCCGTAACTCATATAAAAGCATACCTTGGACTTAGGCTTTCTTCTTTATTAAAAGGAAAAAAAAAAAAAATTATGTAAGCAGAATGAAGCTTTTCTGCTGTGTTTGGAGGTTGCTTTGTCAGGGGTCCCAGCAAACAGACCTCTGGTGTGAAATGCATCCTGGCAGTCTGCTGGAGCATGCCAGGGCCCATGAGCCTGTCCTGCCTCCTCTCCTGCTAAGAGCAGTTGTTGCGTTACAGCCATGGCTGACTGCTGTATTGCACATTATCTAATGTTGCTCCATATCAACAATTGTAAATGCTAAGTAAAATATCTTTTTTTTTCTTCTCCACATATTTCTCCAATCTAATTCTGTTTTTGATCAGCAGTGATGTGTGATTATCTTTCAGCTGACTCAGAACCCAGACAAAATTGAAATGGTCATTATTTTAAGAGCTTCAGTGCTGATATGCAGCTACTCCCCTTATTACCTACGCATTTGTACTGAACTTATAGTATATTTTCCAAACTCTTTCCTCCTTTGTTCTTCTCTCCAACTGTTATCCTACAGCATAAATGACTTTTCTTTAACAGCCACTTTCCTCTGATGCTGTAATAACATGACACATGGTGCCTCAGTCTAAAAGTGGTAAAGAACCAAACAGTCAGTTGGATTAGGCTCTTGAATCAGAGTTCATTAAAAAAAAAAATCTAGGGACGGAAGAAAAAAAAAGCAGGGTGCTTAGTATAGAAGGAAACATCACTTAGAGGCAGCTATAGAAACTGGAATTTAAAATCAGGTACAATATCCATGGAAGAGTGTCAAAATCAGTCAAGTAGCTGATTTAAAATTAAAAAAGTGTAAACAACTGAAAAATCCCCACCTTTTTCTTTGCTTTTTGTTGACATATTTAATAACTCCTTTTCTGTTGAGAAGGATGATTTTTTTTTTAAATACTGATTGTTGCTTCTTATTATTTTAATGTGCTTAGAATTTTATTAAGCAGTTTGAAAATGTCTTTGAGGAAATGTCTCTGTCCTGATTGTTATGTCTGTTTCAGATACATTTATCATAGTAGTATGACAAGAGCATGGGACTGCTTTCCATCTCCTTTCACCTCTCCACATTCTTGGCCTTGTAAAGGGCTTGGCCACCTCCACTTGAACCTCGTGCAGTTTTACTTGGCTGCCTAACTCCCTGCATTGGACATTTCTGCAATGTAATTTTACTTGGCTGCCTAACTCCCTGCATTGGACATTTCTGCAATGCAATGAGACTCCATCCCTTCCTCTTCACATGGTCCCTTCCCTTGCAGAGAATAGCACCAGCCAGGGCAGTTTCACCACAAAGAAGTTGCTGTACTCTTACAAATGAAATAAAATCAACACCTGGGGCTCAAGTTCTCTGCAATGATACCCCTAAACTGGAATTACTGTTCTTAACACAGTTAGTGCTTGGCATTAGATTATTGCACGTTGACTCGAGCTGTGTGTCTCAATGTCTACTGCAAATGCTACTGACTCCCATGGTACAGTAAAGTGTATGTAAATAACACCACTCTTGAGGCCTTATTAAATTAAAATAATTTATTAATGCTGTGTAGGAGGGGAAGAGGAGGAAAGAAAAGTGGGAATTAAACAGTGTGTTGGTGTGGCACTAGAAAGATTTTAAATGGCAATTATCAGATTCAGGCCTTTACCATGCTATCTGAATGCAGTACACAAGAACAAGAAATTGCAGGTACATACTCGTGCGGTTTTTGAAGTTAACACACTTCTGGATCCTTCTTACATCATTTAGGAGACATGATTTCTGGCTGCAGCTATAGACTCTCAGTGTTTTAGCAGAGATTACTTGTGCTTGTGACAACCCCCTGTTGCTGTCCTTATTATCCAAGAAATTCTACCCTCTGCCAAAGTTGATACTCTTTAACAACCTGTCACAGTCTAAAATTAAGCGTTGAAATCGCGCTTGTTGATTTAGATTGTTCTGGGTTTTTTACGTTGTATAAGTGCATATGCATTATCCTTCAATGAGTCAGGTTATTTAAATTTCAGATCAGATTGGGGATGTAGCGAGTGTGATGGTTCTATATTCCTCTACCATCTGTCACCGAGGAGCTCCTTAAAGCTGCAGCCTCCATTAGAAGAACAGCTTGGTCCTATAATCCCTCTGTCGGTGTTTCTAAGCAAAGGCCAGAGACAGGCTTCTCTCTACTGAGAATAATTTTTTGAATGAAACTTTCATAACGATAGTGGAGACACTAAGGCTACGTGGAATATTCAAAGACTATTGTGCCGGTATTACAAATATGATGTATAACTCAATGGTTCAGACCGGGGATGTTTCCTGCAGGAGCTCAGGTCACAAGGTAGTAATTTAATGCAAATCTCTGGTGCTGAAGCAAGGCAGGTCACTCAACTTAAGTTGCACTCCCACAGGGAAGGGAGGCATCTGTTCTCACTATTTTTCTTCCTTTTGGTGCCCTTCAGTCAGATCAGACAACCCTAGCTGAAGCAGAGGAGTCACTCAATCATTTCAGAAGTGAAATGGGTCTGACCAAAACAGAGACTCTGCAAAGATGGTCCGACATACTTAGCCTTACAGTCTCCTTGCAGAATTTGGAGAGTGTGACAGCCTGGAAAGAGCTAGGGATTGTTTTCTGAGTGGTTTTCCCTGTGATGCTTTTGTTCTGAATAAATGGTACTTTATCAAAGCTGGCTTGTTTTGATTCATGCTGTCCTTAGTCTCAGGAAACAGTCTGTTTGCAGGGACTGAGTTAGGTCAGTCTTGCTTGGGTGGACTGTAGTGGACTGCAGGCATCAGTTAGGAGAAAGAGCAAGCAGGAACAGGTTGGAGGCCTGCAACCAAAAAGGAATGTCCTTAGGGAGCCCCTGAGGGCACCAGAAGCAGCAAGCCTGGGTGCTGACAGCAAAGGAAAGTGCTTGACAGAAAGGAAAAGGAATCAGTCTGCAATTTGTTCTCCTCCACCCCCGAGAGTACAGCAAGACTTTTTTTTCCCCCCTGAAAACATCTATGATATTTCCCCTCTTCTGCATGCCCATGTTATCTGGTTAAGTAGTGCTGCTCTTGCTCAGCAAGAGATGCAGTGGCATAGCTGATAAGGCACAGGGCTCACGAGACACAATCTCATATGTCCTACAATGATCATTAATATTTTCTGTCATATAGTTTGTAAACTCTCCAGGAAAATCTTGTATGAGGACCCTAGATGTTTGTTAGGGCCTTCATAAAAAAAAAATTAGTAGTGATGTCTCTGTAGTTTTACAGAATTTGTCTGGCTCTTACCTGGGTTGAAATATCTGAGAGTGGAAGGAGGAAAGCTCCATTCTATTGCCTCTTTTTAAAATAAAACATAATAATAATAAATAAATAAATTACCTTCATAATTGACCTACAAAAGCTATTGGATTGTTTTTAGTTTGTCTGTCAGCAAAGGCTCTACTGTTGATTTAGTGATGCTGGCTGATGGGTAAATACATCTCATCAGTTTATTACATAGTTTAAATGGATATTGGTATGATCTTTAAATGGCATTGAGATGTCAGTGAGGACAAATGCCACCCATCTACTGATACCTATAGGCTACTGTATATATGAAAAAGTCACATGCAGAATTAAACATATGATTTTTACTAACAAGGAGACCTTTCCTACTGCTTTGGAGTACTGACATGAAGTGCTTCACTGATATGTGAAATCAGAAACATAAGCAAAGTCATAATCTTCCACTTACATGCAAATTTATGACATGGACAAAATGGATGCTGCTTTCTATTGTCCAGCCTCATTCATGTCTCAATAATGTTAGAATAATTATTGCCTTTACATTTTTAATTTGCTTCATGCTGCTGTGACTTGTTGAAATTCTGTTCTTGTCATATGAGAGTGGCTAACATTTTCCTGTGAGACTTGTCCTGAATTGTTAAAAGAAAGCACTTTCATATGTTTCTGAGTCTTTGGCTTCTTTCATTCTTTGGAGTATTTTCTTCTCTTCAAAATGATTTCACTAAGTAACATTGAATTCCCATCAAAAAGATGTTTTCTGCTGGACAAGTAGGACTTCAGTGCTGTAATTCAATATATGTCACTAACCACACTAACCACAGTTGTGATTTCGGTGCCAGTATTGAAAAATAATAACATTTTAAATGACTTTTTTGCACTTCTCTGTTCAATTTCAAAATACAGTCTCCAGCACATGGATCTTTTCTATTGGTACGCTTGGACTTCTTGAAATTACTAGACGAAAAATACGTGCTAAATTATAGGTTTGCACAGTGAACGTGACTTAAAGCATGTACATCAGAATTTCTTTGAAATGTCAGACTGTATATAAACACTGACAAAAGTAAATCACTGAAAAAGGAGATTATTAAAATACTCTAAACACAAGGCTTTCCTATTTCAAAGTACTACTTACCAGTGAGATTAAAAAAAAAAAAAGCCATTATTCTATAGAATGCTATGATTCTATAGTTAACATAATACTGTCATTACCTAAACTTCTGTTAGTTCTCAGTTCTCTGAGCGTAGAATGTATTCTATACAACTGTATATAGCTATTTCTAAAATCTGTGTTGTCTTGTAGTGCTCCAACATGACACACAACCCCTGCTGTACTTTGGACAGGACCTTCAACAGCCTGGATTAATGGGGAGGAAAGGGTGTCATTGCTGTGTGCAGTGAAGGAAGAACCATATGAATTCCTAGGAAAGATGATTACAGAATTGTAAAGGATATGGCAAAAATATACAACCGCATATGAAGGAAACTCTAGGAATAGCTTAAAACATTAGAGGGGGAAGGCAAAATGTGTGTATTTGAGAAGAGAAGAACGATTATTGGAAGCCTGCAGGTTTGGGTGAATATTGCCTGTCAGTTCCCCTGAGCACTATAAAACTGCAGATTTTAAATGTCTCATATAAGTGTCATTGCTACCAGTTCTACCTGCTGTGGCAGACATCTGCACTTTGGGAATCTGTCTTCCTAACACAAAAAGCAGCCAACAGCGCTATAAAGAATCAGCTAACCTACCCCACTGCAGTCCAAATGCATTTAGGTCAATGTTACACAGGGGTTGTTTTTATAGTTTAAAGAATTTTAAAGAAACAATATAGATGCTCAGACAAATGACTATGGAGGTATATACCCAGATCGTCCAGGTCTGCTCTAGATCCCTTGCCAAACAAAAACCTGGCAGTCTCCACTGCTCACAGAGCAACATGACAACTCTCCATGGCATAAAGCAGAGCCTTCCTCCCTGGCTGCAGCACTAACATGTTGTCTCTGCCCAGAGGCAGCAAAATCTCTGCAGCTAGAAATAATCTATCTGCATCTCAAGAATGCAGATACTTTGTCATGTATATCACCAAAACTTTTTCCAAACTTCTTTTTAAATCTTCCAGCACCTCTGGAGGAAGGTGCATTATCCCTTTTTAAAGGACGGGGAGGGAGGTACCGGAAGAATGAATTCAGTTCTACTGGGAGAAATGATTTTACAGCCATGGCATTTTCTTGTTTGTTCAGCCAGATCTTCCTTCAGCAACGACCTCACTTAGTGTTCTCATTCCTGTTTAATTCTCTTAACTTTGTTGAACCAACACAGCTGTAGGAAAAAGCTGTGGCCTCTATTCCTGCTGTGTGCCATCAGCAGAACTTTTTATTGAGGTCACTTCCACAACAAGGCAGGGATGGGAGCTGCACTGCTGTCCTCAAGGGTGGCAGATTGTCTCATGCAGACCCACAATGCTCAACAAGAGCAAAGCCCAGCTTGACTTTCAGATTCCAGCTTGAGGTTGCAGGATTAATTGTTAGGAGTAGAGACAAAAGGCCCCATCTTCTTTAATTCATAAATTGACCAAAACTGTTGAACAAAACATTGAGAGATGTATACAGAAGACCACAGTGGTAAACTAATTCCCATTTTTCAGAGCAAGTTCATGATAATCAGGTACATGTTTATTTCTCCCCTGAGTATTAAGAAAGAGAGTGCCAGATAAAAGATAAAGTGTTACAGAAGAGCTGACATGGAAACTATTTGTCTAAAGTCAGACAGTGAGTGGGTCAAAAACCACTGCAAGTCGCTGCCTCCTGACAGCCAACTGCCTGGGTGAAGCTCACTTTGTTTCTAACAGCTGGATGCTTGTGAAGCCACAGTTCAGTGGCTTGTCCCATCGTACGGATACTCATCTTGCTGTATAGAGATGTCTGCAGCAGAGCTAATAATCCTAAATTCTCATTAAAGTTATTAGGGAGAAATAAGTACATTCAGGGCATAGTTCATCTCATCCTAAAGCAGATGTCTAAATTAGGTAAATCATGCCCTAAAAGTTCCTGTGTATGCATTGACTACAAAAGGAGCTCTGGGTGAGCAGTTCAGCTGTAGACATTGATCTAGTAGATGTCTAAAGTAATGAGATGCAAAAATGAGTCCATTTCATTTAGAAAAAATCAGACTGGTATGTCTGACTTGCCTGTAAATTTTTTATCTTGCATTTGGAAAATGAACTCAGTCTTTTTTCTTTTTGTTTTTTCCCATTTCCTATTATGTGGAGTAATATTAAAGAGGCTGGAATAAAAACATAATGTTTTGATTTTGGTGAAGGAATACTTTTTCTCAAACTTTGTGGAATAACTTTTATTCCAGACAGGTTTAGACGAAAACAGTCCCAAAAATGTGTCATTTTCTCTGAAATAGGAATTCTGAGGTTTGAACAGCTCTATAGCTCTACTCAATTCCCTGAGTAAGAAATTTGTCCTTAAGTAAAGTAATCATACATGTAGGTTTGCTAGGAAGTGTCCTCTTTTGGAAATTTAACCTAGACAGGCTTTTTATTATTTATCCAATAACTTTGATTGTAAATTCCAGACTGATGACAGCTTGACGTGTTCAGATGAACTTCACTACATGTGTAGTGAGGCTAACTTATCTGGCTTGCATGCATCTTCATGAGCATGGAACTTCAGCAGAACTATGGTGAGCCTCTTCTATTCATTTGGTGAAAATGAAAGTGAAAAAGAGGCAATGAGTGCACAGATAAGGAGGTGAAGGGAAAAGGGGGCAATAGGCAAGGCTGGTGGAAAGCAGAATATTTTCATACATAAAGATGCAGATTTCATCATCCTGTTCAGATAAATTTTGAGTTAAAGATTTTTTGTGTAAGCTAAATCAGTTTGTTCTTGAGGAGCTCTTTAAACAGAGGTACAACTTATGGCTACACTCACATTGTACATCATCACTGTGGTAATATGTGGGGTTAAAACCCTAACCTAGCCTGACACTTGGGCACAGACCCTGCTGCTCCCCAGCAGCAGTCCTCTGTCAGCCTGGCAGCACAGCCTTGTCCATTGCTCTGTGCACAGGAGCCCCGAGGCTCCTCTCTGTCACGTGTCCTCTTTGCAGTTATTTTCCTCTGCTTTCTTCCTTTTCCCTGTGATGGTGTATTCCTCCTCCTCTCTCGTTCTATCTTCAGGTAACATTTAGTTTTCAGTGCTGGTATCTGTTTATTCATTTTGCCACACTGCAAATTTTTAAATGTCTAATTAAAAATAAGCAAATAAGATCTAGAAAGTATTTTTAATTAGGTGCTACCAGTTCCTTGAAAATTAATGGTAAAGTGACTGTCCATACCTATGCAGAGGACAATGAGAATTAGCACTTGCTTTAGGGGCATCTCCCTTCCCTTCTCTCCCCATATCCTCTCTGTGGCTGGGCACTGTTTGCTGAGGTCTCTCAGCCATCTGCTCTTTCGTTATGCAGTTGAGGAGCTGTGGCTATTGTGCACTTTTTGTAACTGTACTGTCATTTCACAACACTTCTCTGCCTGCAGTGATGAAGCTGGCTTTGAGGATGCTCTTGTATTTGTCCAAGTCCTTTCCCTCTTTCCTTCCCACCTCCTTTCCCCCCTGTTTGCCTTTTCCTTAGTTGTGTTGTTACAGGTATTTGTGGGGCTGCACAGCATACGGTATCAGTGAAATGAAGCGGTTAGAAAAAAAATAATCCTCATTTGTACCGACAAGATGTAGAGAGGACAACAAACAATGGTGCAGGGGAAGAAGCAGGGGACAGGAAAATAAAACTGGCCTGACCGTCAAAGGGGGATTGTCTTATAAGTACATGCTGTACTACCTAAGCTGACTCTATGTGCTTGGGCCTGGATCACAGATTCACTGTAAACATTACCCTCTGCAATGGAGTTGTATGTGGACGTGATTCCTGGCTCGGCTTTGCCAGTAATCAGCTTGCCTTCCTCTGAGGATAAATGGAGACTATTCTCATGAAAATGTGTGGTCCTGCTGGAGATGGGTAGGGAAAGGTTAAGCCTGTGCTTCTCTCTTATGCACCAGCTGCTCCTGGAGATGGAGTGTTTGTTTATACCTTAGCTATTCACAAACCCTTTCTGAGCTTCTCCTCAGATAAAGCCTAGTCATGCTGTCCTCAATAAAAGGTGTCAGCTTAGTCAGGCTGTGGTTTTCAAAGAAGTCTAAGTGATTTGGGCACCCTGTCTATTTGAAATTAAAATATATGTCCAAATTTAGAGGGCTTTGAAAAGTCCCAGCTGGAGTTTGCTTAGTGATAGAAAAAGAACAGACTGATAAAGCAACCTTGGCCACAACACTAAAAAATGACTCAGTGCTATAATTCAGCTTACAGCCTCCATTACATTTAACAGTATTTATTCATTACTTGTCCTAAAATCTTTTTTTTTTCCTTCCTTCCACTTGCTTATCAGGGACAGATTTGTTTCAGATCTAGTGGAGAGAACATTTCTTTCAAGGACATTCTGGAGGAGTTGTTTGTACAAGGCTGATCAAAAATTGCAAAACTGAATAAAAAAAAAGACAAAATTATGTACTAAAATATGGAAAATAATAATGCCAAACTTTTCACAATAACAAACCAAAGAGCAAATAAGACATGCAACCGTTTACTCAAAGAATTATTTCTTTAACATGCTGGGTGTTTTTCAACACTGGGGACTAACTTATTCTGAACCACAATAGTTGAGAAGTAGCAGTCTTTGCCATGAGTGAAAAAGGTGATATTGTACGTTTTAGGTAGCTAATGCATACGACTGTCTAGTATGTCCCCAGTGCACAATGTCGTGCGGTATGGAGACAGATGAGCTAGTCCCAAACGCGCTAGTCTTGCTATCAGAAGGGAAGCTGGAGATCCATACAGGTGCATTTGTTCTAGTTTTCACTTTTCAGTCATCTGCAATGCAGATGTGCTTTATGAATCATGGAACAAAATGTTCTACCTCCTCGCTTCCAGCTTATGTTATCACAGAAAAACTTTACAAATATTCTGTGAACTCTGCTCATGCCATTTGTTAACAAATCTCTGGCGCTTTACTCTAGTGAACAACTTTCTGTCGTAAAACCAAACCCTAGAAGAGGAGTTTTTCAAAAATAAAGCAATGCCAAACTGTAGGTATGTTAGATAAATATTGCATTACACCCTGCATGCCAATGAAAGCCATTGAGAATGCAAATGTACCAACGTAATCTAGGTCTTCTCGTCCTCTAGTCCAATTTTGGGGTTTTTTTAATACTATCTTACAATTTTAAAAGCATCTGAGTAACCACTTCACAAAAACATTAAACAGCATATCGGTCTTCAACTTAAAATTTTCTTGTAGGCTGTACATTTTTGTTAGACTCAATTGTGTAGGAGGCTGTAAATTTCATATGGGTGCATTTGATTTAATTAGCTGCCTTGTATGCATTTGTGTCTGCTCTGAATGTCAGGCCAGAGTGTCAGCTGGTCTAAAACAGTAGTCTTCTATTCCATCCGAAGGAAGTACTTGAATTTGCATCCTCTGAGGAAAAGGAGCTCTGTTTCATTAGCTATATCTATAGAGAAATCCAGAACCCAAATTGAAATGATTGGTGGAAACTCGAGTATGAAAAGAAATCATGGTTTATACTCCACCATTTGAGTGTCTTCACTTGATCATGTAGTTGGTGACCTCATGCTTCTTGTAATTTACCCCAGGCTAAAAAGGAAAGCCATTTTATGACAGCTATAAATCATAGAATCATAGAATCATTAAGGTTGGAAAAGACCTCTAAGATCATCGAGTCCAACCGTCAACCCAACACTACCATGCCCACTAAACCATGTCCCTAAGCACATCATCTACACATCTTTTAAATACTTCCAGGGATGGTGACTCAACCACTTCCCTGAGCAGCCTGTGCCAATGTTTAACCACTCTTTCTGTAAAGAAATTCTTCCTCATGTCCATTCTAAACCTCCCCTGGCGCAACTTGAGGCCATTTCCTCTCGTCCTATCGCTAGTTACTTGGGAGAAGAGACCGACACCCACCTCACTACAACCTCCTTTCAGGGAGTTGTAGAGAGCGATGAGGTCTCCCCTCAGCCTCCTTTTCTCCAGGCTAAACAACCCCAGTTCCCTCAGCCACTCCTCATAAGACTTGTTCTCCAGACCCTTCACCAGCTTCGTTGCCCTTCTCTGGACACGCTCCAGAGCCTCGACGTCCTGTTACCGAAATCCAACTGTTAGCCCTTTAAGAACTGTTTTCTTAATTTCTTTTTGCTTTTTTATGATTTTCTGAAGCCTCCTGAAATTTTTTTTTGCTGTAGCCACAGCCTTGTTTTGCATTTTCCATGGTGCTTATAAAAATGGGCTGAAAAATTCATATACAATTTTAAAGTACAGAGTAAGACTTTTTAAAAGTAATTGTATCCTCTCTTGTTGTTACCAGAAGAAAAATTACAAGAATTTCCCTAGGTACCAGGTAAATCATGTTATTAAAATTTGTCTGTCTTTGAACCTACCTTACCATAGGTGTTTGTGTATGCATTGCCATGGTATCCACCAGAACTTCACCTACAGCATGCTTAACTGTAATATGGAGGTATTGAACACAGCATCAGACTTACCGTGTATTAGATCATTGAACATGCACAGACTGACTTTACATAAAATGAATCAAACAAGTCAGGGATATGTTGGATTTACTCCACCTGCTCTGCACAGCAAACTGAAAAACATCATCTGTTGCACAGACTCAAGCCGGCATGCAGGCAAACTGCCCCAGCCCTGCTCTGCCTGGGTGTGCTGGGGTGCAGCTTCGAGTTCTGGTTTTGCAATGAAGAGAACCTGTCATGGGCTACGTTGAGCTTGTCTCCAAGATGCTTCATCTAAAGACTAAAGAAAAGACATTTCTCAATTCTTAAATTCATTTCCCCTTGGCTGCAACAGTAGCATGGTTTGTTCTGCTTAGGTTACATGAGAAGTTCATTTGAGGCTGTCCTTGATTGGGGCAGGGACTAGTAAATTTTAGAGCTATTATGTGGGTGAATTTTTATGAAGTTACTGTGTTGAACAGAAATCCTTTGACAGGACCATTTAAAGAATATGATGTGATACACTTATACATCTACATTGCTTTCCTTCATTAGCCAAACTATCAACACTTCTCTCTCTTAATAAAAGAAAAAAAAAGTTATAGTCTAGAAATGATATGAAGCAAACTCATAGGAACCTTTAAAAATAATCTCTGCAATAAACAAATGCCCTTTCACTGGCTTTGCAGTTATTCAAGTCCCAGTTAGAAAGTTAAAACTCCTAGGTGTTACTTGTGCCATAGAACTTTTCATCAGGGGATTTCTTTTGACTTTGCACCTTCTCATGTTGAACTAATGCTACCTACGCTTTGCTGTCAGTGCCAGTATATCAGCAACTAACGGCAGTTTCTGATAAGGCATTTCTTGATGATTATCTAAAAAAATTACAATTGTGTGTTCTCACTATTCAAACTTCTGCGTCATTACAGGTCAGCAAGCTTAACAATGTTGAAATTATGTTCTGCAAGGCTGCAGAGCTGAGGGTGATTTACAAGCCTAATAGCAATATTAAGCAAGACGGACATTTTCCTGTAGTCAGTAAGCATATTACTCTTCCTTTCACGTCTGCTGCATTTGATGTTTAGAATATTTACATTTACAATATTTACATTAATATCTAGTATATGTTTCTGACTCACATGAAGATCACGAAGATGTAAATTTTATGCAGTTATGTGTTGCTAATACATTTTGGCTATGGCAAGCTCTGGGTTTTCTTAGGTGTAACTGAGGCTGAGTTTGTAGGGTCTGCAGCCAGCAATGGTAGTGGTCACTGGTTTTTAACACTCACACGTGTGCAGAATGGATTTTTCTCACTCCTCTTTGTATATATGCAAATACATATTATATGACAAGAGAGTACCTATTTATTCCTTGTTTGATCAGATTGTTTGTCCTAATAATTTAGATCTGAGGGTTATTTTTAAGTATCAGATTGTTTGTCCTAATAATTTAGATCTCAATAAATTATTAAATTTAATAATTTAAATTATGTAACACTCCATTAAGATGTCCTGGAAGCAGCACAAGGACTTTCTCACTTGAACTAAGCAGTGTTATCTTATGTGTGAGACCTTCCTGCATTTCTACGCATGCTGTCAGAGATAGTGTTTTTTCAATATGTTTTCCAGAAGATGGATCACTGAGATTATTCAGCGACATCAACCTGGTTGTCACTGCACAATGACACATGGTATTCTCCAGCATCCGCTCTGGCTGCTGCTGGCATGTGAAGCTCCAGTTGGCATGGCAGAGGCTTCACTAATTGCTTACAGGTGCTGTACGAAGCCATCCTCACTGAGGCCTGTCAAAATTGAGCTATTCACAGCTGACACATTCTTCCTGGGCCTGTGGCTAAATTTTTCTGTTTTCTTTTTTGTGTGTGCGTTTTTATCACACTTGCAGCCCATATTTGCATGCATTTTTTCCTAGATAAGACCTCAAAGAAGAAGGCGGCAGCTACTTTGAGATGGAGCCTGATCTGTTTATGAATGCTATTTCTATCACGTGCAAGAACAAGAAGCAGAGCAATTCTTCTCTAAGCGTATATCCTACAGCATGCCAGTATAGCATATTTCTCTGTTTATCTGGATTATGACAAATTACACTTCACACAAATGTTGGAATGTTCCTGGGGGACACAAATGATTACACCACTTGCTATGCAGAACCTTTAAACTTCTGATTCGCTATGTGAGTAAATTTAATATTCTAGCAGAACTGTTGTTCTTGTTTATTTCTCTTACAGTCAATAACTAAGTTCTCATTTTGGAATGACTGAATGGTAAAGTGGCAGTTGAAATTCTGTCTCGATAAATGTGAGGTAATGCATTTAAGGAAAACATCTTAATTTTACATTAAACAGGAACTGAGTGAATATTAGTATTTAGGAATAATATTTTGGGATTACAGGAGTTCTGTAGGAGCATGAACTCATTACCCAATAAGACTCCCCTGCACTCCCAAAATACGTTATAAATGAAAAAGAAAAAACAGAAAATAAAATAGAAAATATAATTTTACTAGTGTATAAACCCATGGTATATCTGAATCTTGAACAAAGTGTGCAATTCTGATCTTGCCAACTTAGAAAGATGTCACAGAATAGGAAAAGATTGAGAGAAGAGCAGTAAGAATGAACAAGTTATGGAGTGTTGCGCATACATGGCAAGCAGACAAGGGCATTTTTGGAATGGTGAAAAATAGAGGTCTATAGACTCATAAGTGACCAGGAGAAGGTGGTTAGGGAATAACTGGAAATTGGTTACTGGCCTAAGGATACCTACGGTTTGAAGTAATACAACTGTTCTTTTGGAAGAACAGAAGGCCTTAGTAATGATACCTAAAAGACATAGAGTTTGCTTAGAATTTTCTGTTTAAATACAGCAATGAACTTGAGCATTCAAGTTCATTGAACAATGAACATCCAAACAGATGCAGTTTGGAAATTTGGGTAAAATTTAATTTTAGTGAAGGCTTTGAAAACTGCTGCAAAACTCCTCATAGACAGCAAATTCATTTTTAGGGCATCAAGAGAAAAATTGCTTTTAGTTTCTTTACCTTCTTTGTGGGTAACATATTGACCTCTCGATAAAATTTTGCCATACACTTCGATAGTGCCTGGATTTCTCCCTTGGGTCCTTTCAGACCGTGATATGAGGAGCTTCAGCTATGAAGTTGTCATTGAACATTGAACTAGATGTTGAACACTCCTTGTCCCACATTGTTCTGGGTGATAATTCATCAGCATGATCTGATACCTCCAATTCTGTCTCTAATAAGTACTGAGGAGGAAGGGAAAGGGTAGGGGCTAGAGGCTAGGGAGAAACTGTTCTTCATTTACCTGTTATAATGAATGAAGAAGTAGGTGAGCAATGTCTAATCCCAAACATTAGCAGTCAACGGGTAATCTGTCCATCTAAGAGGGTAAGGATAGGCATTTTTAAATTCTAGTTAAAGCTTTGAATCACATTTACCCAGGCAGGTCTCAAAGATAGGGATGTTGTCTTTAAAAGCTCACTGCTGTATAAGCATGCAAGAGTAATAGCTTGCTAGAGAAGATGTCAGTTAGGAGGTGGGTTCTAAAATCATTCTTCAAAAGACATTTTGAGTTATAATAGGATTTCACAGAAATAATCAGATCAACTCCTCATATGTTTTCACCAGTAATGGGCTGGCTTTCTTTTTTTTTTTTTAAATCGCAAATAAATTAGAGCTACTGATTTTACTGTCTAGTGCTAAATCAGCCTGGAAGGACGGGAGTGAGTGATCAGGATTCACCACTGTACTTATCCTAGTACTCCACTGGTTCCAATGGATTGCAACCAGAGTAGGACATCACAAGCTCAAACATGGTTTAATAGTGAATAAACAGGACCTAATTTTTGTGAGGCCCCAGCTGACCATCAGGGCCACCTTAGACATCAACATATTTTCTCACCCATCTTATCTGCGGCATCTTACCGATGGGGGTGCAGAGTTCTCTTCTTTCCTCCTTTCTCTCTTTTTTTATTGTTGTTTAATCAACCATATTCCCCCAAGACATCCTTTCCCCATGCCACAAATATGCAGTTTCTCAGGGCTAAATTAGCCACAGAAGAAAGACTCCTTTCCAGAGTATAAATAATAAATTAATAAAAATGAGTTAATTAAACTTTAGATGACAGTAACATAGTTCAGGGAATTTGCAGAATGTTTTTCATTATGTTTACTATTTACATGAAACTTTTGCATTTAATTTCATATGTGTTTAATTTTCTGCCCCATAAAAAGAGGACAGTGAAGAAGAATTGAGATAGTTTCCACATTTTTATTCAACTTTTTAAAAAATATTATTTTTTTCTGTGTGCATCACTGAATTAAATAATTCCATGGAACACAAAAAAAGGTAATATTCAGTCAGCATAAGGAATAATCTTTCTACAAACCAATTGCACTCAACTAATTTACATAGAGATAAAAGACCACTATTTCTGAATTAAGGAGAGGAAAATAATCTTTCCTTTGAGAAGCTAATTAAATCATAATCAACAATTTTCATCTACATTGTTAAATATATCCAATATTTCTAAAAAGTAATAAAGCTCCACAAAAGTGTGTTAGTTCTGGAATGTGACAATCCTCCCTGTATATATTTTGATACAAATATAGGGGAGAAAGCTACAACAATGAAGAAGCACCAATATTAAAGTACTGCCACTCCTAGGAGTAATGAAGTGTAAGAGCGAAGGGAGAAGTTTGTGCACAGGCACTTCTGTCTTTGGGTGTAGTGAAGGCCAGATGACTGCTGAGCACCTTTCCAGACTTGATTTTTCTGGACCTATGAGCGGAGGTCCCAGCCTGGCAGGGTGGAACGTGGGTTGGTGTGTCCCTCCTCTCCCGCTTCCCGTACTTCTGCAGCCATAGTGTGCAGCCTTTCCCTTGGTGGATTCTGGGACATTTTCCAGTGGAAACATAGCCCACATTTGGGTGGGTTTGAGTCCCTTCCTGATAGGCGTGTGTTTTTATCCTTCCTTGATGTAGTTCTGCCTCAGTGTAGTCAGCAAAACAGACTGGGTGGTATAGAGCCAGGTTCTGGCTACATATGGCTAATTTCCTGTAGTCAGGAAGCATCCCTTCTTCTATACCTTAGTGTAATTCCTGTGCCAGCCACTTGCCAGAATGCAGTGTGCTGTAAGGATAGAGATAGTCCCTAAATATGCTGGTTAGCAACTGATTCAAATTCTCCATGGCCCCAGAATTTCTCGGTTTGGATATTGGCAGCAAGGCAAAGCCAATCTCTAGGAAGTAGATTTTCTTCTGTATGCAGCAGAACTAAAAATAAAAAAACCTTTATTTGTGTAGACTTTTTATGAAGCAGGCATGCTATTTTTTTTCGAGCTTTTAATTAAAAACATGCTATATTAAGTAAAAGGGTTGAATGAAGACATCAACAGTAAACATTTTTGTTCAAATACTCATTTTCATTTAAAACTCATAGAAATTCACCTCTATTTATTATAAGAAAAAGGGAAAAGTTCCAGAATGAAACTACAAGGGTTATTTTATTCAATTCTGGGGGAAAATATTGACTGGTTTTTGCATAATACTTTCTCATTCTAACGTTGACTGTTACAGTTAGGAGGATAAGCAGAGAAACAGTTCTTTGAAATGTGTGTGTGTTAGAAGTGACCGCCATTTCAAAAACATTCTCTCTATATGTTGCTAGCCATGAATTCTAAAAATAAGCTTTAATCTCTATCTCTGATTTTTCTATAGACTGCTAAGCAGCCAACATGTTGTCAAAGCTTCAAAACCTGCAGATAGTCTTCTGGTTTGCTGGCATGCCAGTAAAGAAGAAAGTAAATATCTGAATACTGAGCTGACATTTTCATCAAATATTTGTTTATGGTAATGTTCAGATAAACAATCTCTTCTAATAAGTCATCATCTTTCATCTTCAGACTACTATGGAGCTCATTATATACAAATTCTATTGAACTGCATTGCCGAGAAATCAATTCTAGTGCATTTTTTTAATGTGAACTCCCAGTTACGTTGCTGCTAGTGCCATCAACTTGTCTAGTACTGAAAAAAAAAAAATCCATCTATCAGATCAAGTGATACTCTCCTTTGTAACAAAACTGATCGGGTTTGCTGCTGTTGTTTTATAAACCATTCAGAGTATCAGGAGTTTCATGGGCCTTTTATTTTGGGGAAAGGAAGAGTGGGCATTTTGGGAAATTCAGTTAGTTGTGTTTGCAATCATTCTTCAGTGAGGTGTTGCTAGCAGCTTCACTCTGATGTGTTTTTAACACTGTTTGTACAGTTACAGATGATAAAACAGAAGAAAGGGCATGGCAAATAACAGAAAACTTGATTTAACAAGCTTTGACCGATACATGATAATTGTGAGATTTAGATGTGAAAAACGCATTTAATTTTTGTAGCCAATGTTTATGGCTCGTTAGATTTCTAATGAACTCAGTGAAACTTAAGGAATAACAGAAGAAAATAATTTAAAAAAATCTGTTTTTTTCTCCAATGTCTGACTTTCATCTTTCTCCGTTTCTGGTATCTGTATCAGTAGTTTCAACAGCGTGTAATTCATTGACACACCTAAAATATGTTATATAGTTATTTGTTGTAGAGTTCATGAAATTGCATATGAAATATCCAATCTGTTAGTGAATATTTATCTCAGCCTCAGCTGCAGCATTTATTGGTCAGCCTCTCATTCTTCAATTTGAACTGTGACACACAGGCTTTTGCTAAATATATATATTAAATTTCTGAGTGTTCAGTAGTATTGACAAAGCCATTTGGATGGCAAGAAATCAATTACAGCATGACAAACAGAAATGCCTGGATGCCAAAAAATTAATGAGAGGAACATATAGGATGAGAAAAGAGCTCAGTGTTTCCTGGACTGTGCCCATTTTACACTAGTAATGTTAAAAGACACAAAATGAGAGTAGGACTAGAGCTTATTTTGTGCAGAAAAATGCAACAATGCTGTGTCGGCCATCTGCTAAATTTTCTTGTTTTAGAACAACGATAAAAAATCCAGTCTTTTTAATGTACAGATTTGATTCACTGTCTCTGCCTTCTATAATTATATGTGCATTTTAGAGATGGAGGAAATACTTAAGTATTGCTTATAGACCTCTGGACTTGAGCCTTGATGGCACTTTATCCCCTGTACTGAAAATACACACATGCAGTGAAACACCTGATAAGCAGCTGTGAGTGCATCTGTCCTCTTATAAACTTGCTCAGCTCATCCACCCATTAGTGCTGTCCAAGTCTGAGCCTCCTTTATTGAAAACGCTTAATTTCTAATTACAGGTACAACTGTTGGTTTTCTGGTCTTTCAACTCACTGTAAGCTTAATGTATTTATAATTAGTTGGTGGATAAAGTCCTGAATGACACACTCTTCTTATATCAGCTGCCAGGACAGCCCACAACCACCAAGTAATAATCATGTCCTTAGAACAAGATTATCATTTAGATAGAAAAATGAGATTCCCAGAAGTAAAGAAGTGCCAGATTTACTATTGTCCATCCAAACCTACCTCCCTTTACTGGCCATCTTTTTCAACCATTGTGCAAAAGCAAGTGTCCTGGTTTCGGCTGGGATAGAGTTAATTTTCTTCCTAGTAGCTGGTACAGTGCTGTGTTTTGGATTTAGGATGAGAATAATGTTGATAACACACTGATGTGTTAGTTGTTGCTAAGTAGTGTCTACACTAGTCAAGGACTTTTCAGCTTCTTGTGCCCTGCCAGCGAGAAGCTGGGAGGGGGCACAGCCAGGACAGTTGACCCAAAGCAGACTGGCCAAAGCAGTATTCTATACCATATGATGTCATGCTCAGCATATAAACTGGGGAGAGTTAGCCGGGGGGGCGGTGACCGCTGCTCGGGAACTGGATGGGCATCGGTCAGCAGGTGGTGAGCAATTGCATTGTGTGTTAATTATTATTATTTTCCCTTCCTTTTCTGTCCTATTAAACTGTCTTTATCTCAACCCATGAATTATACTCCCTCCCCCCGATTCTCTCCCCCACCCCACTGAGGGTGGGGGAACGGCTACGTGGTGTCTAGCTGCCTGCCGGGTTAAACCACAACAGGAAGCAGAGTCCAACCTGCACAGTGAAGCAAAAGAACTTCAGTTGCCACTATTTTAACATAGTTTGCTCAGATTTGTGTGGTTTTTCTAAGGGAAAAAAGGTAATCACGCATTTTAATATTAAGCGCTGTTAAGAATAACTGCCTTGTAGATCTAGAGCTTGCTGGGATTTCTGAAACCTTAGTAAGTACCCACTTAGCACTTGAACTATGGGATGGACCTCATAGCCATGAAGACTTATTCTAGTGTCCCTGCTCCCACAGCAGCTTCTGCAGCTATTGTAAGTGCAAAGTCTCAGCTATTTTGAGTGGCTGTTTCAAGCGGCCTTACTGATGTAAGTTTGCGGGAGGCTGTCGTTGATTAATATGCAATTATTTTGCCCAATGCTTTTATTAAGTATTCAAGTGAATGTTTAACATAGGTTCTAAGAAAACTGTGACACAATAATCTGTTTTGCTAAGTGAAGTCTCTGTCAAGCTAAACCTCAAAGAACGGATAGTGGCGATTCAAGCCTGAAATAATCAGTTTGCGACAGCTGCAGGAACTGAGCAGCAGCAGTTGAAGCATGAAGCTAAAGGTGAAGAAGAGGTAATTCTGGCAGGGAGAGATCACAACCACCGACTCACGGCCCACCGACTCAAGAAACCCTCTGACCCAAATGTGGAGAAAGACTGAGCATGTGAACTAATTAGCATAAGAGGTGAGAAGACCGTTTGACAGAGACTATAAATAGTGAAATGTTTTGATAATCAGAGAGCTAGTCTTTTGTGGACTACCACCTAGCTCCCTACTTTGCACAAACTAGAATAAAGAAATGGAAATACCTCGTCTC
The DNA here is from genome assembly GCF_000699145.1 of Aptenodytes forsteri. Classification (NCBI taxonomy): domain Eukaryota; kingdom Metazoa; phylum Chordata; class Aves; order Sphenisciformes; family Spheniscidae; genus Aptenodytes; species Aptenodytes forsteri. The sequence goes on along the minus strand of NW_008795489.1, from coordinate 437,914 downwards.
AGCATGTGAATTGGCATTGTGCACCAGGCAACGAGCCCGCATTCAGGATAACATTACCTTGGCAAAATCTTCCAAGAAGCACAAGCAACAGAAGGAAAACACCTTTTCCCCCTCCCCTTAAATCATCCTGCAAAATCTGAGTGAAGTTTCATAGAATAAATTTAAAAGACAAGTTGCCACCTGACAATTTCTACCTGCTTATTTTTAAAGGCTGGCAAAAGCATTGGTTTTCAGTACAATTCTCAAAGTAAAGTTTCCTGAAGAATCCTCTGCAGTGGAAAGTATCAGGTAACCAAAACATGCTACCAAGTCTACCTTACAATAAAAGGAAATGATTTTGAGCAACGTGGTCTAGTTGAAGATGTCTCTGCCTACAGCAGGGGGGTTGGACTAGATGACATTTAAAGGCCCTTTTCAACCCAAACTATTCTATGATTCTATGATTATTTATGACTGAATTGAGAAAATGGTATCCAGATTTAGAGGATTCAATTGAAATTCTGTAAATTGAGGGCTGGCAGTGTTGACCTTTGAACTAGATAACATTTTTAAGTTCTTTGAAGTTTAAAAATAGTTCTTTGCATGTTTGTGGTCTTATTCCTGGCATTACGTTATAATGGTGGTACAGAGGATTAAATGGCAGACTTGAACCAGAGCCCTTGCTTTTGATCCACCTTTCAGCCTGTACATCCACCCATGTAAAATCTAGGAAATATCACTGTCCTTTGTTTGATAGCATGTGTGGACCTTGTTATGGACCAGGACTCCATTGCGCTAAGTGGAATACAAACACACAGCACCAAAAAGTGTCTGCTCTGTAGAGACTTTCTGCTTTTACTGTATGTTGTGTTTGTCTCTGCAATAACTGAGTGCCTTCCAGTAGTGCACTTAGCAATGTGACTACCATCTGGCATGTGTTTGTTCACTCACTCTCTTCCCAGGGGGAGAAGTGTGTGCAGTGGAGTGTTATGTTTCTGAATTTTTATACATAGATACTGACATGCGCTGCTATATGTGCTCACACTAGAAATGACAAGGTCAAAAAATATGCCTTGCACTTGGAGTGAAAAATGGTGATGTTTAGGATGTTCCTTAGTTAATTCTACATGTGCAGGGTCTTGAGAAAGATCTCCCTGTTGCATAAGAAGACACGTTTTAAATTTAATGCAGCTTTTTCCCATCTTGCATAACCTCTAGTCACCCTCTGTCTTTAGTAAGGAGTTGCCAGGGGCTTCCATCTCTTTCTCCAGATGGTGTTGGGAGCTGAAGGCAAGAAAAGGGAGGAGGAAAAGTTAAATTTAAAAGTGTTCATGCTCACAGAAATGAAATCTGTTCTTCCTGAAACTAGGAAAAGTCATGACACAACAAATTCTCCACTCATTCACATCCTGTGCAATCCCATCTAAGACAAGAAATTTTTCCACGTATAAATACATCCAGCATTTGGTCATTACAAATACATTAGTACTTCTAAAACTTGGAATCAAATATAAGTGTACATCTTTGGTATTTGCTGAAACAAAAAAACCAGAAAAATTGTTCATCATCGTTGTTCACAAATGGGCCCAGAAGGAAGATAATAAGTATTGAAAAATGAGTTGTTCAAAGTATGAATTGTTTTCATGTCCCAGAGTTTTACATATAAAGACAGTCTGTTACACTATTGCATTAGCCTAGCTGAAATGCCAGGGAAGAGTATTTCTGACAAGATAGGCATCTATGTTTCTTTAGTTATTTCATAACCCAGACAGGTGTCATGTGGAATATGTGTACTTATGCTTGAAAAGGAAAAGAAACCTACTGCTTAAAGATTTTTCCAAAGGGAATTTCCAGAAGACTTCTGAAGAAGTCAACATAAGTTCACTTGTAATCATTCAGGAGCCTCCAAATGTGTTGTAATCAAGTGATCTCTACCTTGTGTGTATTCTAAGGGGATGGGATATGTTCCCTAACACTTTTCATTTGTAGTTATTTTTTATTGCTCCACAGCCTTTCTGTGGGAGCTGTATATTTAGCCATGCTCTTTCAAAAGTCTCCTATTACAACATTTTTTTTCCCTGTAGATTGATTGTTTAAGAATTTAGCATCAGAAATTGGTGATTAACCCATTATGAATAATTCGGGAGTGAAGCAATTCTGATAAAAAAAGTATGATACAAGGGGCAGAGCAGGTCACTGGGAGACAAGACTTTGCAATTCCACCCTGAATTCTGCCAGTGAATTCCTACGTGGTTTTAAACATGTTACTTAGCTTTACTGTAGCTGAGTTTACCCATCTGTACGTAAAACACATAACCTTATCTAACAGAGATGCTATAGCATTTAGTTTTTTAACTAAACACTTGCGCATTTTGGTTTCTGTAAATGAAGGTTTTCTCTTAAATCTTTGCTAGGCTTTTAGAGAGCAATTTAATTTGGAATAATTTTTATGCTGCTTTTGTTGCTCATGATATAAGCTAGCAGCTCCCCCTTTCAAAGGTCATAAAAAGTGCCTTCAGTTTACTGTGAATTTAAACTTGTGATTTTCCAAATCTCACATAAAAGCTCTTCTTTTTCAAGAGTGATGCTGCAGATTTCATCTGCTGTTGTAGTTAGTGGTGGGATAAACTACAAAAAACATTAAGAACTTTCTCTAAGTCACAGAATATACAGTTTCCTGTAAAACTTTATTATGAATTATAGAAGATGATCCTTAATCCCAATTTAATCCCATAAAATTAGCTTTAGGTTTTTTTATTAAACATGGGAGCGCCTTTGTAAATGGATGGATTCTGACTTCTGCTATGGAAATCAAGTTATTTCTCATTATGCATGGAAGACTGTATTTCATAACACTGTTTATAAGTATTGTTATCATCTTCTCTGTGTCCTCTAATTTAGGTGTTATGCCAGAGCAGTTGAGCATCCTTCTAATTTTTTTTTTTGTTCTATTTTATTTGCCTGCTATGGATTTTTTGCAAATACAGTTTTGTCATGTGCATTTTGCCTCCTGCTCTTGTCATGATATTTGTCACAGGACTAATGGATTCTGCTCCTTACCCTCCGATTCACCTGGATGCATTAGGAAATGGCAATCTAGGGCTTAACTAGACTAATGCCCCTTTCACATGGTAAACCACAAAGAGATGCCTTTATATGCACTGGTAGAATCAACGCTTTGCCTGTAACTTCTGTTTCAGTGTTTGAAGCTGTTTGTTCCCTTCTAGTAATGGCAAAATATAAGGAGCAACATCCTGTGTGCTGCACAGTTTTGCAATAAGAAGCTACATACCTTTGAAACCACCTTTCAAATCTGTAAGCCCCAGATACAAGCCTGTATACCAATTGCAAAAGTCTGAAAAGTAGGGGTCTGCACTGAGGCTCAATCACCTGTTCTTTCTTTCTAGGTCCTGATCCATCATCTCCTGTGTAAGTGTATTGCACAGATATTGGGGGCTTCAATTTCCTCAGCTGTTGGCTACCAGCCATACTCTTTTATGACAAAAGACCATATTAGAAACATAGTTTATTTGTTTCTTGGGTATACAAAGATCCAGCACAAGAGGGTATTTACTTACTTAGCACATGCTATAGCCTCATGGGTGCTTCTTTAGGATGTGGGACTTGAAAGCTTAAATAAGACCTATCTAGAAACCAGGCTTCTCACTTCCTGGGTAAGCACTGTCTTTATTACATGTACTGAATGAGAAATGGGCACTACTTTTGAGTCCAGCTACATTGTAACACAAATGCATACCAATATATGTATTCATATCACTCTTTGAGCACACCTAGAAAACCAGGCCTTCAGTAGCTTGAAGACATGGGGAAAGTTAGGGTAAGTGTTATTGCATTTGGAAGTAGGCATCTAAAATAGCCTGGGAAGTCATGGTTTAGAATTGTCCATTTCTCTTCAGGGGCTCTGAAGAGAGCCAAGTGAAATAGTTCAGGTGTCTTCCTTATGGGTGAGGAGAACCTTGTCTTCTGGCTTTGGAAAGGCCATAGGTGTGAGAGATACTTATGCACCTGTTTTGTCCACTCAGTTCAGGAAAGTTTCATAGTCATGGCACTTCTGTGTTAGGAAAGTTTGGCAGACCCTTCGGTACCCAAGCAATTAGATGTGGGGAGGGAATTGATTTCTACACCTGAAATCTATAGGCCCATCAAGAGATGTACTTAAACCCTGTTCCAAAGAAAGCTGGGTAATCCAGTCACAATCACAGTAGGTCTGGTCTTAAATTTGTGTGCAATAGAACCGGTGTGGAGGAGGATGGTGGCTTAAAGACACACATTTCAACCAGAGGAAAAAGTGAAGATTATAAGGCAATTTCATTCTAAGCAGGGTCATCTGAAGTTTATGGAAAGTGGCAGAAGGTGCTGGAGAGACATGACAAAATGCTGAAGTGCTTACCCTGGTTCAGTGTTTCATGATCTGCACCAGTGATGCTGAGACTCCCATTTCCCAGCACACTCCAGTGCCTTCTAGGAAGAGTGTTCCTCAGCCATTGCTCAAACAAATTAATTATCTTTTTAATGTTTTACATAATTCTATGTATTTATAATTTTATATACATATTTCTAAAATGCTACAGAGAAATTTTCAGCTGGTTCTTTAGATGTATCATATCTGGGCATTCCTAATTCACAACAGAGATGAGACATCTTTATTCAAAAGGAAGTGTTATCAAAATCATGGAATGATGCTGCCAGCTATGCCATTTCCAACATAAAACATGGTTTTCTTTTGAAATGAATTAAAACCTTCCCTAATACAATTACACTTGTGGGAACATTTGTCAGACAGAATGCAAGCCAATTAGGGATTTCTTTGTGACGATCCATTACAGTTCATTCTAAATCAGCTATAAATATTACCAAATAGTTCAATTTAAATTGTTATCTGCTACTGTCAGTCTAGGTCTTTCACGGATGAATTTTATCAGAATAAAAGGCTGATAGCACTTTTTTAAACTGAACTACAGAAGTCAGGGTTATAGCCTGTATTTCCAGTGTCCTCCCATACCCTTAATATCTGCTGCATGAAAACTGTTATTTAATTCATTTGGCACTTTTATCCACTTTTCGCCCTTGAAGGTCGTAAATGGGGCTTGAGTTCTTTTAAGACAGACAAGATAAAACTGAACATCTAACCTAGGAAAGCTTGACAAAAGTGTATGTGAGCTTTATTTAAAAAACAAGTTTCCAATTTGTTAAAAATACTTGAGTGTCTTATATGTGAAGGAAGGATATGACTAGGGAAGTAACTGAGGTAAGAGCTCTGTTGTGTTCAACACTTACAGTAATGGTTAGATAAACTACCACTCTTTTCCACTATTTCAGGAATGCCTGGTAACGCAGGGGGGAAATGATCAGCCACTGATGGCCTTTAAATGAACTCCAAAGTGCTATTAAGCCTTATATGCTTTGCAGAATGCAATCATTCCTAATAGTGACTGTCCTCAGCTTTTACAACTGAATTGAAAGTGTTAACTATCATATTTTTTCTTTTCTAACTTTGTGCTGAACTCTGCTGAAGACCAGCATGCCGTAAGGTAGCTGTGCTTGCGTTTCCCTGGGAGGACTGATGCTGTGAGTGTTAATAGGGGAAGAGTACTAAATATTGGTAGGATCAGGACTGTCATTAATTTTAGTTGTGGTCTTTTTCTTTTGGGAAAGGTATGTGCTGCAGTCTGCCTATTATAGAAGAACTCCCCTATCCAACTCCTTTAGCAGGAACTAGTAAGCCTCTTCCATTTCTTCATAGATGCCCCTTCTGTTCTGTCCAGAAATATGCATTTTGTCCACCATGCCATCAGCTTTTCTGATTGGAAACCACTCTCCATTTCCTTTTTTTGAAGCCAAGGCAATGTAAAGAAAGAAATGAGAGTGCTGACATGAGACACAAGGAGTAGGGCCAAGTGTTAAGGCAAAAGAGTCAGCAGAAACTACTGTTCCTCCCTCTTCTACTGCTACTTCTAGCCCTTTCCTCCTACATCCCTCATTTTGCAGGTAAAAAACACATGGGCATGAGCCCAAGCCACTACTTCTGGCCTGTATCCAGAAGATGGGATGGCCAAGTCTGTAGGTAAAATTGATTTTTAACATTCACCAAATTTGCCTGAATTGTGGCCAGCACAGGTCTGATGAAGGGACGAAAATAGAAGAGAAAACCTGGATAGTAACTAGTCATTAATCAGATAATAGTGTTTTCTCCCATATTGTTTATGGATTTTAGTCATTGGATTAAAATAACTGGACATAAATTTTCAGGCTGTCTGAGCCCTTGTATCTTCTGTACTGCTTTGTGCTCACTCTACCTCCATAAAGGTTGCATTTGTTGCTGTTCTGTGGCCCAAACTAAATAGGATTCTTGAAGTCTGTACTTAAGGATTCATCTGAGGAGATGTGGATTTGTTAGGCTGAGGAGGGAACTGAATTTGCCTTTCCGATGTACTGCTTTAAAAAGGTCATCATATAAATAGTACACACTATCGCACTTATTTAGGAGTCCAGAGTGACATCAATTCTTTTTTTTAAAGAATAGACCGAAATGTTATGCAGGAGTGAATGGGGCATGACAGATGCTTGCTTGAAAGGCAAGACCTGTTGGATCCCACTAATAGGTCTGGTAGGATGTCTGAAGAAGGTCAGCAGACCACTGTGAAGACAGACTTGCCGGCACGTCTTCTCTCATACAAAGTGCCTGCAGTCATGTGGAGGTGGTTCTGTACTCCCATGGTAGAAGCCTGTGTGCCCATCTTCCTCATCTCTTCCCTGTATTGGGAGTCCATCTCCTCAAGGATGGTATCAATGCACAGAAGCCAAAATATCACACTTCCTACCAGAACAGACTGGATACAAAAAGCTAGTGATTGTGCAGGTAGCAGTCAGGGGCAGGGAAAGCAGGTAGGGAACAGATACTTGTGAATTCTCAAAAGTGGCAAGAAAGATCTGGAATAGCATCTCTGCAATTACACTTTTGTTTGCATAGTGACTTGAAACTATTTAGTGTTGCCAACCACTCCAACTAATTAAGGAGTTAGTTCTTATTGCTCTTTTTCATAGGATTGGTTAGGCTAATTTTCAGCTACCTATAAAAAATAAATAATTTACAATTCTACAGAGACATGTCTTTTACTGCTTGTGTAGTTGCTTGACAACTTGTTAAGTGGGAACTGAGTAATTGGGAGCTGAGAAAATCCTATGGTGGCAGCAGAAAATTATATGATTTAAAAGAAGCTTATGAAAAGACAAGAAAAAAAGCAATAGGTTTAATATCCTTCAAACACAGTTGCAAGGAAAAATTCTACTCACTGTGCTGATCCAAGGCTCTCAGAGTAGAGTTCTGGCAGTGTGAGTGGGAAGTGGACACTTCAAATATAGCCTACTGATCCAGGTTACCAAAAATGAAAATATCCATAAATGAAAAAGAGAATTATTGAAGCTAGACAAATAGTCTCTGGTTTACATTTTACTGCACTTAAGTATGACTCAGTCTTCAGATCTCTGAAATTGGTAATTTATTTCTATTGAGTCTTAGTAGAAAGTCTCCATTACTACAACATTAAAAGAAACTACTTTAAAGTGTGCATAAATGTACATATAAATGCATATAAAGGAATAAATTTAAACGTCAGTTTCTAGAAAGTCATTCTGTACTTGTGGAGTAAGAGCTACCAGTTGGCAGAACATGTCATATAGTATTTCTGTAAAGAAGTGTGTAATCCTACTTTAGGTGTAGTCTTGACTGCAAGTAGTATATTATTAAACTACTGGATACCAGAAGCTCATTTTTCATAAAGAAAGTATTGGGAAAGCAATCAAAATTATTTCCTCATGGGTGCAGCCATGTACCTCTACACTGAATAAAGATTCACTTTCTTCTGGGCATAAGAGTCAAGTAAATTCCCAGAGCTGTTTCTTCTTGGAGCAATTATTGCCAGAGCCTGCCATCAACATCTTAGTACTGGAACAGTTTCACAGAGATAACTGCTCTTTTTATGTGCTAATTCATGTTTGACTAGCACAACATTTGCAGCTGACTATCTTTTTCTGTCACTAGCTGAATCCACTGAACTACCCATCAGTTTGTTCTCCAAATGGTTACTGCATAACTAGCAGAATGTACTTACATACTTCTGGGTAATAATTATAATGTATGACTTTATCCCATTTTATATATTTTTAATACAGCCAAACACGCTAGCTCCAAAATGAAACATATGTATATATATGATAGGGAGATCTGTGTGTTCTATGTCAGGCATTTGTTATTTACAACCAATTTGTTGAATGCAAGAATCAATATTTAATCAGAACCTCCAACAGTCTATCTGCAAGTTTCAGAAATCATGATCCAGTTTCAGAAAATGCAATTTGAGGCCCTCTGACACTTCAGAAAATAGGAAATACTGTACACAACCTAGGCTGTCAAATGTGAAAACCAGAAAGTCTGCTTAGTTAGTTGCACTGCTGGAACGCTGACTCAAATAATACATCCAGCTGCTTTTTCCCCTTTCCAAGGAAATGGGTGAAATACCTAATCTGACTAGATCTCATTTTCAGGTCTCAAGTATCTGTGTGCTGTATCAGCATCCCACAATCTACCTCCAGTAAAAGGCAGCATTTGGCTGCCTGGGGAAACTGTCCCAGAAACAGGGGAGCCCCAGATTAGCTCTCAGCTTGGTCTCTGGCTTCTCCCCTCCATATCGCTCACTCCCCTCCCTGTGCCAATTATTCCATGCCACTTAGGGTCATCACACATCTGACAATGCAGAAGTGGGGTGTAGGTGTCTTCTACTCCTCACATCTGTAAAACCATATGTAATAATTTCCTACAGGCTGTTTTTCTTTGCTGGGTAGCTCAAGCAGTGCTGGTTCCTACGCCCAGTTGTTCTCCTGCGCAGGAATGGGAGAGCTTTATGTCTACAGTCCTGCTGAAAACCTTCCTGCTGAGAGAAGCGCTTGCAGGGCAGCAATTGAAACTCCTCAGCTGTTGTGCTGGGTCTGCCCTGAAGGCTGAGCTCTGTTGGTTTCATCAAGAGCTGCTTCACACTCAGAAGCACTCAGTGATGTTTTCTGCTACATGGGACATGTCAGGGATCTGTGCTTTGATTGGATTAGTGCCTGGTTGGTGATTACAGCATACGGGCAGCCCTAATTCTTTCAAAAGCATCTTCTAAAAAAACAGTTAGGAATTGGACCAGAGACACAGATCTTAAAATGCTGGGTGAGAGAAAGGTCAAAGTAGTCTGAAACCTGAATGGTTAGTATTTAACATCCAGCTGTGATCTCTATTGTCATGCAACTTGTCAGTAAGGAAGTTTGGTTTGAGACATCTACACATTACAGAGGATGTATTTACTCATATGCAGCAGATAGAAATGGGTACTGATTGCTGGGGGTTTTTTGGTTGTTGTTTTTTAAGCGGATTTACAAAACCTGGGGGGAATGAGGGATGATTCTTTTGCTGTGCCCCTGCGCAAGCCTGAGGAGCTGTGCATGCCTGTTGCACTGGCTGCACCCATGCCGGGGTGGAGGGAGCTGAGAATGGGTGTTAGCGGTGGAGAATGAAATAGGGACATGGCAAGGGGAACAAGAATGAATGTGAGAGTGGAGATGCTGAAGAAGAGAGGTGAGGAAATGAAAGAACAAGCAGACCAGGAAAATGACCAGGATGAGAGGAACACAGGTAACCAGGCCAGATGGTCAGAAGAGAAGTAGAGGGTGATTTCCAGTGTGAGATTTTCAAACAAATTTCAAAGTCAAGTTACCATGCCAAGACGTGGAAAGTTGATCTGATAGGTCACTGTCATTTCGAGCAGTGGGTTATGTCCTCTTGTCTCTCTCCTTCTCCCCATGGATTCCCTGTCCAGCTCTGCCATGTGCTACTGTCACTTGTGACTGCTCTGGTGTCACTGGTCCCCTCTGTGGCTGCTCACAAATATGGCAGAAAAATAAGCTAGACAAACACAAGGTAGTCTTCTGCTGAGGTGAATTCTGCTGCTTCTGCTGCAGAAGGGTTCAGTCAGTGCCTTAGCTGGCTCAAGGGAGGAAATCATCTGGAATGGGGATGAAAAGTGAGGGAGTGAAGAAACAGGAAGGGATGGGATGGGATGGAAGCAATGCTTCTCTCCTTTTGGTGACAGTGAGCCATGTGGTAGACTTAGCTGCTTGCAGAGATGCAGCCTGAATCTAATTCATGCTCCGAAATAATTTGTAGGAAAGCTGGGTCCCACACTTTTCTATTCAAGATTAAACATGAAAGCAATCTGAAAACACATCAGCAGAAATCACAGACCTTGACACTGCTGCAGTATTTGCAAAGGCAGAGTCTGTTGTAGGGAAGGAGTGCTTTCTTGTGAGATGGTGCTGACAGCTGTTCAGCAGAATTCAAAAAGGCAAGGCATTGATGCTGTGAAAGGTGTACCTGTCTATTTTTCTCTTAATTTTCCTCCCTGCAATTCTTGTCATCAGTAAACTCAGTGAATGCTTTTGTGCTTGTTCAGATGAAACCTCTAAATCCTTTGCAGTATGCTTTCCCCTAGCAATTTTAAGTCTACGGGTCTGTACAAGAGCTTTGCCAGACATAATTATTCTGTTTTGTAGAGATTGGAGCAAACCATTTTTCTGTGTGTGTGTGTGATTTACAAGTTTGAATTACTTGAGTTTCTCCTCAGGATTTGAGTTCAAAGCTTTCCTGGTTTCAATCAGAGACAATAAATTGTCTCTTGCTCATTCAAACCCCAAGGTAAATCTCTCAAATGTGTTTTCAGTTCTCAGTGAATCTTCACTAAGTGTGCTGAATTCTAAGCCTGTTGCTTGTCTACAATTAGGAGAGCTATCAGTGAAGCATAAATCATGTTACCACAAATTATCTAACTGAAGTTGATTTGTCAGTACTACACCAGTATAAGGGAAAAAATTAAAATGGTTTGTTTGTATCTGCATATCTGTGATGTACCTATCAGATACCTCCAGAGCATGACAACTCTTCTGTTTGGGAGTAGGACTGTCTGGGACATTATATTCTGAGCAATTTATAGACAAATTCATTGAATAGCCACCATAGGAAGCCTGCTTGCTTCTATTGTGGTACATTAGCAATGGGACGCATCCCTGCTGGAACTGGATCCAGGTGAGTCAGTAAAAGGTTGTGTTTATGATGGCACGGGGCAGGACAGAAGGGCCATAGAAATGAGGAGGGTTCCTCATGTGTGGGATCAGATAGACAAGGGCTTCTAAAACAGTTGAAGTTAGGCACATGAATTGCTTTACCGTGTGTGGTTTGCCCTGTTGCTATTCTTACCCTTGCACACACCTGCTGTCACCTGTGAATCTCAGCTTATTTCCATGTTTTCTATCTTCTTCCCATAAATAAAAAAACCACAACAATCCCTCAATCACTGTTGCCAGCTCAAGAGGGAAAAAATCAATTATTAAGATGGGATATAGACAGGTGGATTGTACATATCTTTAGAAATGGCCTCATTTGAGTTGATATTGAAGCAGAGTTTTAATTGATTAATGCTGGTGATTAATTAACTGTCACTATGTTTCTGCTTGTTATTCCATATTACTTCCTCTTCTTCCATTTCTGTTCATGTAGTTGAGGTTTGAATGACTTTTTATTTACTGTTCTATTGTGGTGGATTAAAGCAAGAATAGTCATCACCATCCCTGTAGAACATCACCTTAAAATGGCTGAACAGAGCATGAAAAAATAATAATTGAGTAACCAGTAATTTCAGCTGAGAAAAGAGCAGAAAATTACTGTCAGAACATGTAGGATCACCACCTTTTGTGTTTAAATCTGCTTTCCACAATGACAGAAAATTTCATCTGAAACTAAGGAAGCTGCCTTTTCTTTTTCTAGTACAAAAGAAACTGTTAAGCTAGATGCAAAAAGGACATAGTTTCCAACCCCATGGTTTCACCAAATTTAAACCCAACAACAAAGAAGAAATGGCAAAATTTGACATACCTCTGTCTAGTCTACTATAACCTCTGGCCTAACTAAATATGCAATTATATATTCACCACACGCCATGTGTCAAGGTCTGTTGTGGTGACTTTTTGCTCAGTGTGCTGGGGCATGTCTCACTGTATCATCATTTGTCATGTCTGTTAGACTGCGGGCCAGGTTCTGCTCTGAACAGAACTAGTGAAAATCTCAAGTAACACCAGTGAAATTAAACAGTTTGTGAGACTTGAACAGAAGTGCAAATGTTTTCAAGATTTGCACCTTGTGCAACCAAATCATCATAAAGTTGGAGGCCCTGTCCTATTGATATTTTAGGAAAAAAACAGCTCTCAGAGACACTGTATTGTCCTTATAGCAAAGCTTTGGGATATACCTTTGCGTACGTGAGGTTGTTTGTATATGGAATAAGATTTTCTGGTTTACAAGTCTCTACACTTATGTCAAAGAAAAGCAGGTTAAAACAAAACATGAAAACCTAGGATAAATACCTCTCGTGCAATTTTTCTTTCAGCTGAGTCACTTTCCCAAATGCAGTACTAAGGGAGAAACCCAAATGTTTCCTCAGTGTCCTAAGAGCGGTCTTTAACAGTAGAATTGGGTAATTTTGTGCTACAGAAGACAAAGAGGAGCCTGGATCCAGTGTCTGTACAGGAGGGACACACAGTGCTGCTTTGTCTTGATTTTGTGAAGCATACAAGTCTTTTGAGGTAACGTCTAAGAAATAGATTCGAGCCCATTCTGCCACTGGAGAAGAATTCCTACAGCTTTTCACCACTTCCATCATCTACTACTTTCCCAGTAAGCTACTCTAGAATTAAGTAGAGAGTGTAATAGAGGGTCAAAAACCTGTAAAAAGTCTACCAGTTTTCAATTATGTTTTAGAATTCCTGGAATGATATTCAGAGAAACCAAGTGGGATATCTTTTTAAATGCAGTATGCCATGGCATGGGGTTTTCTACAGTGACATGAGGGTTATGCTTCACCCTTTTCCTTAGTGCCTTATCTTGGCTCATAGGGTAGGAACCAGAGCTTCCCTCACTTATCGCTGCAGGAGATGAGGACACATGAAGTAAATGTCTATTCCTTTAACTGCTTGTTTTCTCCTTGTCTGCACTTGAAACAAGAAGGAGGCTAGCAAAGAGTAAGGTTTCCCAATGACACAACTTTTTCACTGACATACTCTTGGGGAATTGCATCATAGGCTTGAGTTGTCATGTCACATATGTAAATTCCTTGCTAAGGAATTTACATTGCACTATGAGAATATGGTGCTGTTTTTCTTCATGTAAACAGGATAGGTAACTCACAGCAGCATCCCATCTCCAGTTAAAGGTCATCCACCTGTTATTGCCAGCAGACTGGTAGGGAGGAGATTTTTCTTCAAATTAGACAGAATGGAGAGTCAAATCTGAGCCTTGAACATCTTGGGAATAATTGCCTGAGGATTCTGCTCTGCATCCCAACATTTGTAAAAGTTAATTACAGTTGTTTTTAAATTTAAAGTCCATTATTCCAAGAACACCAAAGGAGGTAGCTGTCATTTTGTATATGCATCTCTGACAGTTTGTCAAATGGTTAGTTTTTATCAACTGCAGTATATTTGCTGTAGCAGAATTCATTACTGCATTGAAAAAAAATCAAACATTTCTCCCAAGGTATCAAAGGAAAAAAAATGCTAAACCCCTGAAATGTGTGATTTTCACCCACTGCCCAAAGGCAGACAACATAGTTTAAAATTAAGGATGAGGGTGGCTAAATGGCTTGGATGTGATCAACTTCTATCTGACCTACTTTCTCCAGAGTAATTTTTACTGTAAACCAATCTTTACAATGTCAGTTCCTCAACATTAGCAGTGTCATTGATGCATCATTCCCAGCAGCAGCGTGATCAGAGATTTTGCTGATGATGCTGCTTTTCAGGGCTCCCAGTGACTCATTGTCTGAAATGTTCTGATAACTGAACACACCATACCCAAAACCCCTCCCTCTAAGTAAACTCAGTCCAGCTCCAGCACTGGACCTTGACACATGGCGTGTGGTGAATATATAATTGCATATTTAGTTAGGCCAGAGGTTATAGTAGACTAGACAGAGGTATGTCAAATTTTGCCATTTCTTCTTTGTTGTTGGGTTTAAATTTGGTGAAACCATGGGGTTGGAAACTATGTCCTTTTTGCATCTAGCTCCTCTTTATCATATTCTGCATTTTTAAAAAGTGTTCTACTATTCAAAAATCTATCTTCAAAACAGGATTTCTTCATTTACCACTTATTTTGAACCTGTTTGAATTTAACATTCATCCTCAGTTTTTCCATGATCAGTATAAACCCATTTCAATCTTGAGTCAGTCTTTTAAACTGAAAGGCTTGGTTTTTTCCTCTACATTTTATTCCACTTTGTTTTTTTCCAGTCAGTTTACAAGCAAATATCTGTAAACCAATTAGTTTGAGCAACTCATCTGAACCAAGGGGCCATGGTAGCCTTCATCTATAAAAACATGGCACACATACTCTCACCTATGTTGCTAAATTAATCTCAGAAAGACTATTTCTGCCATCAGGCTTTATCTAGTCCAAGAGTAGCAGCATGTGACTTGAAAGAGATTGCATATCTCACACTATAAAATACATTTTAGATAAAGTATCTTAGCTGGTGGCACTTTGATGTGGAATCTCTACTGTTACATCCTCATAGATTACTGCACTCACTTCTGAGATTATTATTTTTGAATGAAAACTGTGAGAGAGAACCTAATGAGGTTAGACTTTACAGCTCAGCTTCCTACCAAATGAAAGATTATTTTTGGACTTCTGTCTACTTTATTGATACTTTAACTATTGAGGTTTCCAGATAACACTGAAACTTTAATTCAGCAGAAATTCTGGGGTTTACCTAGACTTTCAAGGCCAAGAATAACAAACAAAACCTTCAATCTTTGTTAAGGAGAAACATAAAAAATATGGCAAGGAACTTAACCGCAACACTAGTCATTGTGACTGTTGACATAAAGCTTGAAAGGCAGATCTTTAACCAGTTTAGTGTGAAGTCTTTGGAACTATATTTTAGACTAGCTAATAACTGTTCCAGAATATTCCTATTTGGTTTTAAATGTAAAAAGCTATCGGGCTAGGAAGAAAGGTTGCTGTTTTTAAGGTTGAGGGGGACTGGGAGAGAATATCAAAGTACTGGTTGAACTTATTTTAACACCTTTTTTTGTAATTGGAAAGTACAAATTCATCAAAATCTAACCTGCTTGTGAGAAAAGACTGAGTTCAGTTTGTTTCATCTTTCCAAAATGTAGTGGGGGAAAAAGTTTCAAAATTGGTGATACTTCCTTTTTTAATATTTTGAAGACAAAAATAGTTTGAAATAATGGTTTTATTTCATAACATAAACTGTAATAAATAACATGGAAAAGTTCAAAACTAGAGCAGAACCCTGTGATAACCCAAACCGATCATTGGACATGGCTGGCTGTTGCTGTTGTTGAAATTTTAAGTCTTCCCCACATCAAACAGAGAAAAATCTCAAACATTGCAAAATCTCAATTCATCCTCTTGAGGAAAAAATATAACCTCCGAAGTATATGAGAGAGGTATATATTATTTGAATGAAGAAACTATTAAAAACATTATTCTTCTTCTTACAATAACACTGAGGCTGTATGTCAGTTAGTTTGGTATCTTCTAGCAACAAATCATATTGATTAGGAAAACAAGCCAAGACTAGAGGAAAATAGATTAATAAGAGGACTTTCTATTAATAGTAAAGTAGCAATAATTTTATAAATAAGATTATCCTTAGATTTTTTAAAATTATACTGATATTCAAGGCCTGTTAAGACAGTGTCTTTTGCTAAAACATTCAATTTTTCTTCTCTTAATGTATCACTGTGTTTACAGTTCTCAACCCTTGTATGCATGGGGTGGTATGAGTTTTTTCTTTTCCTGAGGCATCAAAAGCTATCAAACATGACAAAAGTAGGAAACATCTAATTTCCATGAAGAGAGTCAGGAATTTAGATATTGCCTCTGTATTTGCTAGACTATATTCTTTGCGCTCTCTATTTAATGTTGAAACAGAAATAGAAGAATACCCTGTTGCCTCAGCAAAATGCTGGGAACTTAACGAGTTCTGTTCAACAGGGCCATGTTAATACTTATCTTTATTTTCCTTGTAATTTTCATTAACAACTAACAAAATTCGAAAGAAAAATATGTAGTATGTACACTTCTAGTATAATTTAGTACATAATACCCCACACTTATTTGCTAGCACTGTATAATTTAAACTTGCTAAAATTTAGTCCCAGAACATTGTTTGAATCAAGAAAGTAAAAACAGCAATTAGGCTGTGCACAAAAAGGTGACATAAAAAGCTGTTGCTACTGAGTTTGGATTAGTGTGGTGGTACATTACTGAAGTAGTTCTGGCTCTTGATAGGTACCCATACTTAGTTATATATGTACTGGAGTACACAATACACAGACATGGAATACACATTTCTTATTTAACAGAGCAAATTGAAAGAGCCTGGCAAAATTAAAAAGCAGTATCTGTTAAATATAGGATGGAATATGATATAGAATATAATTTACACATAAGTGTAGTATAGAATATGGGACTTCAAGTCAGAAGGCAACTGGATATGCCAATAATGTGGATACACATATGGTATGTGTATCTTTGAATTTGGGATAATAATCATCCTAAAAAGTGTAGAGGTAATAATACTAAGTAGTTAATTTCACAAACACTGGAAACAGCTTGAAAGTCTATTTGAATCAGAAGCCACTATTGAGTTTAAATCTGGGATGTTAGTCTTCACATACATATCCAAATATGTGTGTGTGTGTACATGTGTGTATATACATCTATGTAGACATGCACACACATAGTTCAAAAGCTGATGCAACTACTGAACATTGGTGACATTTTCTGTTGTTGAGATGATTTTTCATGATGTATGCATTTGAATACAGGTTTTGCTGGTAAAACAGTAATGAAAAAGAAGAAAACTGTGGCTTTTTAAAGAAACTAAAGGCCAGACATGATTTTCCAATATTCATCAAAGATTAAAATAGTTCCAAATGGACAGTCCAAAACTTCTGATCATCCGGAGGCACTGAACGTTCATAAACAATAGCTAAAATTTGGAAAAGATGACATGAATTGCCCTGCAGGCTGTTTCTTTGCCATGTTAATGCATTTTACCAATTTGCTGTCATTTTTAATATTGCTTTACAGGAGATACTTTTACACTTAGGATCCTAATTTTCAGAGCCTCCCAGCAATCACCATATACTGACTATTGAGTTAGTTCAGTTGTTATCACTCCTCAAGTGAGAATGAAGCACACCATATATTATTATTTACCTTTGCTTATCTTCCCATTGCCATTGAGCATATACATACTATGTTTTCCTTCTTCACTCATTTATGTGCCAGCATTTACACACATTGTGTTATTTTATAAAGTATGAAATATGTTTTTGCACACATTCAAGACTCTGCCTTGTAGCAAATTTATAAAATATTCATGCATGGGGATATTTAGGAGATAGCATAAATTTTACTTGGTTTTACGGCTAAACTAGCCAGCTACAAATTAACTGATGAACATTTAGTGTAGCACTATCTGGAGCCAAATGTATACTATATTTTTTTACTAGAAGCAATATATGGTATCATAGTACCATTCACTCTGAAGAAATTATTCTGACACTAGTTAAGAATCACTATGTGTAGGTTAACTATAAGTATTAATTTACAAAATTTATATGACGCAAGATCTTAGTTATGATAAAATTTGGATGACTAGTTTATAGTTATCTCTAGTATCACAGTTAGGTCAGGCTTACACCTCTGATTTCTCTTTGTCCTATATTTAAGAGAAATCTCAGAGCCAGAAAAAGCTGGAACAAGCTTTTAATGAAGCGGAAATATAATGGTTATCACTCTGATGGTGGTGGGAATGTCTGATAGGACAAGGAGTGGATGGTATCAGGTGACTGGAAGAAAAAATATTTTTTTTTTTGCTAAGATGGTGCATACCTTTCTTTTAAACACCAAAACACTCTTGAGTAGGGTACTAAAATGAAAGAAAACCAGCTCCCATAAGTTCCAACTTCCGTGGGTATCAACAGAGCTAATTGCCACCTACTTGTAAAGATTTGCTCTGATGTGTCTAGCCCAAATCCTATTAAACCCAAAAGGAAACATTTCAGCTGGTCCTAGCTGAGTAACTGATGTTACTATTACATCAGTTTAATGTAACCATGAACATGTCTGTTCTTTAGCACAAGTTACTATTTATATAATCTTCACACTGAAATTTTTGGCTGTTGAAGATTCACTGGATAATATTCTGCTTTCTGAAATATATACAGTCTCTCAAAAGACAAACTGATTCTGTTTAAAGCCATTTTCTGTATAAATTGTTATTGCCAGAGAATGAAGAGTACATAGGATGTGCAAAAGCATGAGAATAGATCATGGACAGATCACAGAATCACAGGATGGCTGAGGCTGGAAGACAGCTCTGGAGATCATCTGGTCCAATCTCCTGCTCAAAGCAGGGTCACCTAGAACAGGTTGATCAGGGTCCCTTTCAGTTGGGTTTTTAATATCTCCAATGATGGAGACTTCATAGCTTCTCTGGGCAACCCTTTCCCATGTTTCACCCCTCTCACAGTAAAAAAGTTTCTGTTTATATAGAATTTCCTGTAATTCTGTTCATGTCCATTGCCTTTTGTCCTGTCACTGGACATCACTGAGAAGAGTCTGGCTCCATCATCACTGAAATGAACTCAGTCTAGACTGTTGAAAGCTTGCCCAGTACCTTCTGTTAGCCAGCAGCATCATTAAACAAGAGATCATTATAAAGCCATAGAGTTACTACATCTGCGAAAAAACATCTTACACAGGTGTGGCATTTTCTCTGAGTAGACAAGTTGGATATGAGCCTCTAGACAGATGTTTTGTTCAGTAATACAGCAACATCTGTCCAAATATATATTGGGATATTATCACTGTGACAGCTGAGCTCCATAAAGTGAAACTGCCTAGGTCGTCTACACCTAGACTACATGTCTATGCCTAGACTCCCCACCTAGACGTCCCCACCCCTTCCCAGCTAAAGAGCTGAGCTCGGAATTACTGCTTATTTTCCTGTTGCCTCAGTGAGGAAGCTCAGACCCTCCTCCCCTCAGTAAATCCCTTCTCCAGCTTCTTGATCCTCCTGCTAGCACTGTTTAGACACCTGTTGTGGCAATACCAGCGGGGAGTGAGATATGGGACCTACTGGGACTTTCCCAGCTTGTAGGAGCATAAAATGGTTGACTCATTTCTACATTATTTATGCAATTCTTGTACCCTTCCTATGTTGCTCAGAAATGTATGCAGAGGAAAGACTGAAAGAATAACTCAAGCTTATACGATACCAGCCAGGTAAACCTACTAGATCAGTGCCTGACATCTGTTTGATCTTCCCTGTAATTTTGCTTACTGTTTCTTGTAACAATTAAAGGATTGTATGAAGTCACCATGAGATGTGAATCTGAAATTACTTCATGAAGTTCAGCTAGTGCCAAATAGATGCTGATGAAGTCTGGGTAAGGTGCCAGACATTTTAATGTCAGGCACTCAGTCTGATTCTGCATTGCTGAAAGGACTCACTGCCAAGTCAGAATGTGCAGCACAAATCTCGTGCACACGTCTGAGGACAACCTTATTAAGAAAAGTTAAAACCAGTGCAAACTACAGATTTTATGTGATTTTGTCTAACAGAGAGAAAGCCTTTGGTCTGAAGCTCATTCTTTCTGTCTGCTAAATTACTTTGAGACCACCTTGGGCTTTAGGCGTTATTTGGAAGGGGGAGGCAATTTTTAGATTGTGGTAAACTGGCCATCTTGAGGAAACTGGACAGCAAAAGTAAATCAGGTTTTGGACATTCATTTTTCTCCCCTCTTCTTCACAAAGTACCAATATTTTTGAATGAAATTTTAATTTTTATATTTTGATTAATCAAAAACTCCTGTCATCACATGTGGAGTAAGACATTTACCTTTCTAATTGGAAGAAGCAAAATATATTTGCAAAAACTTTGGCCACTGCTGCAGAAACACTTTACTGTTTCATATTGGCCACTGATGGGATTGCATCTCTGCAGCTAAAAATGCTGCTTTACTGCAAAAGCCAGAAGGAAATCAAGGAGAAAGAATGGGAGGAGGTGACCTCACTAAAGAAATGAGGTGGGTCATCATTATAAATACATATTTCACTGTCTGGGGAATGGGACTTTCCTATTCCCTGGGTGTAAGCCGAGGGCATAGGATGTGTACTTTCATAGAATGTACACTATAAAGACCATGTTCCCTTCTGTCTCTTGTTCCTTTCATTTGATGCATGAAAGAGAGATTGATTTGCTTGTTGTAAGAATGCAGGCATGCACTGTTGAGGAGTTGAGGATGTCAAATGTTTTATCATAATTCTTTACTGGTAACAAATGAGAGCTAGGAGTTACTGTCCTCTTCTTTGATTTTTCATCTCTTTGGTGCCATTTTTTTATATTTCAGAGGGAATTCCAGAGCTGACTTTTGTCCTGTTGAAAGAAATTAATCTAGTGACTGTTGAGAAATTTAAATGTAGTAAGTGTTTCTGCAAAGAAATGCCCAATGCTGTTACCATAGAATCATAGAATGGTTTGGCTTAGAAGTGACCTTAAAGATCATCTAGGGACTTTCCCAGCTTGTAGGAGCATAAAATGGTTGACTCATTTCTACATTATTTATGCAATTCTTGTACCCTTCCTATGTTGCTCAGAAATGTATGCAGAGGAAAGACTGAAAGAATAACTCAAGCTTATACGATACCAGCCAGGTAAACCTACTAGATCAGTGCCTGACATCTGTTTGATCTTCCCTGTAATTTTGCTTACTGTTTCTTGTAACAATTAAAGGATTGTATGAAGTCACCATGAGATGTGAATCTGAAATTACTTCATGAAGTTCAGCTAGTGCCAAATAGATGCTGATGAAGTCTGGGTAAGGTGCCAGACATTTTAATGTCAGGCACTCAGTCTGATTCTGCATTGCTGAAAGGACTCACTGCCAAGTCAGAATGTGCAGCACAAATCTCGTGCACACGTCTGAGGACAACCTTATTAAGAAAAGTTAAAACCAGTGCAAACTACAGATTTTATGTGATTTTGTCTAACAGAGAGAAAGCCTTTGGTCTGAAGCTCATTCTTTCTGTCTGCTAAATTACTTTGAGACCACCTTGGGCTTTAGGCGTTATTTGGAAGGGGGAGGCAATTTTTAGATTGTGGTAAACTGGCCATCTTGAGGAAACTGGACAGCAAAAGTAAATCAGGTTTTGGACATTCATTTTTCTCCCCTCTTCTTCACAAAGTACCAATATTTTTGAATGAAATTTTAATTTTTATATTTTGATTAATCAAAAACTCCTGTCATCACATGTGGAGTAAGACATTTACCTTTCTAATTGGAAGAAGCAAAATATATTTGCAAAAACTTTGGCCACTGCTGCAGAAACACTTTACTGTTTCATATTGGCCACTGATGGGATTGCATCTCTGCAGCTAAAAATGCTGCTTTACTGCAAAAGCCAGAAGGAAATCAAGGAGAAAGAATGGGAGGAGGTGACCTCACTAAAGAAATGAGGTGGGTCATCATTATAAATACATATTTCACTGTCTGGGGAATGGGACTTTCCTATTCCCTGGGTGTAAGCCGAGGGCATAGGATGTGTACTTTCATAGAATGTACACTATAAAGACCATGTTCCCTTCTGTCTCTTGTTCCTTTCATTTGATGCATGAAAGAGAGATTGATTTGCTTGTTGTAAGAATGCAGGCATGCACTGTTGAGGAGTTGAGGATGTCAAATGTTTTATCATAATTCTTTACTGGTAACAAATGAGAGCTAGGAGTTACTGTCCTCTTCTTTGATTTTTCATCTCTTTGGTGCCATTTTTTTATATTTCAGAGGGAATTCCAGAGCTGACTTTTGTCCTGTTGAAAGAAATTAATCTAGTGACTGTTGAGAAATTTAAATGTAGTAAGTGTTTCTGCAAAGAAATGCCCAATGCTGTTACCATAGAATCATAGAATGGTTTGGCTTAGAAGTGACCTTAAAGATCATCTAGTTCCAAACCCCTGCCACTGGCAGGGACACCTTCCAGCAGACCAGGTTGCTCAAAGCACCATCCAACCTGGCCTTGAACACTTCCAGGGATGGGGCATCTACAACTTCTCTGGGCAACCTGTTCCTGTGTCTCACCACCCTCATAGCGAAGAATTTCTTCTTTATATCTAATCTAAATCTACCCTCTTTCAGTTTAAAGCCATTACTCCTTGTCCTATCACTACATGCCCTTGTAAAAAGTCCGTCTCCAGCTTTCTGGTTGGTCCCCTTCAGGTACTGGAAGGCTGCTATAAAGTCTCCACAGAGCCTTCTCTTCTCCAGGCTGAACCCCAACTCTCTCAGTCTGTCTTCATAGGAAAGGTGCTCCAGCCCTCTGATCATCTTCACGGCCCTCCTCTGGACTTGCTTCAACAGGTCGATGTCCTTCTTATGTTAGGGGCCCCAGAGCTGAACGCAGTACTCCAGGTGGGGTCTCACGAGAGCCGAGTAGAGGGGGAGAATCACTTTGCTCCAATTTGCTTCAGAATGAGACATGGTTGGGGTTTTTGTTTAAAGTAGGTTGTTTATCCATCCATAATATATATTGCTGCCTCACCACCAGGTAACTAATATATATAAAGTGACTAGGATACGTAGAGGATTACCTTTCTGTTTAACTTTGGGTTTTTTTCTTTCCTCAGATGACTTGTTAGTTTACAGACAGACATGTAGCATTTGACTTTATCTCTCTTTCTCCTCAGTAGCTCTACACCATGCAATGCTGTGCCATGCACAGATATTTGACCTAGCTGTGAGCAAGGTTTCTTGGGTGCTGGCAACAGCATGACCATATTCTGATGCATGATCTGAGCCTCCTCTGAGTGGAAAATTAGCCCCCTGAGATTGCTCCACTAAGTGGCCAATATGTCTCCCATGAATGAGGTTAGTTACTGTACAGCCCTGTTGTACTTTTGACCTGTGTTAGATCAGGAACTGCAAAATTATGAGAAACATCTGCTTATTCTTTTGTCTTGGGGACAGTAAGAGAAACTTATGTCACTCAAGCTTTAGATTAGTGTGAAATAATAATAAAAAATATTTTGAAAAACTAGAAACATCTGTTGCAGTCTCTTTTTATTCTTTTTTGTGTCACAGCAGTAGTGACCCTATTGCTGGTGAAATTTCAGACTGGCATTAATTTAATACAACGACAATTCATAGTGAACATCTGGCCTCTTTTCTTCTTGTCTGTCACAGCCCGTTCTGACCCAAGAGCATTGCCCTGATGGGTGGTAAACAAGTACAAGGGAAAATAAAGCATACTATCTGCCTCCTTTTGTGTTTGCCCATAGTATGTTTTCATGTTATTTATTCACTAAGCAGGGTCAAGAGCTTCAGTGTGATCAAAAATATATAGCAAGATAGATTTGACTTATGGCACAGCTTCCATAAACATAGGCTTATAGACTGTGGAGTAGCCTTGACACACTGAGCGGCATGGTCTAGATGAAAATACTGTATCACAGCTTTCAGTCTGATTGGGAACATACTTGGAGAGTTATTTTGAATAACTCTATGCCATTATGAAAATGGAAGGAGCATCCCGTGGGATTCTATAAGGGTTGTTCTGACCCTGCTGCCATCCAGTCTTTTTGTTAATGGCTAGATGCTAATAAAGGGTGTAAAAAGCCAGGAAGGGCCTACTGGTGTGTTAGCTGAAAGGTTTTGAAATTACATGATGTGGAGAAATTGGAGAAATAGTCTGGAAGGGTAAATTAGCATTTGACATGGGCAAACGTTGAGTCCTGGCCTTAGCAGCGATAAACAGCTATGCAGCTGTAGGACATAGTATTGGCACTGTAGCTGCCTACAGGTTCAGAGGGGTCTGGATTGTAAATTGAACATGAGGCAGCACTGACGTCTTACAAGGCAAACATCATTCTGGAAAACAAAATGAAGAATAATTTGAGATAAGTGATATAACCATGCCCTATGGAAAATGAGTAAAGCATTAGTCTAGAGTCAGTTACTTCACCTGAGGGAGGCTTGGACCACCTGAAAACATTTCAGTAGGACACAACTCCTAGGCATCCAGAAAATATTTCCTACAGAAAAGACTTAAAGATTCAAGATTGTTTAGACTGAAGACAAAACGGTGGAGGAGGTGTATGTGAAAGGAGTCTCAACCTTGTAAGAGAAATAGTAGAATTTTGTTGCGGCAATGAAGATTCAGACCAGGTGTTAGGAAAAACTTCGTAACTAGAAAGAAGGCCAACCTCTGTATAGACTGTCTGGGGATACTAATGAGGCTTCATCTGTGCAAGTCTTCACAGCTATGGTGGGCAAGTAAATGTTGAGAGAGATATTGGTATGGTTGGTCTTACCTTGCCTGTATGAATGAACCAAATAACATCTTCTAGGGATGCTTCTAGTTTAACATTGCTGGATCTTGACAGCAAATTAGCCTTCACACATAATTCAAGAATGGTTCCTTTATTAAACAAACATAGTTAGAGTAAATATAAAGGCATAGAGAGCTGTATTAACCTTTTTGTTTCTTTGCTTTCACTCTGTTAACTACTGTTGAGCTACTAGTTTACAAAAAAAATAATTCTACTATTACTAAACTGTTCTGCATCAGATTGTAAATGTCTTACAATCCTGGCACTTGGCCACCAGCTTACTATATTTATGTTAATTGTGACCTGTAAGACAATTGTTCTTCCTAGAAAAATAACGTTGAGAAGATCATGGTTTAAATTAACACACAGAAGAGTGAGGATAGTCTTGGTAGTAAACTTTAGGCGCTTGAAAATTATAGAAGAGAATCGATGACCCTTTTATGAGTTTGGAAAAAAAGCTAAGACAAGCCTTTAATGCATACATTGCTTCAATGAATATTTTCCAAGAAGGGAATAATAATCATAATAAAGTAATGCAAATTTATAATCTAGTTATCAATGAAACATATATTTTTATATGAAGATGAATCAGCCACACTCAGTTATTTAGTGTTAATCAAAAAAATACAGCATTATTTTATTTTACCTGAGAATTTTGAAAACTTCTAGATCCCAGAAACATGGCAATTTGTTTAGATGTCTCCTCTTTCTGATATGAGAGCAGTGACTCTGCAGCTTTTGCTGAAATGCATCCTGACACTGACATGAATAATTCCCTTGCAGGAAGTGAGCCATGAGTTTTGTGACTGGAAGAGATCATATCTATTCAATTATGCAGTTGAAATACCTCCTCAACAGCCTGGGAAGGCACAGCAGCCCTGGAACAGCTAACTTTATTAAATCAGTCTTTATGTATTTGTGTGGATGGGTCAAATAATGCTCTGGTATACAATGTGGAATGTAAAAGCCAACAATAAGCTAGAGAATTTCTGGGCTATTTAAATTCCTCAAAATAGATGTTTGACTTGGAAAGCATTTTAAGTTATAGAATAACTTTGATGCATGTTCAAAATCATAACACAGTTTGGGATTTTTTTCAATTTTACTTTTTTTTTTTTTGCCTGCAGCTACATTTACTCTTTGAAGTGAATTCTTTCAGTAAATATATCAAATTTTATTTTTCCTTAAACTGACTTGATTTTTAATAGAACTAAAAATCGCATTTCTTTGCAAGTCTGCAGCACAAATCTGAGTCAAAAGATGCAGCTAGGAATACTGAGGTAGTAAAACAAAGTTTTTTTAATACTCCTTTTCACTTCTCAGTTATTACAGTCCTATTCAGTTTTTCTCTAAAAAGATAAATGATTCAATTTAGTTTGGCTTAGTATTATAGCAATAGCATGCTATATATTTAAAGGAGTCTTATAAAAACACATCTGATAAACTCACTGGTTTGATGAGAAATTCTGAAAAGCAATATTACTCAAATAAGTTGGATTAATGCAATGATAGCATTTCTAAAGACATAACTTTACCTATTAATTTTCCCTGTGAAAAAGATTTATTTAAGAAATATTTCAGTTTTCATATTATCTTTTACAAATATTTGATTCATTAAAAGGCAAACAAAATGTAATTCATAGTGTTAGATCAAGGCCTTGCATACGAGGCTAACTTGCATACGTTTTTTTTTTTAGCTTAGCTAAACTGATGTAATGCTGAATGTAGTCACAACTGCATAGACAAAAATGTCAGCTTGTAAAACAATTTATGATTGTGATAAATTTATTATCATATACATTTATCATATAATTTTCAATAGCTTTGTATTCTTTATAGAGAATGCTTCTTACAGACAACACATCTTATAAAGTCCAGGATGTTCAGAACTGTCTGTAACCAACACGAGGCGTAAGTTTACAATGATGTTTCTTTGGAGGAAAGGCCATTTTTGAAACACTTCTAAAATGTGTTGATCAAGAATTGATGTGTTGTTACTCTGACATTTATTTCATTCCACTTCAGAGTGAAAAATAAAAATATTTAAACTCTTGTAGAAACTATTTATTTGCAATTATTAAAATGAAACACTTTGGATTACAAAATTGTATTTGTTGAATCTATTTCATTTAATTACAATGGGATTTCAAAATTTTTGCTTATGACATCTCTCCTCTTCCCAGCCTCTCTTCTAGGTGTACAGCTCTGGCTAATGTTCCTGGGGGCACAAGGTGTGGATGAAGCTTTAGGAACAGGGGATGCTGAAGTGAGTCCTGTCATTCTTAGTGACTTTCAAACTTCTGAAAAAGGAGAGACAAATCCTTTAAGTACAGCAATCCTGAGTATATTGTTCATTTGCATGCTTTTTGGTGGTGGCAGTGAAAAATAAAAATCTTTTTCCATTTGGCAATACTTCATAACAATCAATTTTTATTTTTAGTCCTGCCTCTGAAAAGAAAAAAGCTGGAGTTTTAATTTTTCTATTATATAACTTTAAGTCTCCAGCCATTTTACACCATAACTACAACCAGTTC
Source organism: Aptenodytes forsteri (assembly GCF_000699145.1). Lineage (NCBI taxonomy): Eukaryota > Metazoa > Chordata > Aves > Sphenisciformes > Spheniscidae > Aptenodytes > Aptenodytes forsteri. The sequence continues at coordinate 410,871 of NW_008795489.1, read as the reverse complement.
AAAATAAAAGATTAAAATTATTTGCATGCTTTTTGGTGGTGGCAGTGAAAAATAAAAATCTTTTTCCATTTGGCAATACTTCATAACAATCAATTTTTATTTTTAGTCCTGCCTCTGAAAAGAAAAAAGCTGGAGTTTTAATTTTTCTATTATATAACTTTAAGTCTCCAGCCATTTTACACCATAACTACAACCAGTTCAAAATAAAAGATTAAAATTGATTTTAATCAACAAAATTTAAGCAGAAGTAGGGACACGGATCTTTTATTTCATTCCTGCTTCTATGTTCTTGCTCTGAAGTACCAAATGACAGTCTAACCAAAGCAGATGACTTTTTGAGTTCTGATGAATGCCTCTATTTTTCAGGACACTACAGTACAGAAATTGTTCATTTCACTGAAAAAATTACAAGAGAAAACTCTACCTTGGTCTAGACACATCAATTTTGAAACTGTGGTTTGCATCTATGTGTTGATTTTAGTATAGATTCATAAGAGAAATTCACATTCAGCTGCAGAATATATGGTCCATTCTGCAAATAATTTTTATGTACTTAATTTCTGGGTTTCCTAGAAGTTTTACATGTAGTTCCAGTGAGGAACAACAGGTTATCTCAAATACATCTGAAAAAATACCGCATGCAACTTCCACATTTTCTATATATTTTAGGTTTCTTCAGGAGACCCATCCGGTGAATTTTCTCTAGAAATTTAGGATAAAGGTCATCTCACCTGACTTCAGCTGGCCAAAAGTCAGGTGTATGCTCTAAGTTCACAGCATTAAGGTACTCTTGTAGTCAATGGAGACAAGCAGTTTCAGCAGCACTTCATTCCCTTGTTAAATAGATATGCAAAACTGTTGGAATTAATACCTAGTGTGGATTTTGTATGGTAGGAGTCAAGTGAGATGACCCCCACTTCTTTTGTTCTTCATTATTTATATTGTACATTTTGTACATTTCTTTTATGAAAAATTTTGTTCTTGTGATCTTATGTCATTACTATAGATGGCATCAACATTGCTTTGTTATATTGGATAATCTAATTCCTATTGTTAAAATAAAACTCAGACTATACCAATTAATTCAGTGGGAAAACTACCTATCAGAGTTTTTAGACCTTTCACCATTAGGGATGGCTGGGAGCTACCACACCTGGTAAGAAGTGTCGAACCTCCAGGAACAGGACTCATAAAAGAAATTATCTCTGTGAAGCATATCTCAGTGGTTTAATTATTGTTTAATTTCAGTAGTTCTATTCATTTGAGGGAGAATTAGTCGTGTGAAAAAGCCTGGCACAGATTAAGTGCGTCAGAAGGGCGTGGCGCAGCAGTTTGCGTGGCAGTTCGCACAGGCAGGGCGTGCAGGAAGGCGAGTGGGCAGGGTGCAGTCCCCCTCCTGGCTATAGAGGCCAACTCAACCAACTCAACTAGTAGTCATCGCCCTCCCAGAAGAGGACCCAGCTATGGTTTTCACTCGGTCGAAAGCCATCGCCAGAAGGAATGTGGTGACCCAGACGGAGCCCTCACGCAAGCATACAGCTGTCCAGGTCTCTGGCTGCAGGGAGTGCCTGAGCCTGTCACTTGTACTGGAGAGCAGCAGAGACACCACCTGTGTGCGGTGTGACCAGGTGGATGATCTGCTCGGCCTGGTGGCAGAGCTGGAAAGGTTAAGGAGCATCCGGGAGTGTGAGAGGGAGATAGGTTGGTGGAGCCACACCCTACCATCCCTGAGGCAAAGGCAGCAGATGGAGGCTCCACAAGAAGCAGAGGATCCCCTGCCTTCTTGCCACCAGGTAGAAAGAGGGGACCTAAGCGACGGGGG
>NW_008795489.1:379518-405409 GCF_000699145.1 Aptenodytes forsteri | reverse complement strand
AGTGGTGGAGTCCCCATCCCTGGAGGTATTTAAAAGACGTGTAGATGAGGCGCTTAGGGACATGGTTTAGTGGGCATGGTGGTGTTGGGTTGACGGTTGGACTCGATGATCTTAGAGGACTTTTCCATCCTTAATGATTCTATGATTCTATGATTGTATGATTTATTCTAAAGACTGCTGTATATCTTAAATGACTTCTAAGTCTTAAAGCTTGTAATGAATTTATATTTGGCTTAAATAATAAAAGAAAAAGAAAATGTCTTTAGCATTTAAAAGTACGTTTTAATCCCTCCTGTGTTATGTTCCTAGATCAGGAATATGATCTGCTTACAATAAAAGAAGAAAAAAAAAAAAAATCTGAAACTTGACTTAATTTATACAGCTCAGTTCACCTCACCTATCCCAAAGCATTTCACATATTATATGCATATTAGCAACAAATGTCAGCAGTTATAATAAAATATTTGAGCAACCTGTACCATGAAGAGGTCCCGAGTAGTTTCCACTATGCCATTAGCCCTGGAACAGCTCTAGTACCACTGGAGAGTGCAGCAAGCCAATGATGTACACCATGGCATATGCAAACTACTTCTCTCTCTGTTGCCATGCTTTTCCTTGATTCAGCCAGGACTACAACACACATGCTAAAATACTAGGACTGCTCACCTGTTTTAGCTGTATAAAACTAAATGTATCACATTTTAGGAGAGATCCTGTCTTCTTTTTTCTGTTGCAAATCTTAGTGGCTCTAGTTTGGATATGCATATAGTTGTAAGGTGCTCGGCAAAACCATTCTGCTGGTATTTTTTATGTACTTCCACTACTATATTTTGCCAGTCTTGATGCTTTGTTGTTTCTACTTGGTTTCTGCAAGCATTTATGCGTGCGAAAACTCTTATAGAGAAAAGTTGCTGGTTCTTGAAGAATCAGACCATGACTCCATGAGCTCATTTTTAAGAAGCTTTCTATGACTAGGCATGCTTTCCTGTGCTGGCTTTGTGGCACAAGGCAGAGCTGATCCTGCCTAGGGCTGCTGGCAAATATAGCACTGCAAACATTCATACATATGACAAACAGAATACTGAGGCAAAATGAGGACAAAAAGATTATGCAAGCAGCTTTAATTGAGGTGAAAGCAATTCTCCAAGTTTAAATGATTTGTCTAGCATCTTAGTTCCACAATTCAATATTCCCAACAATATTTTACAGTAATAGAAGTCAGATAGTGCCAGGCTTAGAAGCAAATATGGACCTGATAAGAAGACTATCCATCATAAAGAGGGACATTTGTGAAATGTGAATTATTCACTCTTATCTACTTACTATTTATTATCTTTTTATGTCTTCATCTATTCTATTTCATCTCCTCACAAACATAATTGGAAATGACATTGGGAATGAGGAAAAATATGCCAAATTAATTCCGTTAGAAGTAAACAATAGTTTTGTCCTTAGGATTTCAGCTCTTAAAGACCATCAGTAGAGATAAAATTTAAAAGGCTGCCTCAATTGGGGCTCACTTTTACATTGTTTCATTCTTCTAGGTTGTGAGTGACTGCACGCTGAAGGACAAAGGAGGAGAGGGAAAATGGAGGGGAGAGACACTGAACTGGAATTTCTCCTGCAGCAGGCTTTTAAAAATCTGCCTTTATTGTCTATGCCGCAACAGCTCCGTTTTTATAAGGTTCTCAGTAGAGCCAGTTAGCAACTATTTCACATTTTGGAATTTTTCTTTCATCAGAAAAAGAGACTGGTCAAAACAAAAACATTTTCTAGAAAGTCACCATTTCTGATAAATTTCTTGCTAGCCTTTTTGTACGTCAGAAAATTTTTTGAAAATGTTAGTGTTCTTGCTGCCTTCTTAAAAATGAAACTGAAGTCCAATAATCTTTTTTACATAATTGAATTATAGATATTTCTGCTAGTTACAGAACAGAAATATTGAAAAAATGAGATTGCAAAAAAAAGATTTATTTTGACTGATCAGATATTATTTCTGGATATATGGCTTATGTTATGTTTTATGTTATAATTATGTTTCCTTATGGTTTATGTTTTTGAGATTTTGTCTTTATGGGAATTATTTCTGTGAAAACCCGAACATTTTTTACAACAGAAACATATTTTTTCTGTTCGATTGAGGTTAATGCGTTAAATATCAGAATTAAGAGGAATCTAATATTGGCAGATAATTTACCAATATACTGGAGCTATATTTTTTCTTGTAAAATATTAAAAGGATCTTGTTTTGGAAACTTTACTGGGATAACATATAAGAAATTGCTTTACCACTCAAGTAGTGTATTTGTTTCAAAAGGTAATATAAACTTTTGATAACTTGATAAACTCCAGCATCATGGAACAGAATCATGAGATAATTTATGTTGGAAGGAAGCAGTGAAGGTTGACCAGTCCAGCCTCCTCACTGAAGCAGGTCCAGCTGTGAAGTTGCATTAGATTACTTAGGAACTCTCTCAGTTGTCTTTTGAACATGTCCAGGGATGGAGGCTCAGCAGCCCCTCTGGACAGTGAGCTCTTGCTGCAACCTGTGCCTGTAGCCTCTCATCCTTGACTGTGCACCTCTGAAAAGTGTCTTAGGTAGCTGAAAACAGCTGTTAGACCTTCCCTTGGCCTTCTCTTCTCCAGGACCCTTTTCAGGTGTTCACCCCAATTTTCCAAAGCAGCGGATTCATGAATGAGTGTGGCATAGGACCACTCTGTGAATCTTGTTGTGATCCTGGTTTGAATCTAGGCCAGTACTGTCCAAAAACTCTCTGATGTTCCCTCTGTGACCCAGTGAAAGTCACATACTAAGATTATGTCAGTACCTGCACACTAACATGGCATGGAGGTACATGCCAAAGAAACCTGTGCTGGTAACAGGGGGTCTGTTACCAGTTCTAGGAGAAAGAAAAAGAGTGAGAAAGATGGGAAAGGATTTTCCTTCAGTCCTGACTAACATGAGAACAATTAGCAAAAGATTTGTTCTTGTGAGTGTAGCTATTTCCTCAATGATTTAGCATAAACAATTGATATGATAGACTGCAGGGGTACAATTTTTATTTAAGCTGGAAATATTTGAGGCAGCCTAATACAATATTGATGCTACTGTAGAAAGCCTAAAGATACAGCAGTCTGGTGGGAGGAAAACTAAAAGATTTAAATATAATATGCTTAGAATCAAACTATATCCATACCAACATCCAGCCTGAAGTAATTTTTTGTACCTGAATTGTAATCCTCTGAATAATGGGATTGATAATGAAATGGCCTAGCAGCACAATGATGCTATATTTTACATTCTTACATTTTCCCCAGATATCTCTACATGACACATAGAAATTATCCTTACAGTGGGCTACATGACCACAAAGAAAATGAGAAAAAATTCATATTATGGTCAAAAACTAAAAAAAAAAAATAAATTTTTAACTCCAGAAGTTTTATTCTCAAAGGAAAATCAAATATTCTCTAAAAATATAATTTAAAAAAAAGCAGTGTTTAATTACAGATTCTGAAAACTATAAGCCCTTGCTTTCTCTAACAAGTTACACTGGGAGAGTCAGCCTTTCAGACTACCTGCTATGATTCTTTTCTCTCCCAAACTGTCACATCAAAGAATTTCAGTACATGTGAAGTCTATGAAGTCAAATATTCTAAAGCACCCAATTGCAGATTTTTTAGAAATAAAACTGAAAGGTGGCAAAGCAACAATGGTTATATAATATCTAATAATACAAGGACTTTATGTAGTACTGAGAACATGTGTAGTGTTGACAGCTACAATATGATCTGAGAACATGTAAAGCAATTTCAGACATACCTCTGTGGAGTTGATTTGACAATTAAAAGTGACTTGTACATTGCCTTGGTCCAAACTAAAAGTTACCTGAAAACTCTGTCTAAACAAGGAGGAGCTTATTCAAACTATGCCAAGCCTCACCAAAAGTTTATAAAGAAAATGCAGTCAATCTTCTTGATTCCCTCACCTGATGTTATGTGAATCCACATTTGTTGGGCCCACCTCAGGAACAGAAACTACATGTAATCTGTGCAAACTATCACAGCAGGATTTTAAACTAATTCTTCATAGTTGTAAATACTGCATTTGATGAAAAGGGGTGAAAAATTGGAATGTTTAGGTAAATTGTCCTCCTAAAATGGACTTTCCTTGGTTTGCTCTGTTTGATGGATGAGATCTTCCACTGGCATAAACCAGTGTGGTCTGGTGGTTTTGAGGTACTCGTTCACATAAACTAGGGATCTGGTATTACGGAGAATTCAAATCTGGTGTTCAATTTGATGCAGAGTTTAACAGAAGACACCAAATTAATATATTAGGATGTTTGGCGGTATGCAGTAAGGCTACAGTGTGGATTTGCTAGCTCTTCAAAACACATATGAAGATTCATTTCTATTTAAACAGGAAGGTGTCAGTTCTCACAGAAGTGGGAAGGGACTCTTGAACATGGTACAGTTAAAATTCTGCATAAATCTTTGAAATTTATGCAGGTTTAACAAAAAAGCCCCAAAAAACCTGACTAAAAATCAGTTCTGAGTAAATAATAGTAGGCTTTAACACTCGTTTCCTTTTTTTAGGGTAACGTAAACTGAAACAGAATCACACATTAGGCAACAATCATGCTTCCCTCAAGTGTGTGAAATGACAGATTCATCTGAGGTAATCACATTTCACAAATGTGTTGTGTTTCCCGGGAGAATGGGGGATCCTTGCCAATTTTAATGACATTGTTCAACTGGCAAGTGATAAAAGTGATTATATTCCTTCAATGAAAACAATCACATACCCCAAATGTGTACAATTATGATAGTGAATAAAAAAGATGCTGTTTTTATTTTTTCAAATTTTTGGTAAGGACTCACATGTTCATATTGCTCCGTACTAGGACAGAAGATTTTTTTTTTTTTCATTTTCACTTTTGTTTTTGAAAGGATACCAAGTCAAAATAAAAGCAATTAAGGAGAATATAACCATAATAGATTAACAAAAATTATTTCTATAGCAAACAAAAATAATGTCACACCTTTAGAATATGAAAACATAAGCTCCACTTATAGGGATGGGAACTTAGTCCAAAAGCTGTACAGCTGAAAAAGCTTTTCTAATTTTAGTAAATAAACAAATAGTTCCACAAGAAAATCTATGTTAGTGCAAAGTAGTTTAGCTCCTAGCTCTTAGGCTCCCAGCAATTATTTAATGACCTGATTGAGATTCCTAGATTCCCTAGGCATTTAGGGGCAATGTTCATGAAGAGCTTCATGCTAACCCTAAATTCTGAGTATGACTATAGGCTCCCTAACGAATATAAAATTGTGAGAACATAGGTAGATTATACGTAAACCTTTCCCAAGATTTAGGCATGCTTTGTAGAAGTGAAGGAGAAGTTGTAGAACCATAAGATTATTCAGGTTGGAATGGACCTTTGAAGACCATCTGGTTCTCCATCTTCTTCAAAGCAGGGCCCATTTTGAAGATGTATCCAACTTTGAGATTAGATGAGGTTGCTTAGGGCTTTGTCCAGCTGAATTTTGAATTTGTCCAAGGATGGAAATTCCACAACTTCTCTGAGTCTTTTTTCCCCATCTTCTTTTGTGGAATTTAAAGACATATTCATTCATCTGTGAAATACAAATGGAAAAAGAAGCACTGTTACTGAAACAATCACTGTATGACATGGCAGGCTCAGGTTGAGTTCTGTCCTCCACTGAAAGGAAGTTTTACGAGAGTACCACCACCTACAGAATATTATACAATGCTGCAGGGAAGGGAGGCAGGGTGGTGGGAGAGACAAACTCTAGAAGCTCCTTAGTTTCAAACATGTCTGTTGAAGCTGTTTTATTTTGTGTGGAATAAATAAATGCCACAGAAACACAGTCTGGAGATAGGATAGAGCCTTTCTCTTTCTCATAGTAGGTAGGATATGCCTTTGTGCAGAAAAAGAAATTTAAGTATTCTTAAATGTTACATGTTTGTATAAGGATAACTGTAATTAAGGTTCCTTATACCGTATGTTCTTAATGGACAGTAATTTTAAGCAAAGTTGGATCAGCTCTGGAAGGAAGGGCTGAAAGGGCAACTGTAACTGATAGGAAAGTAGATTTCAATTTAAACTGGCAAAGGTGGAACTTGACTCTGCAACTTTTCCTGCTGAACTTGGGTAAAAGGTACTTTGCAGCAGGGAAGGTAATACCTCTCTATTTGGCTGAGCTCAGCCAGTTGTGCTTTAAAGACTACCATATAGGCTCTGCAGGAAAGCAAAGTCAACATATGGCTAGTTTATGCCTTCCTACAGGATGTAGAGGTGAGCTAGGTCCTAACTGCTGAACAGTCATAAAACTAAAATGGCTTAGACTAAGATTGATTTTGCATCTACCCTGAAAAAGAGCTGGGGACCCCTATGAAAAAGTGGGTGCGTATCACCCAGGCAGCAGCTGAGCTTTGAGGATCTGAAAGCTCCTACCTTGTTCAATAGGTGTATAAGGTGCTCTTAATCTAACCAAAAATAAGTGAGACTTCTCTTTTTGACACTGAAAAAAAGATTAAAGACACTCCTATAATCTGTCAGTGTGGAAATATCAAGGCAATATTAGCTACGGATATGCAGCTATGTTTGTGTTTGGTTTGGTGCCTACTTGCCATTGTCAAACTGTGAAAAGGATACTCATAAGATTCAAACGTTTCAGGAACAGCAATAAAAATGATCTAAGGTGTTAAAACTAGTTTTTCAGTAACACACTAGAGAAATTTAGTCATCGAAAGGAAACTAATCAGGTGATCTTACCATTCCTATGTGGAAAAGAACTTTCTGGTAGTAGACAGGTCTGTATTTTATCAGAAGAAAAGGCTTAATGGGCACTGAAGTTAGATTAATTCATAATAGGAATAAGGTGCAATTTTTTTTAACAATGAGGATAATGAATAATTAAAATAACCTCTCTAGGAATGCTGGATTTTCAGTCATTTGAGGTCTTTCAATCAAGACTGGATAATTTTTATTTTAAGTATGCAATTACTCATGTGGAAGTTACAGATTTCACAAAGAAATTACAGCACAATGTCCTCTGCCGATTCTGTAAAGAAGGAGAGGCTATATAAATGGATTTAGTCTCTTCTGTTTTCAAATAAATTGTTCTATTAATCTAACTGATTTATTTGCACCAGTCTTCACAAAAAACATGGAGAAACATGTGTCTCTAATCAATATTTTTTGGTTGACCCAAATACTAGCATTGAATGGTGAAGATGTCAAAGTAAGAGAAGGTGAGGTGAATTAACAAAGCAAAGAACTAACAGTTTACTGACTGGATGGTGCTAATAGCTTTCCAAATAATCTCTATGATTAAAAATAACTTTTCCCTATATTAATGTCCTGTGTTACCATGGGACCACTGAGTCGTCCTCTCCCACGGTCCTTTTATCTTACTTGAGCTTAAATGATTGGTAACCTGGTAACTATTTCTTTATTTTCTTTTTCTAATAATGTCATCTGCTATTAATTATATGATCTTAAACCAAAAGCTATTTACTGAAACAGTGACCAGTCAAAAGCGTACCCAGCTTGTCACTGATGTTAATACCAGGAATAAAACAGGCTTGGTCATTCCCAAATTAGGTTCCCTCCAAAGTTCAAAGCTGTAGGCATAAGTCAAATTACTCTTTATTGCATCCTCTGGATTCAGACAAAAGAACCCAAGAAAGAAAATTAGTTATCAAATTTCTGCTTAACACAAGTGCTAAGTTTAACTCCATGAACTAAACAGCATTTTAAAATGCATAAAAAATATGAAGGAATAGATATAATCCCTCAAGGGCATCTAATGCCAGAGCAGCTAGTGATTCAAAGTTGTAATCAGAATATTCACCTACAGGAAATCACAAATAACTCATATCTACTTATCACTCTAGCATTGTAATGTATCCTCAAACACTTTTATCTTTAATACAATAGTAATCTTCAAAGAACCAAGGTTCAGTTTATAAAAATTAGGCCTATATAATTCCTATAATAGTTTTGTAAGATTTTTAATTTACATAATTCTGAGCAGGAAATGCAGCAGCAATACTTGATCTGAGATATGTAAAAAGTGATAAGCATACTTCATATGATTCCAGCCATTTAGAAAGCTGTAACTGAAGTGATTATAGTTTCAAGTATGTGAAAAATTAAGACTGAGATGCTCTGTGAAGCAATGTAACAAGTTTTATAGTATGATTAGAAACTCCATGAAGTGATTTCAGTTAGTAACTGGTTATTTTTCTACTCCTTCAATGACTAATACTTGCTGCTGTCCATGAAGTTCCTGTCCAAGATATATTTTGTTACTTCTCTTGCCTTCATGGAAGCATCTCGTAGTATTGTATTTGTACACACTTCTCATTTTGTTCAATTAGAGGCATTTTCCTCATTTTACTGCTGCTGATTATACCAATACAGAAGCTTTTACTTTTACACAGTTACTTGAACATTACTATAACATACATAATGAATCATGAAACTAGAGTTTCAAAAAGAGTTATTTATACTGAAGTAATTAATTCCAACGAATTGTACTCAACTGCATTGTTCTTTATCTTATCACCTGTGAGGCTTAAGAAGCAGGAGAAATGTGTTTCTACACTGTAGCTGATCATTTACAGTCAATGCTGTATGCAACATAAAAAAATATACCTCCAAATATCCCACTCCAACTGGAACAGTATTTTATTACTAAAACATTACTAAAATCAATATATTCTGTAAACTGATTCATGTAGAAGTGGCCACAGAGTACTTTGGCAATGTACAACATACATTTCTCATTCTCACAGTTACTTTGAAGATTTTAATAACTGACTGACTGACTCTGTAAAAGAGAGTGTGTAAATGACATGGTGAAGATGTATTACTTTCACCATGTGAAAGATCAAGTATTACAAGCCAGGCAGATTGGCAGTATTTCTTATCTTTTACCTACCTTTATCAACTTATCTTTAACGTTGGGTAAGATGAAACTGCAGCGACAAGTGTGACCCCTTACTGTTAATCTCTGCCCTGATCTTTAGGGGAGAAAATAATAGCTTTTATTTTTCTGAAATACAAGTTTTTATCTCTGGTGCTTTGGGTGATAGAGTGGAGTTGCACCCAACCCAAGACCATGTTCACTCAACAAATTAAACTTTTCAACCATTGCTTTAGCATTAAGAAGGTGTAAAAGAACACATCTATCTTTCTTTCTTTTCTTTTTTTTTGTTTTTTACTTCATAGGGCATATTTAAGAAGAAAAGACACTGTGACTATATTAGTTTACTTGTGAGCACGTTATATTTAACTCCCTGGCCTATATACAGAGTAGATTTTAAAAAATTATCTGAATGTGGCTTAATTTAGATCTTTCCCACAATCCAGTCTAGAGGGGCTGGATTGTGGCTAAAATCACTCTAGTTTTGATTTCTTATTAAGCCACGCCGAGCTGAGTGTATTCTTTTTAGAATGGATGAACTAGCTTTTGCCTTGCTTTGCTTATAAACCACATATATAGGAGCTATGTGGACAATTATTAGGGACAAGAAGGGGCTCAGGATATTGAAAAATACTTATCTATGCTGCGTGTTACAGAAGATGCACATGTACTAACAACAAATCTCACAGTTCCCATTAAAAGTAGGATAGCATAGCAGTGAGATCTCATATTACAAAGATGCTTTAATATAGTGTCATCACCATGAGAACTGTGGTAAAGCATTATGCATTAAAATCTTGAATGTGGTGTACACTGTGATGCATGTGACCCTTTTGTACCATGCCTAATGTATTATTTATACAATGCCAACAGAATTTGCATGGGATATAACGTAAGAATGGGCTGTGCTCTGAAAAGTGTGCAATCTTCTTGCCATCAATTGCACATTCATTAAGTGCTATGATTTGCAAAAGCAAATCACATGAGGAGAGTTGTAATTATACCCCTATAGTCAGTGGGGATGGGGGGGGCACTGTGATCCCTGCCTCCCAAACATGCTGCAGCCACCTTCCTCCTTTTCTCCCCAACATGTCCCTGCCCTCCAGAGTCTTCTTACAGTTACCTTTGTGGATATGGAGCCCTTCTTTCTGAGTAATACCAGTAATAACAACACCAGCATCTAGAATGGCTCCAGCACAGTGATACCCTTTTTGCCCAACCCCAGTTAACACAACAAAAACTTACAGATTGCAACAGTCTGGCAGCACGTGCCAGAAATATATGCCTGCTCATGCCACTAACAAATGATCCAGCGACCCCTATTTGGTCATTGGAGCAGTTAAATCATCACCTTGTGTATAGAACAGAAATTAGGATAGTTTCCTGGCCAAAAACTGAGCAGCAGGGGTATTTAGGGGAAAATGGCTCTTTGCTATCTGACAGTTGTTCCCTTTAGTCTTTTTATTCTCTCTAGTGAAGTTATGCTTGAACAAAAGGGGAGACTGAATTTTGCACTGCAGGGAATGGGTTAAGATAAGCAACTGCCTGTATACAGGATGCATTTCTGTTACAAAGAACATGGGTCTCATAGTGTTCCAGACTAAAGAGAGAATTGCAACCAGAAAATCAGCAACCCGCAAACAGCACCAAGCCTGTTACAGAGAATATGGTACAGCAAGAGAGATCATGTGTTAGGTAGGTGAAGTAGAGATGTAATTATTAGAAGAAAAAATAAATAACATGTAATGAATTAAATTATAAATGAGCTGAAGAGATAATGAAGTTTGAGTTTTACAATGAAATGAAATTAAAATGCTCCTTCTATAAGAATTTGAACAATGACTGTACAAGCAAGGCATCAGGGAGTCCTAATCCTATTAAATCTAATCACCAGTGTCTGTTTCTGCATACACAGTGAGTTTGCACACAGGAGAATAAATTAAAGCACATTGCAGGGTTTCATACTTTTCTCCAGACAACGTGATGGGACAAATTCTGCCCTTCTAAAATACATACACAGTCACAACTTCTGATATGTTCATATCATTAAGATACTTAGGTGTTACTCAAGACACATGGGGTGTGATGATCTTCTTGATCTACTTTTCACACTTTCTGTGTAAATTTCAACAAGTCACTTCAAGTTTTTGTGCCATGATTACCTAGTTATTCCTTTGCTAGTAATACCCCCCTTCTCTCAGCTACAAGAAAAAAAGAATTTTTTTTTTAGCCAGCTAAAAGTGAAAAGAAAAAATTTAACACAATATTAGAATCGTCTCCATTATGATCACAGGGGTTGCTTTAATGTCATAATATACATGTGACTGCACTACAGATCATAATTTTTACCTAACTCCTTTTCTTTCTCATCTCTATTTTCGGTTCCAAACTACTTTCCCAATCTGGTAATGGAAAAGGAAAAGGAAAGGCATCATCCAGACCCAAATGGACTACTCTGACAGACGGATGAAAAAATGTTCCCTATGATTATTGAAGCAGGTGTGACATAAGAGAGAAGAAAACCATAAAGAGAAAGAGAATGGAGAGAGGAGAGCTAGAGGAGGATAGAGAGTTCAATGAAGCTTTTTAAAAAAAATTTTTAAATCTTTGTGATTTTCCACAGTGGACACTTGTGGGACAATGACCAAGTCTCTGATCTTGGCATATGAACTTATGAAAATTTGAAAAGTGGTTTAATCCCTTCCTCTCATCTCTGAGCCATGAATCTGGCTGATTTTATCTTCTCCAGTACAAATGTGTTGGTTCCCAGAGACAACGTTCTTAGTACAGCTATATTTAGCGTGACTTTAATCCTGCATGCATTTAGGCACCAGCTCCATTGAACTTGATGTAAGCATATTTCATGGGTGCTTCACAATACCCACTGTGAACGACAGGAAAGAGTTTTCCTAAGTAGTCAAGTATATTAGCTGTTTTACTATTTTTATTTTTGTCCCTACTCTGAAGCATCAGGAATACTCTGTCACCTGAAAGTGGGATCCTGCATTTACTGTAGAGAATGAATATACTGATTTGCTATGACAAATCTTATATCCCTTCAAAGGTGATATTTCATTTATCTTTTTCTTGGAGCATTTCTCTTTTACTACGGGTGCTGACTGAGTTGTATAAGAGTGGGACTAGAGAAGCTATCACTGGAATAATTGCATGTCAATTTTCCCTGCAGGAACTTTAATACCTAAAATTTGTATGGAAGGGAAAAGACCATTTAACAGAAAGATGCGTCTACCAAAATACCTATTAGGAATAAAATCTATCTGGCATGATGATCACAAGTATAGCTCCTTTTAAGTCAGTTGCCCCAGAGAATATACCACCGACTTTTTATGTTGCTGGGATTAGTCCCATCTTTGGCTTGACATGGGGTCTTCAAAGTGCTTTGGATCACAAGAACCTAAGAATAAAATTCTAATTAACTTGGAATTCAGTCTCCCTAACAGAAATTTAATGGATGTGGACCACTATAAGAACATGTAATTTTTGTAGGGGTGAAATGATCTTACAGTGGTGGGGCCCAGTCGGGAAAGAAATGTAAATTGATAGTGCATATGAGCAGGGTATGTCTGGATCAGCCTGTGAATGCCATGTTGTACTTATCAAAGAGAAACAACACTATACACATCTGATAACTTTCTTTGATAAAATAAGACCATGTTAGAAAAGGGAAATGAAGTAGATGTAGTCTATCTGGAATTCAATGAAGCATTTAATGTGACAATCATTATTTAAAAGGGAGAAGATAGGGATTAGTGCATGAATTGTACAGAAGATAAAGGATGGGCTAGAGCAGAGAGAGCAACTGATTGTGCTGAAAGTGAAAGAAAGAGGTTACTAGTGAAACATGAGAATGGCTCATGGGAGTGACCCTGTCTAACATTTACATTTTTGAACTGCTTGAAAAGTAACAATGTGCAAATGAAAATTATAAAGATTTACAGATTTAGGAGGATTCCTCTTCTAAGGAAAAAAAAAAAGGAAGAAAGAAAAAGAAGAAAGAAAATGTGAATATCATAATAATAATTTAAGAAGACCCTGAAAGACTTTGCAGATTTTAGTAATAGAAATAGGATTTGGTTTTAAAATACAAAGCAAAAGAGTTTAGGAATCAATAGAATTTCTGTTATAAACTTAACATTTTCATCTGCAAATGGCAAGGGGAAGAGCTCCGTGAGGTAGTTAAGAGCAAAGGAGGTGTGTTTCACTTAACTGTAGTCTTCATGCAACCTTAAGATATGTGTCCATGATATATGGGAAATATGATACAGTTCCTGCAGAGAGGGATCGGTGGCTCAGGACATGCCACATCCTGTGTTGTGGCTGCCATCAAGGTCTGCCCAGGGGTGGGCATGGAGGAAAATGGGCACTCTGGAAAGTATGAGCTATCAGCAAAGACCAGGTGGGTTAGGACTGTTACGAGTAAGGACATCAAGATCAAGGGTGGAAGGTACTTACACTTACTGTACCGTTTTTCTGTAAGAGGCTGCTGAAATGAGGAAGGGAGCAATCTTGAGAAGGTTGGAAATTTCTATGGAAAAAATCAGCAACTATCTGTCAGAAACGATGCATTGATTCTAAAACTGCTACTCTTGTGACTCTCAAGGCTGCTTTTCTGTGATTATTGAACGCTGATCTCTAAAACCTTTCCAAGATAAAAGTAGGAACATAGACTCGATTGACTTTCAAGTTCTTAAAAGTCCCTGTGAAACAACAGTGTCTCCATACAATAGCCTAGGAAGGTGAGAAACAGGTTTGACACCTAAGCATCCATTCAAAAGGTTATTGTGTTTCAGAAGGACCACACTGAGAGAGGCTGGAAAGAAAAGCAGCAATGAGACTCCATTTAGATTGGAATGCCAGAAAGTCTCCCACCACATAGCAGGATGAGACTAGATGAGAGACAAGGGCATTGCAGAATATTTGCAAAGCTTTGTTACTCTTGTCTTTTTTCTTTAGATTAAATGCATGCACAGACTAAAATCCTTTGCTAAATTTTATTCCTAAATTTCCTGCTGTATTTCTCCAGAAGATGTAAGTTACAATATCACCTTGTAGATGAGCTCTGTGGGTTTCCACTTTCAGAGGAATTCCCAGAGAGTACTTACTGGGTCAGTTTATAACATTACCCAGATAGCGTTCATAAATAATACATCACTAGAGTGATGTATCATAATTATAGTTTTCCTTCATTTATTTCCCACTTGTGTGAATGTTATTGGCACGTCTTAGTGATGCCATGTAATCCCAATGTTGGGTTCACAGAAGGTGGCTTGAATCAGTCCTTCCAAAGGACACAAGCCATAATGAGCCATGAAACTACTTCTGCAAACTGAATCTAAGAGAGAAAACATGGTCCTGCTTTCCATCGAGATCAGGTTCTGCTAGGGCATAGGGTCCTATAACAATGAGATTACAGCAATTATTTATTGTATCCTAGTTATTGATTCTGGATCAGCTGTGAACCAGAAGCTGCACAATGAAAATGTGAATATTATAAATATAGTTGTGAAAACCAGCATAGTTTTAGATAATAAATCTGGTGAGATATGAAGAGACCTCTTCCCTCCTTGAGATTTAGAAATATGCAATGTGCAAGTCAGTAGCAGTAGGGTGCATGTCAGCACTTTGGATGTGCTCAGGAGCAAGTTAATTCAATTTGCTGCCAGCAGCAGGCCTGACTATGAAGATCCCAGTACCCATGCAGAGCTCCTGTGCAAGTGCCAGCACTCCTGTGCGAGGCCAGAGCTGTGCTCTGAGCTGCGGAGGTGGTAACTAATGGGTGGTCAGTGCAGATCAGAGCAGATCAGCGTGTTCCCATCCCAGGTGGTGTAATGAGGCAGATCCAAAAATAGGGTTTAAATGCTTGATTCAGTTCAGCTTTTCTGTTAAGTAACATAAATCCTGAGGAGAATTTAACTTGCCTGTGTGAGTCCGATTATATTAAAAAAAAGTGCTAACGGTACCACTAATCATCTTGCCAAGAGCTAAACGCAATTCCCATTCAGGACGGCACTCTGCTCTTTTAACAGCAGGATTATTCTGTTGGGTTGTTTACTGTTGATTTCTTTCTCCATCTGTACTCTTTAAACAGGTGACCAATGTGAATGTAAACCTATTATAAATACATGTAAGACACCAATTCTTAGCTAGTGTAATCCTGAATATTTTTAGCCACTTCTGTCAGTCTGCAGAATAAATTCATCTGAAAATCTGGCTGAGCAGTTTGAATTTGCTGGGGCTAGATCTGTGTACCTCTGGCTTTAGTACCTCATCACAGAAATCTTTCCAGTCTCAGACTTTTTGAAAGTGTCTGTCTTTTACTGGTAGATCATAGTTTTAAAAAGAGCCCAGCACCTCCCACAGGAGATGTTCGTTTGTCTTCTGATTTATTTGACTCAAGAGATGAAGCTCCAACTCCCTGATTTTTCAGTTTTCACTGATTTTTTATAGATTCCATAGTGATGGCGCTTGTAGACTTCACTTAACAAATATATTCAAGTAACATTTTCATTTCACTTCACATTTCCATTTGTTTCCATTTCCATCTCACAAATCTTTTTTTTAGACCACTTACATTTAATGTGATTGTAATAATGAAATAGCTTTGCTTTGGGAGTCTAAATTATATATGAAACCTATGTAAGCTCAGTCTCTTAAAAATACACATTTTGATAGAAGGAAATTGAATGTTGAATGCTAACACTTGTGATTTACAGTGAATTCTGGCTCCATGTGAAGTAAAATTGGACAGGTCATTTTCCTTTCCCTTATTTTTGTTAAAAATGCAGTTTACTTAATTCAAATAGTCATTTGACTGCATAATAGCATGTGATACCTTTTGCCTCAATTGTACACTATAGGGAATTTAAAAGATTGCTAAATAAAGAACTTTAATCTCTCCATTTTCATTCTTTTCTTATCTACAGAGAAGAAATATGTCTTTCCTTTGAATGTTTTTAAAAATTAATCTGAAGTATTTTTGCTATCTTGAAGCCTCTTTTTATGGCAATCACAACAGGTAACATTTATCAAGAGTATAATATTTTTATATACATTTTATAGAACTTCATTTTTTTAATATTCTATAGATGCATTATATAACAGAGCAACATGCTGTTTTAATAATTTATGTTTCAGGGATAAAAATCAAAGAGTTTTAAAACTCTCCTGGAAAAATTTGAGATGGTTTTAATCAACTACAATGTGAAGTTCTGTGCTTTTGCTGAATAGTTATTTTTTGAAAGATGAGGACTAAGCATCATTAAAGCATCTTCTCATTTACAGTGTTACATCTCTCTGTGAATGCATCTGTTCTCCAGGACCTCTGTGCACTCTCATAGCCAGAAAAAAACACTGATTTGAAAGCAGAGATAGACGGTATCTGGGATCAGAGAAAGAAATAATGAGGGAATCTGGGAGAAAGCGAAGGTAGTGCTCAATGGGCTTGGTACATCCTGAACCTGCATTATCTGCCCAGAAGGATCAGTGATGAGACTTTTTTTTTAGATAAGAAAAATCTGAAGATGGCTTTTTTATCCAGAACTGAGCTGAGGGACCCACCTTCAATGGTTTTGTAAAGTATTCAGATGATGTTTGTTGCACTTGGTGTTTCTTTTAGTCTATCCATCTCTTTTAAATAACATCTATTTTTGTAGATGAAAGTTCTCAGTCACTAAGGAGAGATATGGCAGATAAAGATACCATGTACACTCCAAAGCACCGCTCACACACTTGCTACTTAGGTGTGTTGTAAAATTCAGAGTATAAATATTTGCAAAATCAAGAACACAAGGAAAAGACATGTGTGGAAAGGGCAGCAAATGTCAGTATATGTGCATGAGACAGCATACATACACTGAAGATGCATTTGAATATTAAACAAAATCAGAACTTTGAAAATTCAATTTTTCTTTTTAAATTCTGGAAAATAGAAAAAAGTGTTGAACGTGCCTAGAACTGACTACTCCTCTGTGTACATTATCTCCCCCAAAGACCTCTCTTCATCCTTCCCTGTGACACATCTGCCATGTCTCCCCTTTCCCTTTCCTGTCTTTCAATGATTGACCACATGAAACCACTGCTTGGGGCAGAGAAATGGCAGGGATGAACAGAATAATTTGACGTTCAGCCTGGGCCAGGTGGGCTCAGCTGGGCTTCCTCACCCCACAGTCTGCTGTGAAGTCTCTGTCCCTTGACTTTCAGATCCCTTTTTACTAATGGGCCATTTCTGATCTCCAAAGAAGATTGCACTTCTGCCTCTCACATCTGTGGGATGCTTTTTATAACTTGGGACATTACAGGATGGGGCAGAGGTTATCTGTAGCACCATCCAAAAGTTTCTTTCCTCTGAATAAAATTGTGTACCTGGTAACATCCCAGTGAGGAGATGAGTCCATTTTCCTAACAAATAGTCACTGTTGACAATGGTCCATGTGTCTTGGCGTGTTTGATGATGCTACATAACTTGCACTTTGCAGACAAAGTTATCTTACAGGAAGGCACTATATGGTAGGTGGAGATTGTGCATCTGTAAATAAATAAGATTAAATATGTTTTTAAACAAAATATAAATGGGTGACAAGAATGAAGTGACACATCACCAAAACAGAATCATTGTAATACAAGAGGGTCATTTTCCATGTTCTTAACTGTGAAACACAAACACTTCCCAGGAATTTCTTTTTCATTTTAAGCCCCAATGTTACTGAAAAAGTAGTTCTGCTTTTTTCTGTCCTCTCCTTCCTCCAATTTAGGTCCACTTCTGCTACATTAAAGATTCTTAGGCAAAAATAGCAGGTGTTTTTACTTGAGTTATTACTTTAGAAGAAACGTTAGTACAGTATCTTTAAAGTGTAGTTAAAAAGTGTGGCTTGGCAAGGTTCTTCCTGAGTATTTAATAGACCATGTGTGAGCATTATCTTGTGGTGTTCCTAACAAGCTGTCTGCAGCCTGCACAGCTGAGGCAGCTGTTTCCAACTTTTTTGTCTTTCAGAACATATTTTTGTATGGCCGGCAGGAAGAAAGTGATAAAATTTGGCTCAGGCCTGCATGATTACAGCTCATTATGAGTGCAGTCTCTGCTGATATTTTATGGTATAAAGTGTTCTCATAAGACCTTACGCAGGCAGATTTGCATATGCTTATTTGATCTGGCTATTATCACTTTGTTAGACTAATGCAAGGTGTTTTACATCTGCTATTGTCATGTTGTTGATAACCCCAGCTTGTTGAAATGAGACCTTGTCTGATCCGGAGATCCTGGACTTCTGCACTATAAGAGGATGGGTAACCAACCTAAGGAACTACCTGAAAAAAATGATCTCCCTACTCTGCAAAGCTTTGCAATGCTGTGGAAAGACTATGGAAAATTTCATTTCTTCATAGATGCAAGATTCCATAAGAAAAGGGAAAGGAGAGACACTGCAGAACAGCAATGAAGAGCATAGAGATCCTAAATATACTGTGCAATTCTGTGCGAATTCACCCTGCCTATCTTTTGGCACTAAAGGAGGGAGACTGCTCTTATTAAGCTCCCCAGGCAGAAGAAAACTTTTTCAGAGAGAGTTTCAGAGTGCTTATACTAACATCTTGCCCATATGCCTGCAACTCAGGACTAGTCTCCCGAGTTCTCTAATATTACTCAGCATGAATACTATACCTTAAATAGCCCTTTTTGCTGTTGAATTTTCAGTGGAGGAAAGTACTGCATGCCCACGAGCAGTAGCACATTCCCGTGTGGACTGACATTACATCTAATCATTATTTTTCTGCTGCTTGTGTAAAGTATTCATAACCTGTGCCCTTTCATTATTAATGGTTAAACGAAGCCACTGGTGTCAAAATAGCTGTAATTGCTGAGGTAGCTTGGCAGAAGACTCTTGATTTAAATCAATTCTCATACGCTTGAAAATGTCTTTCTTGACTTTTTAAGACAAAACACAATCATCTGCACTAATATGACAGAAGTCCCATTATTGTATAGCATTGAAGTCTAAGGTGTTTTTGGCAGAGGTATTACAGAAAATGTAGGTAAGCATGTAAGCCAAAATCTGCTGAGCTACACAGTTTACCGTACCAAGTCTCCACTGTATTCCCTTATGGATATTTCATTCATCAGTGCCTCCCTAGTCCCTAATGAATCATTTAATTGACCACGATAAATGGCTGTTTAAAAGCTGCTATTTATGGCAGTATAGTATTTAACTCAGCTTCTTTTTCAAACTGAGCACTTACAGCTATTTCAGATCTATCTAGTCACTGGTCTGGTTTGAATGTCTTAATTCTCTACTTTTACTGTACTTTAAATTAATGTTTGTTGTTATCCTTATAAATCTAGCTAATGGCATAAGCACCCTGATGAAAGGATTAGTATTCATTCAGAATAGCCAGTCCACCCAAATAAATTCAGGTGTGAATGTAAAAGAGATTACCTACATAGTACTTGATTCACAATTGTGTATATACAGTTTCCACTAACACCATCAAGAAATTATTGTGTCATTTATTACTGCAATGAGCATGCAGCTGGGGAAAAAAAAGGAAAAAAAAAGTTATTTTTATGTGCAAAAAATGAATGGCAATATGTTATCAGATCCTCAGTCCTAAAAAAAACATCTGGAATGTGCAGCCCCAAGTTACCATCCATTAGCTCCGTAAAGCTATGTTTTACTTATTATGACAATTAAATACCTAATGTTTGACTGTTGAATAACTCAGAAGAAACAATATCTTGACAAAATGTGTGTTACTATTAGATAATGGGTTACTAACATATATGCTGGGAAAATTGGAATTAGTTGTACATTCCATTATTTTTGTACTTAATGTGTAAACAACTTGTGATGACCCATGAAAGTGAAAATAATTAAGTTCTTGCTGAGTGACTAGAGTATTTATAAGAGCTTCTGAGTTCAACAGGAGTCAGGAATGATGTAATGACCTATAGGTTGTCAACACTGAAACATGTGAGAAAGCCAGTTACAATTTATGAAAGATGGGGAAAAAAAGATAAACTGACATTAAGTTACCTGTGTAACGTTCTCCTCCATATATGAAGTGGTTTCAGTTTATTTCCAGAATAAATCAAGTGGAACCAGTCTCAGGCCCCTCTCATTGTGAAGAAGTGACCAGACAGAAATTTAGTGATGTTGAACCAACCTATACAATTTTCCTGAGTGTCCATGCATAAACAGACTTAAAGGACTGACCTATTGCCAAGTGTTGGTTGTGTAACTGTCCCTACTAAATATGAGCTAGCTGTGGTACTAGCTGTGATATCCTGCTGGGACTAATTCTCAAATAGTGTTTCAGTTTTGTTCTATATGGCCTCCTCTAATAAGTATTTCACAAATGGCATCCTGTTCTGGTCACATAAACAAGGTGTGATCCTACTTTCCCAGCTCATAAACTGCAGCATGATCTCTTTTATAGCTTTACTGGCATTGTCAAATACCAGAAGTTAGAGTAAAGCTGGCTGTAGGTATCAGGATGCTGGATTTGTGTTTATAGCAAAGACTTTAGCTATACAGAAAATAGAACAAATATAATCCCGTGCTCTACAAGGTTCTGAAACAGAGATAGTAGCAATATTTGTGAGAGAGATATATACAGAGAGATATATATCTGTACAGTGTTACAGTTTATGTTTTGACTGTGATTGTCAGTTGATCCTGTAGCACTATAGCACAGTAATTGCAGTAGTGGCACTGCTGGTAACAGACACAGGCTTTGTACTGAGTCTGCAAAGGCCACAGCACTGAGGATTGGATGCTTGCTTCATCTGAACTTGTCTCAACATGCCTGGAGCTTTGTTTATACTTGATTTAGCTGTAACAGCAATTTGTCTAATGGCTATGTCTAATTTATTTACTTTTCTTCATATGGTGTACCCATGTTTTTATATAGATAGTATAAACCAACATATTCTGCACAGAATAAGAGATTTATGAGCCTGGTATAAAATACTGTGAAGAAACACAGGTGTGGTATGGTACCTGAGGCCTTGAGAAGTGGGGGCAGAGGACGCAACACACAGGCATGGGGCACAAGCTGGCACTGGAGACCTCTTGGCTATCACATCTCACCAGTGGTCAGTTAAAGAAATGCAGCCCTGGAGCTGGGCAGAACAGGGTTAGGAGAAACAGAACAAAGAATGAATATGAGCAGTTACATAATAACCACCATATATAATAAATTGGAAACAACATGGACTTACAAACCGATGAAGAAAGATCAAGTTGTAAAAAACATGTTAGCAAAGGTAAGAATTACCCAGGTAGATCATAGACTAAGGATGAGGAGACCATCGATATCAAAAGTACACACCTCCTGGCAAAGTACATAGGATGGTGATGACCAGTTGTGCACTCCATCACCACCACCAAATGGACGCTATCAATATTAGGACTCCAAGAGGCAATGAAAGGGCATGCATAACACGAAAGAAAGGCATAGACACCAGGAAGTAGTTATGTGTATTGTGTATATTAATTTTAATTGTATTATTTTGAAACATTTTCTGTAAGTTTTCTGTATTTTAATTTATTTTTCCATTTTAAAAAATAGATCTTCACTGATAATATCTTGTTGATTACATTGTTAAAATTTCATTTATACTAGCAATAAATTCCTAGCTTTAACTATTAGGTGTGTTTTCTGTTTGCCCTTAACAATCCCACAATACAACTTATAAAACAGGCTAGAAGAATTGATACATAATTTGATGTGACATTGTATACTGAGCTGTCAAAATCTGAACAGGTTAACTTGGATGTTCTTGAGTAGCCAAATGGAAAATTAGGGTAATCATAAGCATATCGAATTGTGATTGGCCACCAGAGACACAGATCTGATCTTCGCCAAGCAGGAATTCATTCTTGGTTCAGCCTGAAGTTAAAACTTGAGTGTGTGTTAGCAGATTTGATTTTCATGGTGAATGAATCTTGAGTGCTGTAAAATACTGAGCTGTTGTTTGAGTGACATGAAAACCATGACAGCTTTGTAAAATCACAGTCTGCTATTTTAGTCGAGATATTTACCATATGGGATAATAGGCTTCTAATTTGGGAATTTAGGATCTAAAGTCAGAAAAGTTAATTCTGGAAAAGAAGAGTGTAATACAAAAATCAGTTAATATCTGCAGTGGAAATTGGGTGCCTTCCAGGTGATGGCATCATAAATTTAATATGTTGGGTTGTGGGAGAGACAGGAATTTCTTGATGCTGGGGACATAAGTTTGATGCACAGATGGAGGGTTTGGACAACCTGGATGCACCACCACAGTTGTTAAGATGTAAAGTCTTATTAGGAATTCAAAGCAGAATGAGTCTTGTACCCACATGGTATGGCTGTGTAATGGGTACGTGGGCATGATAATAGTCTGGATGAGAGCTCGTGTTGCTCAGAGCAGAGTCCTTGCTCAGGAAGGATGAGGAGTAGACAGAGGCACTGACTTGGAATTGATCAGACCAGTCCAGTACAGACACAAGGTGTTTTAACATGCTTGGGAACCACGTTGAATTGGTGGATTTTTTTCACAAAGATTATTCAGAAAATAGTATGCACCTTTTTGTACCAATGCTGTTTTCTTGGTTTTGTTTTTGGTTGTTTGTTTTGTTGGGGTTTTTTTATAACTTGCTTTATAGTAGATGTTCAGTCACAGTATTTCCTCTGTGGACAATTGCTCAATGTAAGCTTATACATAAATTTTCCAGTACTCTGGGAATTTACTGAGAAAAGTGATTTTCTGAGTGAAGTTCTCATTTAATAAGAACGTAGCATTTATTTTTCACTTTCATTTATTGATTAAAAATGTATTATTATTATGTTGCTTCAACTGTTTATCCATTTAGTTCCTTTAACTGCATGATTCAATTCCTTTTATTTTAAACTAGTTTCCATTTCACTCTTTTTTGCATATAGTAATGTGCCTTTTTTTCAGTGTTATTAAAACTGTTGAAATATTCAACACTGAACCCACTCTCCTTATCACACTGTAATCTATTGGTAACTCTACTAGAGAGAGAAAATGAGTCATAAGTGAATCTACTCTTTTTATTCATGTATTAAATAAGACCTTGCAGAAAGTTCAAATCCATGTCCATCAAGCAGCATCTGAAATGTGTGACTATAAACAACCAGGAGTCATATGACTAAGAAGAGCAGATTTATCCAAATTTATATAATCATAGAATCATAGAATAGTTTGGGTTGGAAGGGACCTCTAAAGGTCATCTAGTCCAACCCCCCTGCAATGAGCAGGGACATCTTCAACTAGATGAGGTTGCTCAGAGCCCCGTCCAGCCTGACCTTGAATGTTTCCAGGGATGGGGCATCCACCACCTCTCCAGGCAACCTGTTCCAGTGTTTCACCACCCTCAGCATAAAAAATTTGCTCCTTATATCTAGACTCAGTCTACCCCCCTTTAGTTTAAAGCCATTCCCCCTTGTCCTGTCGCAACAGGCCCTGCCCTTTTATAAGTGCCAGTACCTACTGACCCTCAACCCAGTTAGAACTGCTGTTCTGCATATTCTGTTCGGGAACCTGCTTTATTGTTCTAATCATTGATGTTCTCATGAATTAGGGCTTTAATTTGGATTCCCCCCTACAACAACCTTGGAAAAGCCAAGCTACCTATTAAAATAAACAGTCAGCCTGCATGGCAGTAAATTCCAAACATTTGCTGCTGTCACCCAACCTGGGTTTCACCACAGTACCGGAACATTTTTTGAACTTGCACACCAGAGCTACATGACCAGAAAAATACCGAAGCACTTCGTTGCTTAGAAGCACTGTGGAAAAGCCCTCTTTCTATGCAAGATTTATGAAATCCTTGTTTAAGACTCTGTCCTCTCCTGTTTATTGACATCACACAAGCAATGCACAGGACCACTGACAAGAATGGCAAGGATAGCATAGGTCAGGATGCAACAGAGTATGCCCACAATCTGCTTGCCCTACACTTGCTTCAGACAAGGCTGTCACCCTGCACGAAGCATGGTTCATTTTATTTTTAGAGTTCTGCAGAAATAAGCTTTCCTGCAGAATATACAGTTTCCTTATGGTCTGACAAAATAATACGAACATCGACCCTAAGGTGGGCCAGCATATTCCTCTTTCTTTTCCATCTCTCACAGATGAGAGATTAATTTAAAAAAATAACAAGGCAAGAGATGATAAATATTGGTATGATAAATCTAGGAACAAAAAAACCCACACTTCTCTCTAAACTGGTCATTTTTCCTGTTCTATACCTCGGAATTTCAGCACGCTGAAAGATACAGACTTACACAGACTAGATCGAACACAGGGCCTTCCTAAGGCTCACTGGTAACACATGACACCAGGAGGGCAAGTAAATTAACAGCTGATGAATGAAACCCAATTTCTTCTGATAAATACGCACTAAATCTCAATACATAACTGCACCACCCATATAGCCAGCGTCCGTTTTGAAACAGGAAACTCCACCCTGCCCTCCTGAGAAATGACAAACAATTTGGTGTTTGAAGATCACTTTATCCTTTTAAGGTAACATATATTCGAGGCATTGTTATAAAGTAAGTGATAAAATCAAATTTATCATCATTTTAAGATTCAGTACTGTTACCGTTGGGCAAAACTTCACCAGCAAAAAATAAAATGGATTTTTAATGAATGGTGGGACATCAGATTTGAACATATAGTTCATTTACTTTTCTGCTATATGAACTTTTAAAAAAAATAATTTTTTTGATATGTAGTTAGTCATGAAGCCTCTGTTACAAAAAGTCAGAATAATTTTAATATCACTTTCAAAGCTAAGACAGCAAAAAGGATCTTGACCAAGAGGTACTTGAGACTGAGTCCCTCTTCCTGACTTCTGAAAAGGCTACAGACAATCTCTCTGCTACTATTAAGTGCTTTTATGCATGCCCCTAGCCAGCTTTCAAGAAGAGTTTTGGCTTCCAGAGTGTCTTCAACAAAAGACACGTAAGTGAGCTACAACTCTGTGGGAATCACTAGCATCTTACAATCAGAAGAAAATGTTTAAAAGAAAAACACCACACTTTTTTTTCCACTTTGCTTCAGGATACAAAGAACTAAACGCTTTTTGAGGAAAAAAAAAAGTATATAAAAAGCGTCTTTCAGAAAGCAATCCGGTTCTTCCAGAGGAGAGGGAGATGCCAGCTATGCCAACCCAAGAAGGAGCCAGACTGACAAATACCCACTTCCTTCTCCCTGGGCCACTGCTGTTTTGATGGCAGTCTCCAGATGGAGTACCAAAACCTCTCTAACACCTCTCAAAGGTGCAGCCATTTTGGAGATGAGGAGGACTTACAGAGGCAATCAAATAGCTCTGTAGGCAAAACTTTTGAGGACCATGCCTGAATTAAGTTTAAAATCTGTTTTATGTTGACAGTTTCCACAGCTATGCATGTACTCTTCCTGTGCCGGATGCTGGTTTTTATACTGAAACCCTCGTATGCGTGTAAACCCTGTGCTGCCCTCAATCTTGAATTCTGCACCTTCTGATGCCCTGAGCAGCAGCAGATGGTGGGGAAGTTTCTGAACAGAGTGCTCTGCCCAATACCCAATACCGTGAAATCCATTTATGCCCATACTCACAGATTTACCCTTTTGCAGGTTCCCTTCACACGCCTGTTTGGACAGATCCTGGCGCCCAATCAAGAGACAAACTGCTTCTGGCCAGTCTGAGGCAGGCTGCTCTCGGCAATAATATATTGCATCTCTAATAGGAAGAGCTACACCAAAGGGGAGAGACTCCAGATCTCTTAAGGTGAAACCTTAAAATTAATGAGGAAAAAAAATAAACTGTTTTATCGAAACTAGATAAAGTGTATTTCCTATTAGGCAAGCACAAGACTTAGTAATATCATATTACTAAGTAATATGTAAATAGTAAAATCATAT
>NW_008795489.1:372189-378396 GCF_000699145.1 Aptenodytes forsteri | reverse complement strand
CATTTTGCAGGCAGGTCTGCTGCCTGTCCCTACCCCAAGAGAGAGGTCTAGGCACTCCTGCAGCCTTGAGGTCTGCACCGCAGCCTCTCCCTTCAGCAGTGCCTTTCCTCTCAGACGAGTGCCCACCCTTCTGCCTTGAGGGTCGGGTAGGATGAGTGCCCTTGACCTGCCCAGCTGCTTGACCTGTGCCCAGTTGCTGGGTTTTGTGTGCACCGAGTCCACCACTTGGCCCGTGGAATGCCTCTCCTCCGCAGAGGCACCCTCCCTTGTGAACTGCTGCACAAACTGATGCACCACACCCTAGCTGACGCACCACGCCCCGTTTGCCTTGCACCACACCCTAGCTGACACACCACGCCCCGCTGTCCTGTCCTGTTCCTAGCGCTCCCTGGGGCTGCCTCGAGTGGGGGGGGGGGGTGGCAGCCGTTGCTCCGGGCCCCGCCCACGCCTCGCCAGCCGCCCTAGAGCTGCCAGCCAGCTCCGGTGGGTCTCTGCGCTCCCCTGTGGGTTCCCCGGCTCAGGACACCCCCCTGTACACCACCATTCGCCGCTCCACTGTGGGACGCGCCTGCACTGGAGCTAATCAACTCTGCGGGTCATTTCATAGGATATCCATGAAAGTCAAATTTATTCTCAATTTTAAAGACATTTAAGAATGATTCTTAAAACAAAAACCAAGGCAAGCAACAGTAGCAATTATGTGCCCACCTCCTGATGGATTTTTAGTTGTGAAGAGAGCCTGAGGGCCAGATTTATTAAGGTATTTAAGCACCTAAGAAGCAATTAGGTAATGAGATTTTTCAAAGATGCCTTGGTACCAAAGATTGGACTGACAAAGAGGACTTCCACAGATCACTGCTACGTTAGGGATCAAAGTCTGCACTACTCGTATTCCCCATTTTTCAGCTATTAAACAACTCTTAAGAGCTTAAATCTCTCAGCTCTTTCACTAGTGAAACACCTTGTGTGGCTAAATAACTACTCACAAGTAATTAAATATCAATTTGACCAAGGAGAGAGACTAAGGACATATTTTCAAGATAACACACTTCTCTGAGAGTTGGCAGAGACATCGTTACCTCTCTGATGGAATGAATGTCTAGTTAATCTAGGTAACCCTTATGTGTAGGTAACCCTCGTGTAGGTAACCATTAGTCAGACTGTGAGACACCCTACCAGGGTACCTTGTAGCTAAGGCGGTTGGAACCAACATTAGAAAAGATCAACATACAGTTAGGGTATGCACGCTGACACTTTTCAGTTACACATTTTAGTTAACTTTTTTATTTTAGGAAACAACAAGATGAATTTCTATCAATGTGATCAAAAGAAATTGGAGAGACATTTAATTCCCTACAGTGTCTGTATTGGAATTTATATAATAAAGCTTGGCTGAGACCTATTGTATTGACATTACTCAAAGCACTTTATAGTTGTTCATATACAAGCACCACACTATTAGTTTTTAATCTATTTTTGAGCCTGGAAAACGAAAATTGAAACACAATGTAAAACACAGTTTTTTGTATGTTTAGATCATTTGGCTTCAAATTAACTTAGCAGAATTTGTTTCATCATTATGATTGTCAGGGGCTTTATTTTTGCCATTTTGCAAATTGTCTGAAATGCTTTTTTTCATTAAAGTGCATTTAAACATCCAAGCCAGCTGTAGGACAGTGAGGTGAGATCTGTATCCTGAACTGAATGAAGGCACAGCAGACGTTCACCTGGATTGTGCAAGCAGGACCAGGCTACTAAGTTCAGAAAAGGGTATCATCCCATTTCCAGTGTCTTAATCCATTTACTCCTTTAGCTTCCATTACCCATCTTGTCATACAGAGAGTGGAGACCAAACCTACTTTCAATTTTCTTTGATCGCATTGAGATAGTCTCAGTAACATTCAGTATAATTTAATAATGTCTTCCTTAATTTCATTTCTTTAAACATATCCAAAATTTCATACTTA
Source organism: Aptenodytes forsteri (assembly GCF_000699145.1). NCBI lineage: Eukaryota > Metazoa > Chordata > Aves > Sphenisciformes > Spheniscidae > Aptenodytes > Aptenodytes forsteri. The sequence goes on along the minus strand of NW_008795489.1, from coordinate 376,429 downwards.
CAAAGTAACAACAATGTCAAACTTCAGACAATGTCAGGCTAAAGGGCATGGATTCTAAGTCTGAGTAGGTGGCAAGGAAAGTTTTTCTTGCAACCATTTCTGCTGATTAAGACTCACTTTATGTAGAATGAGTAGTTTTCCCTTCTGAAGGAGGGATAAGTACATATATGTTTCTCAGATTTTTTGCTAGCTTTGGAGAGATGCTGGTTACGTATTAAATTTTTCATTGTAGTAACTTCGTTGAAATTGAGAAGAAGCCAGGTTTCAAAAGGTGATGGACCTAGTGCACTACACACTTTGATGGTGAATAAAGCAGAGTGATTTTACTTTGATGCAGGACATTTCATTTTGTGAGTTAAGTAGCAGAGAGAAGAAATCTCGTATGTACCCATTTGCTAGGTGTGCACTGTTTGGAGTAATAAGAAAGAGAAAAGCAACTGATAAACCATTTTGAGGCAATTCCAACTAACTTGTGTATGTTCAAGGTTATGCAAATGAAATAATGTGAAATCACTAAAATAACAAATGATTTACTGTGGTGATTTACTCACCACAGTAAAAACCTGATTTTGACTTCCACAAAAGCTAGTGAGTTACTGACTTCAATAGGCTGTAAATATTTCTAGAGAAAAAATATAAGTTATTGTAACAGACTGATAGTACTTACAGTACATATAACTGAGTAATGACAGACAGTGACAACATTTTGGAGAATCTGGACATATTCCTTTTTAATTAATTTCATTATTAATAACTTCATTAACTTCATTATTAATATCTAGCATTTTGTGCAATCTTAAACCTCAAAACCAAAACAATGTATTTTCAGGAGTATCATTATGAGACACACGAGTAATTAATAAAAATGGGTTTGCCATGATGTGAGAGGAGTGGAGGCAAAGGAACAATGCTGATTCTTTCTTAAGTTTTATGGAAGATTTTTAACAAGGTACTCCTAGAAAAGTAGCTGTTAGTGACATAACCTCCCTTCATGGAAAAGGAACCAGCTAGGTTCCTTTTTGTTAAAAATTAAGATTCTTTTTTTTTCCACATATCATAATATCTTAACACTGAAATGAATTAACAGAGACCTGTAGTAGGTTATTAGTTTTTAAAGTATTTTGTCAGCTGCCTTACATCCAACTAGTAATGTGGAAACTGAGCATTTTTGTGACTTTTAAAAGCACTCTAATCAACATCTAAGAAGATAAACAAATCTTAAAATCACCAGGAACATTATTTTGTGTAATCTTAGCAAACTCAGCCACAAAGTTCTTCTAATGCATGCCTCTCAGCTGAATTATCTGTAAGAAGATGTTTACTCAGCAGATAGAAAAATACTGGACCTAATGGGCAGAAGGCAAGTTTTGCAAAAGTGCCATTTTAAATGTGTAACTGGAAATACCTTTACGTGTTTTAAGTTGGGCATCTGAAAACTGATGCACACCTGTACTTGTGAAAATGATAGTAGAAATTAATTTGGGAACAATTCTCAATGAGAATCAGAATAATGTAGTCTGAAAGGAACCTCTAACTCCCACTCAAATTGGAGATAATTCCAAAATTAGAGAAGGTTGTTCATGGCCTTGGTCAGCTTAGTTTTGAAACTCTCAAAGGATGGAGATTCCAGAATCTCCCTGGGAAACCTGTTGCAGTGCTTAACCAAAACCACTGTGAAAGTTTTTCTTCCCTTGCAGCTGAGTTCTCTTTGCTGCAGCTTGTGACCTCTGCCTGCTGCTTGCCCTTTTGCTCTGCACCCCTGAAACGAGTCTGCCTCTGTCTTCTCTATAATTTCCCACCAGGTCGTGGAAGACTGCAATGAGGTTCCCTCTCCAGCTCTCCCTACATCTCCTTGCGCATCACCTGATGACATCATTTTTGTAAATGCAGCCCCGTATGCAGATAGCTGCTGTCACCACAAAGGCACAGTGCTGACTCATGGCAGAATAGGCACTGGAGATTATATCCTAGCACTCAGAAAGGATTACAGGATTCCAGAGGACTTGCATTTTAAGAATTTACCTGGGAAAAAAAAAAAAAAATAATGGCATGGCTTTACTATCTTCCAGAATTTAACTGGAATAGAATAGAATAGAATAAAATAGAAGATAGAATTTGCCTATCTAGAGTTCTGGACTTCTCACCTTGTGACAGCGAGTATCTGCATTATTTCTCTTGGAATTAAGACTCAAGGATGCAAGTGGTGCTCCTTACATCATCAAGTCCAATCCTTTTTCATGGTAGGCAGTTGTAATGTATAATCCCAGGAATACATTTATTAGAGTTCCTTCTAAAAACTAGCTAGGGCTTGTGTTTCCAGTGCTTGCACTAAAAAGTGGTTCCACTATACTGACTGTTAGAAAACCTATTCTAATTCTCAGACTAGATATATTCAGCTCAAGTTTATAACCATTTGTAATTGTGCCAGTATTGCCTTTTAACTTTAATAGCTTTTTACCCTCCCCAGTAGTAACAGTGCTGATGTATTTATAGTTACATCCCTTCTTAGGCTTTCATTTCCTGGATTCAAAAAGTGAAAATCACAGAGCAGAGCAGAGCATCTTTTCTAAAATGCTGTAGAATCATATTAACCCATTTCATGACTGCATCACCTTAGTGTTTAATAGTTCCCCTAGTGTCTCTCACCACCTGTAACGCTTCCAGTTACCTCACTCATTAAATATCTGACCTTACCCCTTGTTCTTTTGAAATACTGAGAGATTTGATTTAGCCTCACATATGTTCTGAATGAGAGCTGTAACCACTGGACCACTAACACGGTAGTTTTATTTCACCCTCCTTTTCTCTGTCTCTTAGAAACTTCAAGTTACTCAAGCTTTTTTTTTTTTTTTCTCTTTTCTGTTGAGCTGTCAGCTGCAAATAAAATAGATTAAATAGATCTATGTGAGAGAAGAACAATAGAACAAAAGTGAGAGGATAGAAATGTGTTTCTATTGTTCCTACAATGGAGATGATAGCTGGGAATCTTTCTGTCAGAGCTGTCATGAATTTTTTGAGCAAAATTCTTAGGAACACCTTTTGTATTGGAAGTTAACTAAGATGGAGGAGCAATTTCTTTGCCATAAAGTTATTGATCCAAATTTAAAGAGCAGTTTTTAATGTTTTAAACTCTGTGAACCATCCCTCTTGGTACCAAAAACTGAAAGGGTGGATAAGCAAGTGAGAGTCAGAGCATCACTCAGCATAAATTTCATGATATGGTGTACAATCTATGGAAAGGTTGCCTAGAGTTGTTAAACATGGGTTACAGGAAACTAGTGATGTGTCTACAGCACTGATGCATGAAGAAATGCAACCTTCGAAAGCTACGAAAATTAAGAGAATATCAGCAAAGGACTAAGTTAGATATTCTTCACTAATTATTCATTACTAATCTTTCAAAAATATCCTTTTTAAAACTGACCTGTACAAAAAACTATGAAAAAGAGTAATTTCTAGGAAAACAGATAAGAGTTTGCCTGAAGTTACAGAAAGCATCATTCTCATACTATTTTCTGCTTTTGTTTTGCAATGCTGAAAGGATATGTATTTTTTTCCATTCTGCATAACATTAAAGACAAAATATATGTATGATCAGGGCAAAGACAGTAGCAAGCATAATGGGAGAATACCAGCATTACTATACAACTGAATCTTATTAATACATTTTTAAGTGACTTATCTGTCTCTTGATTTCAATATGTAATCTATTTCTACTGGTATTAGAAATAGGCATTTAAAACAAGTTTCATTTTAAATGGTAGCAAAGTTATGTCTTAATATTAATAGACATCTGATAAAGTACCAGTATTAAGTGTAAAGGAGTAGTTTTTTAAAATGTGGTAGTTTTTAAAAATTTAGTTTGTAGGGGGGTTTGTGTCATTTTTATGAAGTTGGGGTTTTCACAGTTTTAAAGATAGATTAGATTTGTTTCTGCTAAGCATTACCAGGTAATTCAAGGGCACGTGTCAATTAATCTCATTCTGCAATGTCTAGTCATGCTTGTTAGCAAGAGAAAAAAGGCTTTTTTTTTTTACATGCAAATCCCATGAGTCGTCTGAAATCCATTTGTAAAGGAACATTTTTCATAGAATCATAGGATCATTAAGGTTGGAAAAGACCTCTAAGATCATCGAGTCCAACCCTCAACCCAACACCACCATGCCCACTAAACCATGTCCCTAAGCACCTCATCTATACGTCTTTTAAATACTTCCAGGGATGGTGACTCAACCACTTC
>NW_008795489.1:362561-371907 GCF_000699145.1 Aptenodytes forsteri | reverse complement strand
GTGCGGCCTCACCAGGGCCGAGTACAGGGGCACGATCACTTCCCTACTCCTGCTGGCCACACTGTTTCTGATACAGGCCAGGATGCCATTGGCCTTCATTCAGACAAAATGCTTAAGGCTAATTAAATAATAGCAAGAATGAGGGGTATCCTGACCTTGCAAAGTCATGCACCGAATTAAAAATATAAATAGACCCAAATAGTGACCTATTGGATCTAGACATACATCTACATCATGTTTTTCTACAGGTTTATTGCATCTTATCCATCTTGATGCATTTGCAGCAAAACAATACTGATCAGTTATAAAGAACAGAGGCAACAGTTTGATTGAAAAGGAGACTGTAACTGTTTTAACCAACCGAAGCATTGGACATTTAATCATATATTTACACTTTCAAAATCCTGCACAGGGTTTTACTAATTAGGAGGTTCTTATCCTCCTATAAGAACAGTGGCTGGTGCTACATGTTTACAGAAGAAAATCTCGTACCTCTGAAGGAGTACACCTCTCAGGCTGATGACAGGCTAGGTGCAAAAGTAACTAACCTTTAGGATTATGTTTTTTAATGTGAAGAAAACACAACTAATATATGATACATGAGACATGGAGAATTACTATTCTGAAGCCCACACTATGCACCCCTTTAAAACAAAATGAAGGTTCCCTGAGCTGTATTTTGTTTTTTCAGCAATTAAATCTCAATATTAGTTGAAGATACTCATCACTCCTCTGCTTCTGTGATCAAGCCTTGTACCTTCTGCACCAGTCAAGTCATGACATGAACATCAGTAGAAGTAGGACTAGGACTTTGCCTCTTCTACAAGATGCAACAAAAAACCCACCCAAGCTCGTAGTCTTCTACCACAAGCCAGCTTTCCTGGCTCCAAAGCTAGGTACCAAAAATAAAACACTGGTAAGTTTTAAATTTCAGAAGTAATATATATCTTTCCCCCACCCCACCCCACCACGTTTTCACTTCAAATTTCCTTCCTGCTATTGAATCATACCTGCTTGTAGCAAGAAAACACACTAACTGTTCAGCGGCTTACTGATGTAAACCAATGAACAGTGCATTTTGTATGGAGTGTCTGATGCACAGAAAATGTAACCTACTAAACCCACCAGATGTAGAAGCAGTGGCTTTCAACTGAAGTGATAAGGTTTATAGCTTCATTTCTACAGATACTTGATTTAATCTCTACTGATAGCTGATACATAAATAATAGGTTCAGCTGACACTGATTCTTGCCCTAAAGTAGTGAAAAGGCAAGGTCTAAACCTAACCCCATAACTGTCTAGGCTGTTTCTTTACATTTTCATTGTATCACCTCAACTATTATATCGCATTATTTTCTTTCTGAATGATAATGTAACACAACCCCAAAATGCATAGTTTTAAGACCAAAAATGACATACAGAATTTTTAATGTTGTAAAAATAAAACCGCTACTTTTGAAACAGATTTTCTTTTTTTTTTTTAGGAATATGCTTTATGATTTTTCTGCTATATATTTTAATATCCTATTAAAACTTAACACTTGTCTTCCAGCTGAATGCACAACCATCAGGCTGCAGAGACAGCATGGTTTCTTTTGCTCTCCCTCTTTCTGTTCCTGTGAATTTTGAATTATTACTATTTGAATCCTTTTTTCAGGATAGCACAATTTTAAGAGGATAAATGTCCTGCCCAGAGCAGCCAGTCACTTAGTTGTAGGGCACTCTTCCACCAGATCAGAGCTGTGGGTTTAGCCTCCCTCTGGTTGACACAGGTCTTTTCCTCTCCAGCTGATTCTTCTGTCCATTTGGTTGTAGTGTTGAAAGGCAGGTAGCCTCCTTTATTACCATTTTAAAAGAAAGCAGATTTGCTCTGTTCTTCAAAAGAGCAGTTCAAGGTTACAGCTTTAGCACACAGCTGTAGCCTGGGAGTCCCAAACAGATAGAGGCACCCCCCCAATAGTTCTGACTCAAGCATCCCAGCTCCACTGAGACATGGGATTTCAAAACACACCCTTTCCTCTGTGTTTCTTGTTTGTCAGCACAGGGGCCTTTCCTGCTCAATAGCTCCTTTCTGAAGGCCCTAACTTTCCTGGGCCCTGAGATGAGAAAACCTCCCAAGGGTGAAGTAATGAAGAAACTAAAAAGGAGGTTTTATTTTTGAAATCTCTCTTTAAGTTACAGCAGTAATCTGTTACCTGTAGAAGTGCTTGGAGTAACAGTGCATATGTCAAAACCTCTGTGTGATGAGCATAGTTGTGGGGCACTAATGGTCATGGACATGGAAAACTTTTTATTTGGGTTTATTATGACTACGTTGTTGCAAACTTAATTAAAAACTGGATTACTCAGCTCATACTCTCAAACCAGTTTTGTATTGTTTTACATTACGTTATCCACAAAATTTTCACAATTCCTAAGCAGTTGTAAGAGGCATTTCTCTTTCCAGTTCCAACTCACAGGCTGACCCTGAAAACTTTAAATTCATTTAGATTTTAAGAGATATTTATAATAAATTTCATTTTAATAACATTCTTTCACATTAATTTTTGTTAGTTTCTGAAACATCATTGTTGCTTTTCTCCTAAGCTTCAGTCACAGTGAGTACTTCAGTCCTAAATTTCCCATGTGATCAACCAATTACAATATTATACCCTTTATAGAATATGTAGCAGGAGTCCTTGGGAGAAAATACCTAGAAATGAATTTATCAGATGCTTCAGGCTCAAATGGCAACTAATATACTGATAGTTTAAGAAGTATTTTTTTGAAGACCTCTTTTATAAAGAACAATGTTATTCACTGTTCATCAGCATATGTCTGGAGAAAAGGACTTTGCAATCCATCACAGATTGCCAAGAACAAAAGGATATTTTAGAGAGTAAAACTGCTGCACTTCTGTGTAGAGAGGGACAGACAGGTAAGAAAGGCTTTTCACAGAAGTGATTTATACAGATTGTGTTCATCTTAGCTGAATGCTGAGGTCTGATCAAAATTAGTCCTGCACTTGCTACTGGACATAATATTCTGCTGTCTACATTGATTTTTCCATGGGTGCTCTATCTCCTTCTGGTGGATGATAGCCCGTAAAATACAACTGGTGAGTGGGCATAAGTGAGGTAATCCAGGGGCTCCTGAGTCAACAGCGGAAGACAGTGGCTTAGGGTAGCATGCTTTCTTTTCTTCCTTAGGCATATATATTTGCAATAGCTAAAACTGAGAAATTTCAGGTAAGACGTGTTGGCAGTAGGAAGACAGGGATCAGCCTTATCATATGGAAACTGATAAAGCAATGGTCATCTGTTGTCTAGGTTGTCCCTACCTACTTCTAGCTTGTGCCAGGCCAGTTAAAATATGCTGCTTGCAGGGGGTGACCATAGAACAAAATATTTTGTATTTGTGGCTCACAGATATCTAAGTGGCTTGCAACTCAAAGAAATTATATTAATTTTTCAGCTTTCTGTGTCCAGCCAACTGAAAAAATGATGCTCTGGAGCCCTTCAGTCCCAATCTAGTTTGCAAACACCACATGCAGAGAAGAAGAAATTAATTCCACTCCAAGGAACCCCTAGTCTGACTGTTTTCTATTTCATGCTGCTAGTATCTATATTTAAAGAAAAAAAATCAACACCCATAGTAAATGAAAGGCATGCATACAATAACAAAGGAAATGGAAATTCCTAAAATATAAAAAAACCTGTCACCCAAATGCCTTGCCTAACTATCCAAAAGCCATGGACAAATGAGAATAGGCTATTGTTATTCAATTCTTTTGAAAAATAAATAATGCTGATCTCTTAGTGAATGGTTTGTTCTGTGACTCCTAGGTAAAGAAAGGAGTTTCGCATTCCAGTGGTTATGGCAAAAATTGCACTAAGACTATAACTACTAGGTTTCTGCTTCTTGTGCAATGCCTTCAGGGAGCTGCAGAAGGACCAGTATTGATCCAAGCACCATCTTTATTAAGTGTGCATTAAATGAGTCTAGCATGCTTCATGATGCTGTGCTGAAGACAATATTGCTTGACGACATTTTTTTCAGACCTGTCTGTATGTTGTTCATCTCATCACTCTCAACTTTAATGTCAGGATGTTTCCTAATTAACTTAAATATTCAGCAAATGATACTGAATTAAAATATACTGAATATGTGCATATAAATACTTCTCTTAAAAGAGGACATAAATTCTGCTGCTGTTATATAATTTATGTATTAATAATGGTAATGAAAAAATGGAAGTAAGGAAAAGAGTGTTGGAAGAAGTTCTAATGTATGCATGTAGCTTTTCTTGGCAAGCTTTGAGGAAATATTTTTACAAAGGATTGTAATGATTTTGCAATAGTTATATGCATAAGCTCTTCGGGGACTTTGATCCTGGATTGCTCCACACCAACATAAATATTATTAGGGACACAAACTGTCACGATGAAGCTCTCTACAAGAAAAGTCAGATAGAGATGCATATGTTTTTCCACATTTCTCAACTTTCTTGACACTTCCTTGCAATTTCTATGAGCAGCAAAGGTACAGTGTTCGTTATCATAGGGGAGTATACAGCAACTGATCATAAAAGATCAGAGGATCTAAGAGTAAAATACACTTTGTAGTAGCTTTAGTCATGTTTTCTTTTTCTAGAACTAAAGAGCAGCTGTTCCAATTAATGTGATTTTTTTTGTTGTTGTTGTTGTTACAGCTTTTGAATTTTTCTGGAAACAAAGAGATACTAACAAATTATATGAAGTGCAATCAACAGCAAAGTTGAACTGAGGTTAGAAAACATTGTAAATATTTCATTTTTATCAGTAAAAGAATGACCATTATGTAGGTCCTCTTGCCACTGAATGAAACTGATTCCTTTACATTGTCCTTTTTTCTGCACTCTGTGACCTTGAGTCTGCAAAATGAGATGTCAACAAAGAGATACTAACAAATTATATGAAGTGCAATCAACAGCAAAGTTGAACTGAGGTTAGAAAACATTGTAAATATTTCATTTTTATCAGTAAAAGAATGACCATTATGTAGGTCCTCTTGCCACTGAATGAAACTGATTCCTTTACATTGTCCTTTTTTCTGCACTCTGTGACCTTGAGTCTGCAAAATGAGATGTCCCCTCTTTCCTCCTTTTGCAAATGAATAAAAAGAAGTCTTCCATGCCTTCCAAGAAGTCTTCCAAGATCTTAACTTCCAGACAAGGGAAAAAAGAGGTAAAATAAAATAATTGAAACAACTTTTTTTTAAAAAAAAAAAAAGCTGCCTCGATATAGACAGAAAACAGATGTCTAGAATTCTGAAGCCAAAAGGACCATTAGAACCACTAGCCTGGCTTTCTGTAAATTGCAGGTAATTAATACTTAACACACTTTAGTATTGAGTCCAGTAACTTGTATATTCATGTAAAGGACAAGTTATTTCTGGTTGAAAAATTATCCTCTTTTTCACTGGTTGCTCTAATGATTGTTCATCTGCTCTCTTAAAAGTGTGTGTCTTGTTTTCTCTTTGAATTTGCTCGGACCAAGTTTAGCTTATCTGAGACCTGCAGTTATGTGAGACTGAAGAGATTATTTTATCCTGTTGAAGGTAACTGCATTTTCTAATGGAAAATTTCTAAGGCATATTATTTTATCCTGTTGAAGGGAACTGCATTTTCTAATGGAAAATTTCAAAGGGAGAATTTAAACTATTTTTAGTGTTATATTTTTCCTAAACTATGACAAAACTGTTTTCTAGCATAGACTTCTGATGTCTGACAAATTCCATTTGAAATATTCAACTTTGATTATTGGCTTTTATTGACAGTTCCTTTCTAAGATCTGTAAGTTAGCTGGCTCTTCATGAAATGTGCAGAATTTTTAGTTGTGATATTATCTTGTCACATACAATGTCTTAAGTATATTGTATCTACATAGTTACCTTTATTAACCTGGTTTCCTGTCTCTTTAGAGAATTAGGTTTCTTTGTCAAAAAAATAACATTAATTGACATTAATTTCATTCTTCACCTTTAATACTTTATTAGATGAATGCCTTACCAGCTTTGTCATTTATGTTGCCTATGATAAATTTCACTTAACTGGCCTACAGGATCATCCTGTTGCCCTATGGTATAACAAGCATTGTTCCAATCTTCTGGCATTTCCACTCCTTCAAAAAAGATAATAATATGAGCAACTCAGTGTTGTCTTCAATACTATTAGAATGTCTAACCTCAAGTTATCTGGACCTAGTAATTTTAAAAGCTTGATCCCTATTAATGCAGTTTAGCATACTCCCTAAACACAGAAGGTCTGGAAGGTACTTCTTCAGGGAAGAGCTTCAATTTGATTAGTATTTTCAAGGAAACTATCTAGAATTATCTACTCATTTTTTAACCACCAAGCACAAATAATGACTTCACAAATCAATGAGAGCCTCTTACAACAACACTGGAATTGCCTGTTCAATATTCTTGGCAACACACACAGTATAATCCTAGTTGGAGCATGAAAAGACTTGATCTTGGCAAGCTCCCCCATTAGGAGTCTGAATGCTGCGAGTGTGGAGTGGTGACATTTATGACTCTCTAGCTGGCTATTATTATTTCTGTATTTATGAGTTCATACAGGAACAGATGTTAGTTGACATTTTTTGTTTAATCTTACAGATGTGCTGAAATTGCCTTTGGAGATTTGGGTGAATATGGAGACACATGATATTATCAGAACCTGAAGCCACATGAAAACAAACTAAGAAGATTTTTACTCTCAGAGAATCACAGAAGAATCTGGGGCAATACTCTGATCAATCTGAGCTCATCACTACAGGAGCTTGTAGGAATTTTGTTCTATTGTGCAAAGCCAAGGGCTTACCTAATTTGGGATCTATTTACAGCTCTAGTTCACATCAGCTAGCTCATGAAAAACAGAATTGTAAAAAAACTGAGTTCTATTTTTCACACACATATATTGCTATCTCTACACATACACACTGAGAAAGATAATTTTATAAGTATTCTCCATCTAGAAAAAAATTTATACCTAGAATGTAAGCTCTTATACAGCCTTCACAATGTTTCCCATAGCCTCCCATCAGCATGCAAACTCATACAAACCACACACTTTCAGACAGTATCTGAGGGGGTTTTAAAATAGTTTTTCTAAATACTGCATTTTTATATGCCACTAATTATACCTAGCCTCTTGTAGTTACTGAATGATCTATGGTATGTTTGGAAGAACACCCATGTGCACATGAGCACACATGCATACAAGTATTTGTAACTCTATATGGCTCTTAAACAAGGTTGTTGACATTCTTTAATCAAGAGATTTAAATGCCTTATGCTGACTTTTGAGTTTTACTGGTTGTCTAAGGTACAGTAAAGGCTTGAGTGGGGTTTAAGATGAGGGCTGTGATCACTCAGTTGCAGAACTGGGCTCCATTGTCCTTTGGTGGTAGGCTGAGTGTGTATATCAGCTGATTGCAATGTCTAATCATGAAATTGCAGGAGTCTGTGGGTGTTTAACCTGTGATTAAAGATGCTGGGGGAAGATGCATACAGTTTCTGAGACTAGGATCTGAAGAGTTAAGTTTCTTCCTGAACATGTTCTAAGACAGAGAAAAGTTTACGTCTGAAACAGTACAGTCTACTGTCTTGTATTGAGTTTCTGGCTGGCCACTCATGCAAGCTTTCTCATTTAAAGTCTACAGCATCACTAGGCACCCTGGTGCTTCAAAGTCATCCCTATTTACTACCTGACTGCACAGTTTCGGAGCAACATGACCTTCATGTCTGCTTGATGACTGTATTGAGGTTTTTGGAAATGCTTTCAACACTGTTCCTGAACATAGGTAATACACCTACAAAGACATTCTCAGCATCTTACAATTCTTGGTGTTTGCAGAACCATTCATTTGCACATGATTTGTAGTTACATGAAGTTGTGAGACAGTGACAAGCAAGGCTGTGTAGACGAACACAGGCTTTTACCACAGATCGCTTGACTTGAGAGAACAAAGATAGTGGGAAACAGCACACACGTCACATATCCCACAATTTACTGACCAAGATTTAGATTCACTGGACTGTCTGACAGGCAAATTCCATCTTGACATCAAGACAATCCCCAGACAACTCCAGTTTAGCAGACCTACAACCTCTAACCTTGATCCATTATAGCACAGACCTTCAGCGTAAGGAAGCTCTGTGTAGTAACCATATTATACTCTGGAGAGGGCATAACATGCCTTGAAAGCCTTCTCCAACCACTTGGCCATGATGGACAGTTCTCTTTACCCACTGCAGAGTCAGGAAGATGAAGCAGGAAAGGACTCATCTCCCAAAGACCATATTAAGAATAATAGCCTGAAAAGTGAAAGGAGTCACAAAATACACAGGGCTTAGTCTCCTGACTATGTCATGTAGATGACAAAGTCATGTCTTATCTCAAGGAAAACAACATTTGGACATATCAAGAGAAATAAAACAACCCAAACTAAACAATTAAGAGCTCAAATTCAAATGTTTTTCATGAGATGTACGTCGGTTTCAGAAGCATACACTCTCTGGTACAGAAAAAAAAGGTACACTAATTTGCTTAATCTAATATGACTTCCTGGTGCAAAGATGCTGTCTTCATTTTGAAAGTCTAATCCTGAATTTTGTGACTGCTGTATTTGCATAGTTTATGGACAATGCTAGGATTATAGCTGGAGTTATCTTAATGTCCAAGAGAGGTGAGGTTGCAAAGCAAAACTCTCAGGAGTCCTGCATTTTTGAAGCAGTTGAGGGAGGAAACTGCTCCATCTTGCTGCTTGTATGTTTACCTGTGCTCCAAACAACTTCATATTCCTAGCTTTTGTATTTTTTTTTTTAATTTATTAAAAAAATATTCACATGCTGTGCTGTCCTGTAAGCAGAGCAACTGGCAGTGCAGAGGCAAACCCATCTGGGCTGCTGCATTGTGGCAAGATATTGCTGCCCAAGTAGAGAACCTGGTTGTAAAAGTCCGTCATCTAGATGCTCACATACCCAAGAGTCAGGACACTGAAGAACATCAACAGGTGGATCAGGCTGCTAAGATTAAAGTGGCTTAGGTGGATCTGGACTGGCAACATAAGGGTGAATTATTTATGGGTCAGTGGGCCCATGACACCTCAGGTCACCAAGGAAGAGATGCAACATATAGATGGCCTTGTGATCGAGGGGTGGACTTGACCATGGACAGTATTGTACAGGTTATCCATGACTGTGAAACATGCTGCAATCAAGCAAGCCAAGCGGTTAAAGCCTCTCTGCTATGGAGGACGATGGCTGAAATATAAATATAGGGAGGCCTGGCAGATCGATTATATCACACTCCCACAAACCC
>NW_008795489.1:341874-361109 GCF_000699145.1 Aptenodytes forsteri | reverse complement strand
TGGTTGCATCACTTGTTTTTCCTGGGTTTTGTTTCTCTCTCTCTGTTGTTGTTTTCCTTTTTTATTGCTTATTGCATTTTAATTATTAAACTGTTCTTATCTCAACCCTTCTCACTTTTGCCCTTCTGATTGTCTCCCCCATCCCACCGGTGGGGGGGGGTTAAACCACGTCATGCGCATAACGTCTCTTGACATGAGTATTTAGACTGCTCTCCCATTTTCAGTATATGTCATTGTGTAAGTTCACACATGGGCACAGACTTCTGGCATAACGAAACTAATACCTGCACATATTATCTACTAAAAAAATAAAAGTAGAAGAAAATTTAAAAAATATTAATTCTAAACATCAGTACCTGCATTCTTAAGGAGCTTGTGGGTAAAGAAAACAAATATTTCTACCTCAGTGTATCTCTGCCTTCTTACTAAATAGAACAGATGGACTGCAAGACAATAATTTGAAGATGTGATCCTTCTACTCGGTAATGTTAATGATTTCATTCTGTGTCACTCTGGGTTTGGTGAAGTCATAGTTGTATTGCTTAAGGGAAACTTACTTTTTCTCATTCCACATTGTAAGATTTGTACATTCCTTATGTTGGAAGGAAAGCTGTTCAAGGTAAAATCCATCTTCACTTGTGCCTTAAAGGAGAAAAACAGTACGTAAGCTCCAATTCTTCTCTATCTGGTTGCCTTACTCTATTTTTCCTTCGGTTAGTTGATGGGCAATTAATTCTCCAAGACCACAGATTTTTTAGAGCCAAACTTCAAGCAGAATTTTTACTTGAGTATTTCAACTCTTATTAAACTTGACAAGTTTGCCAGAATAAGGCCACCACCAACAGGAGCAAATCCACTAACAGTTAAAATCATTTAAATCCATTATTTTTGTTTGAAAGGCAAATTTTGATTAGTATGCTGTACCTGGGAATACAGCCAACCAGCTAAGGGCATTTTTTCAGATTTGAATGTGGTTTGACTTTACTCACCAGGCAACATAATAAGATAGTGAGACCCAAGGCCCATATCTGTTTTGACCTGTGGAGGATTTCCAGGGCTCCTTCTTCCTCTGAGTTCTCCAGGGAGACAACTTCTTCATAACAGTAAGGATCATTTATTGTGCTAGGTGCAAAGCTTATTTTCAGTGCAGAAGGGGAGATTCTTATGTTAAATAAAGCCTGTTCCTGGGCAAGGAAACTCAGTAAATGTTGGCATCTCTTCAGCTTTCTGGAAATAATGTTTTGGCTCCTGGCACTAAGCTGATTTTAAACTAAGTAAGATGGACAGACAAAGCTTCAGCTCACTTAATGCCCTTGTCTTAAATCTGTCTGGGTTATCCAGAGATTTAAAGGCCCTGATATGAAATTTGGACTGGGAAAATGTCAATGCCATGTGGCTAAACAGAAGTGTTCTTACTTGAACTAGAAAAAAGGAAGAAAAGAGGATACTAGCCGAGACTCTCATTTTAATTAGATGGAGAAAGCCCATCTATCCACCTGTATTTCAGGAAATATATACAGACCACTTCAAAGGAGGAACCACAATAAAGGAGAGAGCTTGATACAAAGCTTTGAGAGATGTGGGTTGGGTCACAAGGATCATTTGTGAAGTGTGTATTCATTCTTCACCACTATCTTATGAAAGTATCCTTAGGAATAACAAGTCAAATTCAGGTCTTGCTTTTCCTTCATACATTTTGATCATCTCCTATCTGAGATGGAGACTGAACTGAGAGCCAGTGATGTGTGTGTGCTCCCTCACTGCCCCAAAGATAAATGTCTAACATCCTTCGCTCTCAGAATTAATCCTCTCTTACCTGGACCCCTGGCTTCAACAGAGTTGAAGTTTCCTTTTTATTTCTGCACAGTATCTGATATACCAACAGAATAGACTGTTAAGATAATATTTTCCCTCATTTAGTTACTCAAACCAACCATGAGATTAATTGCTATCCAATCACTATATTTCTAGGTATTTGATACAGCCTATTACAAAAGAAATTCCTTAAACATTAATACTGATTTAATTAATTGCACTGAAAGTAACAAATCCGCATCTCTGCCAGTGGTTCCTTCAGCCCTATGAAAGACAAAACTGTTGTGGAAAAGAGTGCTAGATTTCTGTAGGGTAGTGAAAACTGGTCTGAGTCAGAACTGTGCAGTTTTTAAATGCAAAAAGTTACTGCTAGGCCATTGAAAAACATGATCTTAGACCCATAGTAGAGGTGTGTGGGGGGGTGTTTTGTCTTTCTTTTTTAACCTTTTGTGGTTTGTATTTGTCAAATAATAAGATTAACATTAATTGCTGATAAGAGGCTGATTTAATTACTATAGCTGTGCTGAAGTCGTTTGAATTTGGCTGACATGCACCAGGTAAGGATCTGACTTTTAAGTCCCAGAACCTTTCCACTCACATTGAAACCAAGGATCCTTTATTCCTGTCACGTGTTTTTGTGCAATTCATCATGCCACATCCAGAAGGATCTTTCCTTTCAACAGCTGTCAGCACTTTCTGAAAGCTTGCCGGTTATTCTCTTAAAAGTTGCAGGGGAAAGAAAATTAAAAAGCAGATTTATAGGCTGCAGCTTATTTTTTCCCCCAAATTCCACATATTTACACTTAATGAGTGCCCACCAGAGCACTTTCAGTTTGCTAACATATGTTGGAAAGGTCAGAATTATGCATAAAAGATCCCATTTTATATTTCACAGAACAATCACATAATGTATCCTATTTCTCATCCAGGAAGGCTAACTGAACATGGTAAATTTGGTGTTAAAAAAGTGATAACTTTGAAGATCTAGGCTCCTATTTCTTTGGGACACAATATACTCTTGAGTGTTTATGCTCATGTGCCCTGTCCGTACTCACAGAGTAGTTCCAGGCAGGGAGGGATCGTGCCTGAGTCAGGATGGGGAACGGAAGCAACCTAAAATAGACTTTGCCTGCTACCTAGTCTGAAAAAATTGTGCTTGTTCAACTGTGTGATGGCTGCTAACTAGTACATCTACTGCAGTGTACTAAAACTGCTTGGCTTCTGGACTTGAAAGCACCACACTTTGTAGACACATCATCCAGTACAAAGATAAGTTAAAGATCTCAATGCTTCATTGTGCATGTGTCTGATAAGATGAATATTTAGCTGATACAGTTTTTCCATCATGACCAATGAAGCTCATGGAGAGCCATTTTTGCAGGTACCTGATAAAGACATTAAGCATTCTTGCTTCATTACTCACAAAGAAGTTATCAGCCACATTCAAATTCAGATAGTTTTCTTGAGATAGAAAGTTCCAGAAAAGGCATTTATATTCTGAAATGCTTTAGAAGATGTTAATGAAGTATTTTTATGAAAGGATTTAAATGCTTTTGATCCATGTCTTCATCTGCCTCTTGTTTAATTAGGATTAAAACACTAAAAGTAGATTTAAGTGGCTCTAACTCAGGCCCCTGAAGTTTGCCAGTCCTTCTGGGGTCCTATATCACATGTTCACAACATGTCTTTGCATATGTAGGACAATGTATAGCTGTATAGTCAAATACTGTAGGTTTTAAGAGTGCCACACATAGCTTTTGCTGTGCAACCCCTCCTCGCATCCCTGAAAGGCACAGTTATTCATCATCCATGGCCACAAGGCCATGCTCTCACTCTCAAGTTTGCCAGGAGTCACCTGGAGGCTCACAAGCAAAGTTGTGCTTAAATTCTAAAAGAGTAAATTAATATAATGAAATTAAATTACAAGTAAAATTGTTCTCATTCTCATCTTAGGCTGCACCTTACTACTTCTGTTTCTGACATAAAGCAGGTTTAAAAACTAGAAAGCTTGTCTGTTGTTGCAACTCTTCCACTGATTCAACAGCAGGTATTAGCCCTCACAACATAACTACAATACATCAGGATTTAATTTAAATATAAATAGTCAAATGAAAACTAGCAATGAGGTCACTACTCATAGTGATGAAAAAGATAATGAGAAAATTTTTCTGCTACAAGAAAAGCAATGCAGTGACATATATCAGGTATCTGGGGATATGGCTAGGCATTTACATTAATTTTGCCTTAATCTTCTGTTTGAATTCAGACAACTTGAGCTATGAATATGACTTTGGAAACTAAATGCCTCTGCCGCCTAACCTGTCATGTTTGATTCCTGTATATAGTCACATTCTATATTTCTATCAGTGAGTACTGGAAAATGAAGTGCAAGCACAGATAAGAAGTGCCTCCTGTCAAAACTCCAAAGCCAATTTGTCAAACAACTTCCTGGTAGCAGTATAGGTTTTAATTGGTGCACCTTCCCTCTGCTTCTCTGACCTCTTTTCCCTCTCTTTGTGATGCCTGCATGAGCATTCATGCAGTTATGGGGTGAACTGGACTGAGGAGCTGATCCAGATGCAAAGTAACCATGAACATTCATCATTTAGTTTAAGCAGTACTGTTATTAAATACTGAATCTCACTCAAAATAGTTCTTTCGTGTAAGTCACAAATTAGGAGGATGTGATCAAAACATGTTATGTTACAGACATAAATTCCAGCAAGAGAGAAACACATGTACATCCTTTGCCTGCCCAAAGAGCCACCACTTCATCCTGTTTAACTGTGCCTGAAAGCCCAATGAAAGTTCACGCTAACAAAGCTTATGCAGCAGGAGTAACATCCTGGCTCAGAGAGGGAGATGTTCCCTTTTTCCTCCGCATTTGATTTTTGACAACTTAACCTTCTGAATGAATGGGGAGTACCAACTCTTACCCAGTGCTTCCCAGGGGCCTGGTTCATTTCCAGCTGAGCATATCGTATGGGGTAGGAAATTTAAGGGCTAAGCCTTGAAAACAGCTCAGTATTAATGGTTTCGACTTCAGTGCCTTAATGAAAGGATGTGGCTTGAAAAAGAGCTCTGGAAACAATAAGCGGTATTTTTCCTTCTGAGAGTATCTCATCATATTTACTGGGGCCCAACACTTAAATTTTCACGCATTTGCAGGTTCTGGCTTTAATCATCTGGTTGAAGATTTGATCCAAGGACGTAAGGACTTGTGGTTCCAGGGACATAATGACTTAAATGCTTGTGGTGAACAAGAGCACAATGTGCCTTTCATTAAAGTCTTTGTAACGAGGGCAAGTTGGTGGACCTAAGCAGACAGTTTCTAGTTCCCAAGTAAGTCACCCTGTGGCACTGCCCTTGTGCTGCTTTGTTAGGTGTCTCACAAAGAGCACAACACAAAGGTGGCTGTCCTCAACCATCCTGCAAGCCTTTGGGGCATCTTTGGAGCATCAATCAGTCACATTCCCACTGCATCAGGAACAGCTGCCTTCTCACAGCATGTCTCCTATATCTTAATATAACACCTGGGAAGGTTCTGCCAGTACTCATCCCAAAGCAGGGTTTCTGGAGGATGGAAAGCACTCATATCTCATTATACCTCTTTAAACAAGGGGCCCTGAACTTATCGCATGTCATTATTTGGAGTAAAACTGTAGAAGTGGGAAAAGCTAGTGAAGATACCTTGGGTAAGATGACGTACCCTCAGCAAGTTCATGTTGATTGGAAGCTAGGAAGAGGGGGCCAGGGGACAGATGCTTCTAGCCACATAAAACATCACTGATTTCTTGTCAGAAAATTTTAGCATTATTGTGATTTTTCTGATATCAATATCATGAAAGCTTCAAACATTACCAGACGTAATTAATAGCAAACTTAGATACTAAGATTACCATTCAGCTTCCTGAAGTGCTGTAAGTGTTACCCAAGGGAATTAGAAAAGTAGACATTGCCAACAGAGTAAAACCAAATAATAAAAACTACTTACAAAAAGGGCCACATCTTTTCAGGATAACTCAACTACTTTTTTAGGATCAGGTTATGATGAATACCTAAAGCACAAAGATTTTTTTTTTCCCTTAAGGGTGCATCGCTTTTTTTCTAATGTGCTACTGGCACCTCTGCAGTGTATTTTTATTTAATTTATATATAATGTTAATTTTTCAAATATTTTTTCAAACTTATTGTGAAAATGTCTTTTTACTTTTAAATTGCTTTCTTCACCCAATATCTTAGTTTAAAACAGTGCAAAAGCTTCGAAATAATCATTTTTCATTTTCATGGAACTTTCCTATGCAATTATATATTTCCACAATAAATAAGTTTTTTCCTCCATGGCATATTTGTATCTCCGCCAGGTCTCACTGCTCCCATTGTTCTTCAAAGTAAGGACATTTGCAATGAAGAATAAAAATCTCTTTGCCATTCTCCCCACAAAGAAAAAGCCAAATAATGCTGGGACACAGCTCACCTGCTACATCCAAAAAAGAAATGACACGACTAGAGGACTGAAAAATTAGGAAGGGCACAACGAAGAGTAGTCAGATTTTTAAATCAGGCAAGTAACCTAACACTAGTGTTCCTTACATACCACCATAGTCTCCATGCAGCCCTGGTCAACCAGAAATGCCCTGTTAGGGATCCCCCAAATCCCAGGAGGTCACTGTCCACTTACACAGCTCTCTTTCATGTCTTTTCCCTCACAGGCTCCTGCCAGCCAGGAGCCGCTGTGCTTTAGGTCCACCCAGATGGCTCCTATGGGACCAGAGCCAAGTTAATAATTATTCAGAGCATCCCTAGGTTGCTGTAATTTCCACTGAGGCAAACGTAGAGCTTTAGGATCAGGGAACTGGGAACGTCCTTGCTGTCACTTATTTAGCTGCACCCAGTACAGGCCAGACACTTTGGGCAAGCACTGAAGTATACAGGGTAATTTTCTAAGCAAAAATCAAACCCCTCCCTTTTCACCCTAAATTCTATTTATTCTAGTTTGCTAACTACTACCAATGCCATACTTTCCAGGCTCGCTGTTCCAGATGTCCTAGGAGACCAAACTACTGACCAGAGGGGAAGAGGAAAGCAAATCTCCTAGAAGACAGAGATCAGATCCTAAGAACTTCTCCCTCATACTGCCAAATGCTGTCGTAAGCAACCACTTGGCATCTATGCAACGCAAATAAGAAAAAAATGCTTCCAACGGAGAACTGATTTTGTTTGTAAGCTGTAATAGGCCTATATATTATGCTGACTAAGATACTCTCGTTATCCTAACCAGCTGAAATAAGTCATGGAACAGCATTAAAATAGAATTTAGGTGCAATTAGTTAATTAACTTTAAACGTAATTGGCTTAATTTAAAAAATAAACAGCTATACCATCTGTAGCCACTCTCAGATTGTAGGAAGTTTAGCATGATGCTTTCATTGGCAGGGAACATTAAAAATTAAATTATCCATCCTTACTCTGTTTGTTACAAATATCCTAAATATATACCATGTTTCAGTGGTATAGAAAAGTGCTACATATTTGTGTCAACACTAATTATTAACTTTGATATATTTTGACACACATACTGCATATATAGGATACATGCAAGAACACAGCATACAAACAATATGATCAGAAAAGGGATAATACATTAAACTTGAGGTTTCTTTAGGATTCATGTGGCTTCTGTATTGCTGAAACATTTACCAGTGTGGGTTTTCTTAGCTCCCATCCACAAGAAGGTTGGCCTAAGTGATTTGGAACAAAAAGTATAGAAATGCACTCTCAGACCATAGCAGCACAATGTGGAGATAAAGATAAATGTTGAAAGCTTTCCCTTTTCAAATATCTTTTCTTTTTTAATTGCCATTACACTTTTGATAAAGCTGAAAGGGAATCAGAATTACTGGAAATAGTTATCCAAATGAAATTTAGCTACGAATGAACAGCACAAAGACTTTTTCTTTCCCATTTTGTAGGCCATAAAATGATGAGACTATGGCATTTAAACCAAGTTAAAATAATGGTGCTAATTTTAATCTTGGTAGATGAGATAATGATCCCAGTATAAGAAAACTGCAGCATGGTTCTAAACCCAGACTGGGCATAGGAACATGTACCCATGGTCCCCAGAGGCTGTGTCACACTGAAGCCACACCATCTCCGCACTACAAAGGCTAAACCCACCTCATTCTTGCCACAACTGCACATCTACTTTGATGTGTAGACATACCCTTAATACAGATAAGTTCTCTGTAGGAACGAGTGGAAAGCATTGCCACACTAGTTTCCCCATGGGCCTAGGTACCTCATTGAACAGTCAAGTTCGATGGAGCGGGCTGGAGGGGGTACATGATGTCAGGACCCTGGGAGTCAGCCAGGGAGCCTGAGCTACCACAACCCATGGCAAGGCATGAGCTATAAAAGAGTGTAACAGAACTGAGACCAGGCCATGTTAACAGGGAACCACATAATGCCCCAGGTGAGGGTCCCTTAGGCCACATAAGGACGGAGTTGTGTTTGGTTTAAGCAACCTTGAAAAAAAGAGCTATTTGTCTTAATAACTGTGTTTGTATAAAGGCTTTTTTTACACTGTAACTTACACTTGCATACACTCCAGAAAAGATAGGTAAGGTAGAAAGAACAAAATATTTTCAAGCCTCCCACAGGGTTTATGGGGCTGCTGTATACATTAACAGTCATAGGAGCATGAAATAGTAAGCACCTCAAGCATTTCAAATAAGATATCCTTACCACTGCATGAAAAAACATGTAAACTCATCTAGTGGCTTTGCCATCTGAAAAAAGTCAGCTGATTGTCAAGAGAACGATGACTCAGATGTCTCCCTAATATTGCTAGATGACCTGGCAAGGTTTACTGAAATTCCAATTACCAGAAGTCATTCAAGCACTCTCTAGTAATAATTATATCCTCCACTACCTAGTTGATGGTACTGAGCAGCAGGAAATTGGAGGAAACAGATAACCCTACATTAGATTCTAATTACTTAAAATTTGGTAAACAATCCAAGGAAAAAATTACTATTTCCACATGATTGCCCCTGAACTTCATGAATAAAGATAAATATTAAGCATCCTCATTGATACACAATAAATGAAAGCACAGCTGAAAAACAATCACCTATTTGATGTCTTAATAACCCTATGGGTTCAGATATTTCTCATCACCATGGTTTGAGCAGGTATAGGATTTTGCTTCCTCCTCGGTCATTATGGCCTCATTCCAACATTTTAATGTTTAAATGAGTCTTTATCTTTCTGTCCAAGAGACCCAGCTAGCTAATGGTTGAATAGTAATTCTAATAAATGTGTTGAACAAAGTAGATGATGATCATCATCATTTAAAATCATTCCATAAATGCTTTATCACCATTGTGTAATAATGTAGCTTTAGAGTGTGTTTTGGCAAAGCTTGAGCTTCCAATCCATTGTTACCCGGGCCTCAAAGCAAGAGTCTCATTAAGAAAATTGCTTAAATGTTTTATCTGGTAGTTAATACATGCAAACTAAGAGTGGTCATCATTGACTCATTAGAGAAACAAATATGATAGCATAAATCTGATGAGACAGTGAGATTTATGGGGTCAATACATGTGGATAAAAGAGCGCAGGATAAGTCTAAATTCTTTAGTTGCTGGGCATCTGTGGGAAGAAGGAAGATCCTGGATGAGAAGTGTTGGAACCAGGCACCAGCCAGCACCAACATCCTTTTGGAGAGCTACAGACCTTTTCAGAATGGTGTATCAGCTTTTTAGCAGTGATCTCATGGCTGTGCAGTCATAGGGGTAGTAGACACAAGGTAGATAACCTCACCAGGGAAGGTGGCCAGCCTAATGGTGAGCGCCCTGGCATACTTTGTACATCCCCGTACAGAGCAACCTCATCCACACTGACTAATGAGAACAGTCTCTGACCTGTTCACCTCAGCAAGACTATTAAGCAAAACAGGTAACTGGAGGCCAGAGCTTGAACCTTTGCCCCTGCTCTGTTTAGTTTGCAGACTACAAACGGCATCCTGCCTAATTATCTCACAAGTGCAGCTGTGCTGACACAAGTTGGGTTTCAGCACACTCACCAGGAATTTACATCATCAGCTCTGGATGGAGTCTACATTTCCACAGTGTTACTTAAAGAAGTTATATGAAAGATATAAGATGTATCTGATACAGAGATATAAGAATATCGTCAAGATGTTCTTAAAAAACTGGGGACTTGTATTCTGTGCTGTTAATGACCTCAGTGCCAAATAGCTCATACCAGAACTTCTCAAATATGCCATTTCCTTTATCAGGTTTTCCCACCTTAGCAGAACTAAAACACAACTAACAAAGTACAGAATTTAAAATTGGGTACCTATTGCTAACCTCAAGTATGAGAACTGGGAGTACGTATTAAGTGCCTGTGCTGTCCCATGGTGCAGTGAGGTTTTCCAAGGCAGTCAGCACATCAGGAGCAGTTGGGCCACCAACTCTGGTGATGGCATTCCCTGAGGCCCAGCTATTTCAAGCTGCTGGAGCTGCTTCTGGCTTCAACTTGGGCAAGCAAAACAGACAACTCAGACCTCTCTCTGTTCTTCTGCTATTATTGCACTGAGAGATGTTGCCCTTTTTTCCATTTGTCTCTGTGTAGAAAGAAAGACTTCTGCTTTCGTTAGCACAGGGGGCTGTGCCATTCTTTCCCATCACAGAAATATGTACAGTGCCTTCTTTTAGGAAGCTGTGTCAGCTACAGGCAATAAATTAGAAAATTTTCTGGTTTTCTTTTATATCAGCAACTCTTCAGTGGACCTCCTATTAGGTAACAGTGGTGCTAGCAAGTCATCTTATCAATTTTTGACAGAATAGAGAAGAAGAGAAAGTTGGGAGACAGGACCACAGGCTGTCACAGTGGCAGGGGCTTCGTTATTGTTTTCCACCAGGCTCTTGGATCACTTCGCATAGCTGGGACTTGCAATATATATTTATATCCAGTCTTACTATGAACAGCTTAAAGTCATGCATGTGGTTTGTTGTCGAACATCAAAATTAAAGGCTTACCTTATGAAACTAGGTATAATAGCCACAGTAAGCTGTTGAGTACTACCTAGTCAGTAAAAATCAGGGAAATTTTATAAATGTCTTGAACAAATACTTCATTTGATTCCAGCTGATCCTGTCTCACACATTATAAAATCATCACTGATTTTATAATAGGGTTAGGTTTTGTGAGGCTTTCTCAATATCTCAGCATATTTGAGACCTACATAAGCCATCTGCACCATTTTTCACATTTTTCTGCCCCCAAATAATCTCGGTGTGAGTTCATTAAACACTTCTTTGTTATACTTTAGAAAGCACCACACAGATGTGTTTAAGCAAAATCCCAGCTAGGCCTGGCAGCTGTCTCTCAGAGAGACAGCAAAGGCTATAATTAGACTGTCCAAATACTCTTAATAATTTTTTGCTGTGTCTTATTTTCAATAGCAGTTTGGGCAATCACAATCTGATTTCTCTTCAGGATTGGAAAGCAGGTTTTATTTTTTCTTTTTTAAACTTACTGGCATGCTGTGATGGGACTCTGCGGAGGCAGAGCTGCCTGCATCATTTTCCCTAAAGGAATACACCCCAAACCTCCCAAGGCTTTTGAACAAATAAATCCAGAGATTTTTGAGAACTCACTTTAGAATAATTAACTCCTTAAACAGGAAAGATCAGGGTTAAATAGATGAAAATTAAAGAATTTGTTGCAAGGATCACTCCCTTCCTTCAGAGCAACTGATAATTCAGAAAAATCAGTACAGTCCCCTATGGACCCCTTGAGATTTATCCTTTCCATCTCATCTGGCACTCGGCTATGCAACTGCTCTGTGTCTTGCTAGGAACCCAGCCTTTGACTAAACTGCTGAGCCATGGCTCGGGGGGCCTCTCGCTCTCTGCCTGCCCTACCTGGCAGCCATAGAAAACACTGAGAGCAAACGTGATCACTTCCCCACCACAAATGCAAACTGTTGGCTCTGTCTCTCTTTGTATTTGTCAGCTGCTCCAGAAAGTGCATCAGGATCAAACAAATCTTTCCCAGGTTTGTACCCAATCTGCAAATCATATAATTGCATCTGAAAACAAACAAGCATTAAATTCCTTGGAGGGTTTTCTTTCTTTGTTAAGCCTCTCTTAGCTACAGGGATAAGTGTTTCTTATTTAGCTAATATTGACCTCCTATATGCAAAGACATGAAAATTATTCATGCCAGTGCCCAAGGATCAAAGCCTAGTTCTCCATTTGGATATATTGTGACTGTTTTAGCAACTACTGTGGTAGATAAACCATTGTACAGTAGTACTTCTGGGCATCATTTTATCTTGCATTTTATGCTGCAGCATGAACAACTCCTTGTACTGGTTTTGTCGCTTCTAAGTTTGAACAGCACACAACTCTCTCCCCCAGGTCTCTTTTCTTTCTCATTTTATATTCTCTCTCATGTCCAAACTGCAAAACCACTATCTGTCCCTATAAACATCAGACCGGATGAAACAAATTCCCTTGCTTGCCAAATTTAATTACTTTGTCAAAGGAAAATTCTGGATCTTTCTGAATGTTCTGCCTCAAATCCTGGAATAATGTGTTCCCTTGGTCAGAAACTCTCCTCAATTTTTACATTCTTCTCGTACTCTCTCAGTAAACATGCATCTAAAGTATTTGTTTGGGGTTTTTTTTGCCCAGAGTAAAAAGGAAATGCAACACTTGATTCATATAGTTTTGTCAAAGTTCCTTATTCACATAACTGCTCAAAGGCCTATAAGTTATGCCAGTTTATAAGGGAAGTTTTAGACTGATGACTGGAATCGAAGCTATCAGATTGCTGGACTATAGGAAAATTGGTTTGGGAAAACTTTCTTTTAACATCTTAGTCTGCTGTTATGTAACAGTCTCTGTGTTCCCTAAAGATGAATCAGGTTATAAAGAGACTTTTTGTTGGACAGAAGTTATGGGCAAGTTTTAACTCCCTTAATTTATGATTGCCCCTTCGTTAAAGATTTCTGGGTACAAGGTCCAGAATTCATTACAGAAGTTATAAATGCTAACCCTGATCCACCATTGCCTCTGGTAGTTCTCATATCTGCCTCCCTGCCCAGGGGCATGGATGCTAATGTTGAAAATGTATTAAAATATGTTTCCACAAAGATTCTGGCTAATTGGCCAGATTTTTCTAAGATCAATAGCAAGCACACTGGGCTGAACTCTGAGTGCTTGACCTATGAATGATAAAAAAATCCCAGCAACCAAAATAGACAAGTTATTAAGATGTGATCCCAGAATCCCAGGATATTTTTAGCAATTGCTAATTTTTCCTGCCTAAAACTTGAAGCCGTAAGCTTCATGTCTCTCCTACTCTGTCCTATGGCACCATATTGTTGTCTCCTGGATTATCTCATATTTTGTTCAAAGCTGGTTTTATTTGTTTGTCTGGCTTTTTCTGATGTCTACTTCAACTCACAGAGGCTTCATACAAAAATGAGTCAAGGCAAGCTTGAGAGGAAATGCATCAATTTAGACTGTCTGCCTGTGCTTTCTCTCCTTTGTTTCACACCGCACACTTTCACACTGTTTTCTTTCTATCTGAAAAACATGGTTCTGCAAACAAAAAAATAATGATTTTGCTTTGTGTTTACACTGTATTAATCTTGGCTCAGCCCTCCACCTCAGACAACCTTATGTTAAGAATGACAGTAACATTCCACCCAGAAAAATCAAACCTGAAATTGTATCTTTGTTTGATGGGAACATCTAGAATAGGATTCATCCCAAATAACATGAAATGTCTAAAGATGCCTAAACCTAGGCAATTGGTTTAAGCTACCTCCCTCATCAACAGAGAAAAACACTCATGTGCAAGCAGTGATTCATCCTATCTATTTTAGGCACTTACTTTAGTGAGACTGGAGATGCTTATTTTTCTTGGTTAGGACAGATTTCTTAGTTCTGTTAAATTAAAGATTATCAAGGCCACCAGGAGTTGCATTTTTAATTGGCATGAAGTAGACTACATAAAATAAGAAAAACTTGTATGAAATTCTGGAAGGTTATTAAATGTATTTCTTTGGATAACACTGGAATGAATGATGACTTGATCTGGTAAGAATAGGACACACAAAAACTTCCAGTGCCGAGATTGTCTTCTGATTTCTAATTCCATACTTGATGCTTAATGTGCTCCTTTATATGAAACCTGAAACATTTCCTACACTTTATCATTATCATGTCATAGGAAATGATAATTCCTATGACAAGCAAATGGCCCTTTAAAAAGACTTTTGCTATTTGAATTTATGTTTCTCTTTAAACTAGAAGCATGTTGAATCGCAAAGCAGACACTGCAAATACCAAGTCGCCTTTAATGAGAACCTGGGATGTCCTTTAAGGAGAAGCATCTTTCTCACCTTCTGTTCTGCAATATGAGAAGCCACATAAATGGGAATATAAGTGAAACTGCCTGGAAAAAAAAACCAAAACAAAACAAACAAAACCCAACCTAATGTATCACATCTGTTTTATTAGTTACTAGTATTAGAGGTGCACAAAGCTGCCTATTCAGCTGCTCCCAAGGGCTGCATGCTGGGCAGGAGCGCAGAAGCCGGTGAGAAGGGGGTTGGTGCTGGGAAGAGCTGAGCCCACCTTGAGCCTGCCTGAGCTGCAGGAACAGGTATGTCTTCAAGATCATGAGAGGAAGGGGAAAAAAACCCAGACCACAAAACACAAAGCACTCCAAAACCTACCTTTCCCTAGTGACCCAGAGGGAACTGTGCAGTTTCAGGCAATCAGGGAAGCCAGGGAAAGGTACTGGGCCAGCATCAAGGGAAAAGGAACAAACAGCAGGCAGAGGAGATTTGTTTTGAAACTTTTGATGTAAAGCTGTTCAGCAGGAAGACTCGGCTTTCTCTATTTAAAAAGTGACCTTTTTTTCTAGTGTAAATATACTAGGAAAGTCTGACTTCAAGACATTGAAAGCAATTGGTAGTTTCAATGTGCTCAGTTAAAGGGAAATTTGTAGGCAAATAAATTAGGGACTCATCACAAAGGGAAAAACTTTCCCTAAAATCTTCAGTTATAGTGACATTAATTAATTTGTTTGTAGTAACAAGGTGCCTGTTCCTTGTATAAGAACTACTTTATAAATGGTAGCTCAAGATATTTTCAAGATATCAGTTGGACTGATCAGAGCATTTGTGTCTTATCTGGAAAGAAATTCACCAAATGTTCCTGAATATTGTCATGGTATGAATAAAACAAGCAATAGCCTGTTCTTAATTTAAAAGGTCTTTCATAATATCCCAATCAAATACTTAATGCACTTTTTCCAGTACTGAAATCCTTACCAAGGGATAGTCTTTTTCCTTGTTCTATACACTATTTTATAAAAACCTAGGTTTGAGGCAAAGACAGTGAAATCTCCTTAAATTATGTTTTACTTTGATCTCAGATAACCCTAAAGCTGGTGTGCACCAGCAACTCAAGTTTGCATACTTAAAAATAAACTCTCTTTAGTACATTGAAGGCAGCAGTAATTTTTACTTTAGGTTATTTGTATGTATTTTCTCCTTTGGTATTAAGCCTGTGCTGAGATAAAGTTCAGTTTGCTTTAATTGCTTTTTTCTTCTAATTTTATTTCCACTTTTGTAATGTAGAAGAGATCCAGCAGGCTAA
Source organism: Aptenodytes forsteri (assembly GCF_000699145.1). Taxonomy (NCBI): domain Eukaryota; kingdom Metazoa; phylum Chordata; class Aves; order Sphenisciformes; family Spheniscidae; genus Aptenodytes; species Aptenodytes forsteri. The sequence goes on along the minus strand of NW_008795489.1, from coordinate 345,600 downwards.
GGTAGAGCAAAGCAAATGGCCTCCTTTTTTGCAGTGTTTTGCAAAAGAATACAACATGAAATTGGCTCTGCCCATAGTACATAAGGGCTGGAAACCACCTTGGAAAAGGTTGCCTGTGCCAAAAAAATCCCAGGTCAAGTTTGTAGTTGAAAACTGCTGGAACAAAATATCCTGACTCCTCAAATTACCATCTAGAAAAACAAACAAATGAACAATGGCATTTCAGTTTAGTTTAGGAAGAAGAGTTCATACTGAAGAATAAAGTCACTGACTTTCTAACTGTATTCTCAGTGGCCAATAGTAAAATCAAAGAAAAAAGAGGAAAAATGCACTAAGAAGGTCACCTATTTTACGTCCAGGTTACATCAACTATACCGAACCAGTCCTGACAGATGTTTCTCTAACTTGTCCTTAAAATCCTCCAGTGACAGAAATTCTAAAGCCTCCCAAAGCAGTCTCATACATATCAATTTATTGTGATAGAATCTAAATAGAAAACCACGAAGTTTAATCAGAGATTACATTTAAGGCTCTAAAGGAAAACATGTATATAGTTTTGAAACTGCCTGGCTATCATCCAGGCTGGCTTGAGAGAATCACAAGAAGATGTACTACTGCAGTGCACTCAAGGTCAAGGCCAGTACCCAGTGGGGTACATCCATTTACTCAAAAGGATGATGAATCAAGTGCTGAATGCAAATGCAATACAGAATTATAAATTACTGGCAAAGTTACAGCATTAAATCCATGCAGCACCTGGTAAGCACACGTGCACACACAGCTTCGCTAAGTACAAGGTACCCTAGTTCTCATCTATCGAGTGGGAGGAGACCTTTCATTTGACAGAGGGAAGAGACTGAACATAACCCAGTAATGTGGAATAGCTGATTAAGAACTTACACCACAGTTTACTTTGCCATAATATTTTCATGCATCTATAACTATAGAATGGATAAGATAGCACAACACATTATATTCTTGATTACGTTTAAGATTTTGAGGAAAATATCGAAAACCTTTTTTTTTCCTTTCTTTTTCTTATTTCCTTTTCCTTTTTCTTTTTCTTTTTCTTTTTCTTTTTCTTTTTCTCTTTTTTTTTTTCTCTTTTTCTTTTTCTTTTTCTAATCAGGGTTTCCCCAGGGTCCACCCACTGACAATCACAGAGGAGTCTTACACTGAGAGTCAGATGAAAAAAACAGACATTGAACTTTTATAAAAATTTAACAACAGCCAAAGCATTAAGTGTTATCAAAAATTCTCTGAACTAGATAATAGGTTGGCTATTGTATAACTGGACTGGAAATTCAATACATTATTGATATTTTTCAGTTCCTCCAGTTCTCCCAGTATGAGCAGAAAACTATCTGATCTGCACATTGACTTGCATTGGAGATTAGAATGTCTTTTGAGTCATGAATGTGTACTCAGTCTTTTGTATCATAGGTTTCTGCATCTGTTGTGAACGATACTAAATTTGCCACAAACTACACCCTCTAGAAAACGTTGGCTAAGGGAAAATGTTGGCTCAAGGGCAAATAGAGTAGCAATATTTGGTCCTTCAGGTATGTTAGGAGTAAATACTGACGTGGACATCAGATATTGACACAAAACTGTCTATTTACACTGACTATACACAACACCCTGCCTGCAAAGGGACTATAATTCTGCAAAAGGATAGCAAAAAAGTTTACACAATAGGACCTACAAGACAAGACAGAAGATGCTGGAGTAGTTTGGGAAGAGAAGAGGTGATCAACAAAGATGAGAATGAAACTAAGGGAATAAATATTCTACATTTCTTGGGAATAGGACAATGGTTTTAAATTACATCAAGGGAAGTTTAAGTTGGAAATTACAAAAGAGCTGGGAGAGTTAGGTACTATAGCATTGGAAACCGACTGCTTGGCAGACAAAGGCTGGGGAAACACTATCTCTAGATGTTTTTTTAAGATCCCGTTAAAATAAACCTCTGTGAGGACTGCTTTAGGAATAACTGATATTGACTAAGTGTACAAGACCAGACCAAGACACCTGCAGCTCTGTCCCGTGCTGTTGTCACAGCTCTTAGAAAATGGCAGGGATTGAGCTGTGGGAAGGCACTGCTTTGCTAAATGATCCAAAAGGCCTTCCAGCTAGCACTCAGACAAAAGCTTTACCTCTCTGCCTTCTCCCAGAGACATGTTTCTAATCCTTTGCTTTGCATTTTCTTGGCTGCCTTTTTGTAATTCTTTTTCTGTGGTGGTTTGCCACTTTTCCCTCCAGGCAACCACACATAGAGCTGTGAGCAAATCAATCTCTTACTCCTTGGATTTTTTTTTTTTTTCTTTTTTTTTATCAGAGCTCTTAGGCTTAGAAGGAAGGCTTGGGCACTGCCCACGTTTGCATAGTCTAGTTTTTGATGTCTGCATATTCATAGTTTCTTCAGTGGCTAGATATAGGGCAATTTATTTTCTTATTTAGCATGCAATGACTGTCACATCTTTCAAGAAGGTGATAAGATTGCTGTCCTAACTCATAACAATGCTCACTCACATTGGGAGCTACTGATCCAAAAAAATGAGATGGAGGCGGGATAGAGAAGGAGAGAAAAGATACATAAAACTTACTGAGACAAATGAAAACATATGAGATCATAAATACAAAGCCACATGATGGCAGCATTTTGCCCACACGTTTCTGACTACTACTGTGCACTAAGAAACTACAGAAAATACTAGAAACTAGACAGGAGTGATCTTTTTCTTTAAATAAACACAATTAAAATGTTTCTTCCATGTATATTTTTCACCTCTTGCTCCCCTGGAAAGAAAGAGCACTCAGTAGAACACAGATGCCACCTTTGCTCAGATATGTTTTGGAGATGTTAATAAAAGGGAGAAGGAAGTGGTAAATTAAATAAATGAATTAATACAGTGTGGTGAAATAAGTTGCCTTTGAAGCTCAGCTTCTCAGTTTAGCTCAAGGACCTGTTGTGGCTAACTAACTCCAAATAAATAAAAAAATGAAATCATTAAAATGACAAAGGCAAAATTTAACACAGATCTTCAATCCACAGCATTACAAATTTCAGTACAATTGCTCAAAAAAGACTTTGTGCTACTCCAGAATTGAAATCAAAGAGACGTTATCCTACTGTAAGTTCTTATGAAACTGCACAAGGTACTAGCATGGAAGTATGAGCAGATCTCTTCCAAAACAGATAGTAACACCACAGTCAGTGCTTTTGTAATTCAGTGTCCTCAGCAGACCAAAAAATGAATGGTGGCTTGAAGACTCACTGATTCTAGAGGAAGAGATTATAAATAAAACTTTATCATAATTTATAAATATAGATATATAAGATTATATATATATAATTTATAAATAAAGCGATTTATTTCACACTCTCTTCGACAGCCAGTCACCCTCTTTGGCCAGTCAGAAAGCTGCAGTCTGTGTTCTCTGTACTGCCCTGGGGCTACAACCCATGTGCTGAAGAGAACTTTGCATGAAGTGCAGCATTTGTGCTACAGTACATAATATCCATGCTCAGTACAAACCATGTGGACCATTTGCAAGAATATTTCTGCTTTAGGTGTGAAAAATGGAAATGAAAGTTTAATTTGGAAAATAATTTAAAGAAACAATTATGTTTTAATACAACAACCCCATGCAGCGCTACAGGCTTGGGGAAGAGTGGCTGGAAAGCTGCCCAGCAGAGAAGGACCTGGGGGTGTTGGTCGACAG
>NW_008795489.1:321715-341524 GCF_000699145.1 Aptenodytes forsteri | reverse complement strand
GAAGTGGTTGAGTCCCCATTCCTGGAAGTATTTAAAAGACGTATAGATGAGGTGCTTAGGGACATGGTTTAGTGGGCATGGTGGTGTTGGGTTGACGGTTGGACTTGATGATCTTAGAGGTCTTTTCCAACCTTAATGATTCTACGATTCTATGATTCTATGTTCACATTCAGTATGTACTTTTGACCCTGCTGGATATGTAAAAGCTAGAAGCAATACTGATTGAATTGTAATAAGATTCAGTATATGGTTCCAGCTCACTGAAACTCCATTTAGTATTCAAAGAGCTTAAAAGACTTCCAGAATACATAACATCAATGTTGCAATGACCTGCTCAAACAAAATGTAATAAATTTGGCTTTTCTGCCTACAGTAACTACAAATGTATTTGGAAGGGTGCCAGTAGCACAACCTTAAACCAGATATTGCTACACAGAGCAGATTTTTAAAAGTCAGAAATGTTTGTTTGCTCTAGTATAATTGACACAACTTATAATTTGTCAGTAAAGGCAAATGAAATGGAAGCAGAGAGTTTTCTTCACTGCCTTAACCATCTAGATTTAATGGGCTTTTCCATTACCGATCTTTGTTGCAGATCCGTTTATCGCTTTATAAACTTGCTGGTAGGTTTGACTCAATGCAGGACCACAGTGCAACTGTACCAATTAAGTTCTAGCCAAGTAAGAGAGAATGAAATTGGGAACAAGGCACTACAGGCAAGGCAGAGACTATTCAAGTGAAAGAAGAATCTCTCTGAATGTAGCTTATTATAAAGGCTGCATAGGCTGTGTTAAACACACTCAGTATAAAATCCTTTTGAAAAATGTATTTTGTGAAATGTGTGAGCTAACATACTTCAATGGATAATCTGTTTCCTGGTCTAGACATAACCTGGGGGTGAGCTGTTATATGTACTATGTGTTGGTGGCCCAAGTCAGTGAGACTAATATAGTTCATTCAATTCAAACTGTCCACTTCAGTGCTTGTGCCCCTTCACAAGGATAAGGTATTAGCTGAACTTCTCTGCAAGGGATTTCTTGTTTTCTTTTGTAAAATTTTCAGTGGGGAGGCTAACCAAGTGAATGGATTAATCCATCTAGCACAGCTCAAGGAAATATATTCCACCCCAGCAGGTAAGTCTCAGACCAGGTGGAGCAGGCCACTGTTGAAATACCACACACATTGAATACCCGAAGTACATTGAAGCACAACTAACTAATCCTTCATGAGAATTTGCAGAACTGCTCATGGATTCTGGGTAGAGGAGTTGTTTACTTTTGTAAACCTCATAATTATACCATCTCTTATTTTAAGCCAGGCATTTTTGACTTACGAGATTTGAGTGCTGGGTGTCTTTGCTTGTATATGATGATACGTTATTAGCAACCTAATAGCAACCTACCGAAAATATTTCGGGAAATGGGGTGAGGGTCAGGCATGCAGATTCTCCACTCAGAGGGCACAATGGTCCCACTGTAACCACCAGAGAATAAGGGGAAGCACAAACATACAATTATTCTTTTAGTCCTCTGAAATGACTGCAGGATCAACAAACTTGCTGCTGTTACTGCTGCTGTAGTCCCAATGGTTACACCGAGCACTCTCCAAGAAAAGGGATTGTACAGCTGGTCATCTCTTGTCTCTGTGTTTACCAAGGGATTTACTTCAAAGCAGGATGCTGCACCAGCCAGGGGACTTGTATTCCCTGCATGGCACTTCAGGGAAGTGAAAACAGACCCATTCTGTCTTCTTCTTAGTTTGGGTGTTCACAGAGGAGGAGGGCACAGTGTACCACAAACTTCTATAATTGAAGTTAATCATTAATCTGTATGCTTTTCTCAGTCTATGAGCATATTTGTGTTACCATGTGTTTAAGCAGAATGAATCTTTTCTTACATCTGTGCATTTAATTTCAATTAATTAGAAATAGTGCTAATGCTAGCTGGATTATGCATGGATTAAATACGTAGTACAACCTCTAGTAAGAAGGTTTGGTGTTTTTCAATACCACGTTGCCCTACCTAATAACTGAGCATTCCCTCTAGGGTGTATGTGTGACCAGCACAGGGTCATAGATACAAGGCCAAAGCACGCAGTAAGATTTAAGAGGAATGATTTAGACTTAGAAATCGAAAAAAGCCCACCATATTTTGATTTTTTTTCCTAATAAGTACAATCTTCAGTTTAGTGACAAAAAAATCCAACTCAGTCCCAGAAATGCTAGTGAAAGGTTAATGAATGTACTTAAAAAAGCATAATAAACTAATGAATAAGTGCCCAGTGAACAAAAAAGTAATGTTTCCCTACCTGTGTAACTATTTTAGGAGAATTTTGCTGTTTAATGATCTTATCCTACTTCTATTTCTAGTTTTGCAAGTACTGCTGTTTGGGAGCCTCACAGCATTTGATACTTTACACTGGTGTGCACTGTCCCAGATGTGTCATTCTATGTGCTAAAATGTATTTGCAGCATTGCAGGTTTTTTCTGCTGACTCTTAGTACAATATCAAAGGCAGGTGCATACAGCAGTTGGATAAAAAAATTGTTAAAAACCCTATAACTTTTTTTATCATTAATTTTTTTTTTTTTTTTAAGTATACAAACATTTTCAATACTTCCCAGGCTGCAGGGATGAAAAATGCAAAGGCTCAAAACTGGAGTTGTTTTAATAAAATTCCATGGAGTCATTTGTTCAAACAAATTTAAATATTTTGTTAATCTTATGGATGAACCAGATGCTCAGGAAAAGACTATTTGGGTGGCTGATTTGAGGTTTGGATTGTATTGTGAAACCTGTCACAAGCTCTCCACAGTTTTTTCACTAATGCCCATCACTGTAGGAGATGGGGAAGGATACATGCCTTGTAAATGCTTATCAAAAGGTAGAAATAATTACTAAGCCAGACCTAGTCCTCAATACTGTTACTATTTTAGCTCATCTTCTTTCTTGAGCTAGATCATCTGATATGTAAAAAAATGTGGCTTTAGCCCCAATCTCTTTAAGCACTTGCACTGAAATTGTTCATGTTTCTGAGTGCTTAGTTATTAGTTATAAGTTAGTTATTAACTTATTACATTTGTGTTCTATTTTAAGCAGAAAAACCCTAGTGTGGCTAAATCAGATGTCACAGGAACAGCTGAGCTGTTCATGTCTTTCACCATAGACAGTTTTTAAGACTACTTTAAATGTACTTAACACCACCAAACCAAAAAGACAAAGAACAGATTTTTATGTAGGCTTTTAGACATCATTCTCCTATAAACTCCCTGGTCATTAAAAAATCTTATCTTTGTAAGAATGAGAACAAATTGAAGGAATCTTTACTGGTTATACCAGCCATTGGAGTAACTTTCCCTTCCCCACCTCTCCTCTCCCCCACACACTTGCTTGGCTCAGGTTCATCCTAATTCTTTTATATGATAAATTCCTAAAGCTTCTCGAAGCCATTGGAAGGGAGAGGTGTAATAAAAACAACAGAGGGGAGAGGAGGTCATTAGGACTTTATTATAAGAGTGCCACCAATTGGTTTCCACCATTGCTGAACAGTTGTAAACGTGTTCCCGAGGAGGGGTTCGTCAGGCTGCTCACCTCTCCCCAAAGCATGTCTGGAGGTAAAGATTAGCTTCACAGTAAGAAACAGACTAGTACAGCAAACGGGGAAACTCACACAAATCTAGTAAACACAGTAGGCAAACGGAAAAAGTCACGATCCCATTAGCCTGCCCCTATGTTGATTTACCTAGTGAGCAAGATTTGTGTGCGTACGTTGGTCATGCCTCCATGTAAAATCCCTCCTGTACCGATGTTCTCAGGAGCTGCCCGGTATTGTGTTTTCTTTGAGACTTGTGCGTGCCTGGAGAGAGCAAGTCCTGGGCACTGGCACACTGCACCCGCCGTGCAATGCTGCAGACACCAGTTTCAGTCTGCATTGCCCTGCGCAACAGGGTGCCTCTGCTTTGCAGCGACAGCACACTGAACAACATAGAAAATACAGATTCTACTGCAACGAGCAGTTAGTCCAGTTCTGTGCTATTAAATCAAGGGATATGCACAAATGCCAAAACTTACCTTGCCTGGACAGGTACAGAGGTAAATTACACTCGAAGAAGTGAAGATGCAACCGGAAGCCAAAACTATCAAGATCAGAAGATGTATCTTTGGAAATAGGGAAATTGAAAATATTTAGAAATATTGGGACACATAATAAGAAATGAAATAGTGTATAATTAAAGTATAATTTTTTTTTTTCAATACTTATAAGTTTTGGAATCTGTTAACTGGATTCAACACTAGGTAAACAGATAGATGAAATATTATTTATATCACTAAAACCATTTAATCACTAAAACCAAATTCTATTTTTAGACTGTACTGACAAGAGCTTTCTGTTTATTATGTATATTCCTAAACAGAAGTAGACATTTCAACAGGCAGAACATTCCTGCAGAAGAAATGAAACCTTTCTATTCTGTTGACTACTTTGTACATGATTTTATTATACCTTGGTTGACAGACAAGGAGTTTGTTCATGAACAAAAGAAAAACTATTTTGCACATTGAAGAAAACCTATCTTATGCCTTTTCTGTCAGAGTGATAGATTGCAGTAGCCTAAATATGTTATATATAAAGAATACACAAAAAATGCAGAACCTGTGAAACACATATAGTTCATGTTCAGTAAAGAACAATCCTGAGAAGAAAAAACCTATTAATGGCAAAGACTCACAAAAGCTTGAGTGGAGGCATAGTTTCCCCATTTCCTGGTCTTTTCTTATTTCACTTAGAAGAAAAATGAGTTAACTACATGTAATACTGCACATTATCTCTACCATAACTCTTCATTAATCCAGGTAAGGAAAGAAGTACTTTTCAGATCATTTTCAGGTATTTCGCCTTTTATGCTGAAATTACATTTTAACTCCATTTAGACCCTACTTAAGGTGCAATTTTATCTTGGGCCTCTTGTTACCTAAGACAGAGGTGCAATTTTTACTGAGATAACCAACACTGGATAATTAAAATCCTCGTGAATATGTTAAAATACAGTTAAAAAAATGAATTTTGGTATTTTCTTGACTTGCAGCTTTTCTGAAAACTACTAATCCTTTTGTCTTTTTAGGACTGTATATGAACCATCATGTTTTCAGCAATGGAATTTAAAAGCTGAGCGTCTTTTTCCTCTTGAAAAGACATCCAAATTCTATTCTTACTTTTCATCTGACTCTAATGAACTGTAACTTGGTTTTATAAATGTAGTTGAAGCTACTGTTAGAGTTTGATGTCATAAAACATTGTGAAAATATATGTGTTCACTCTGTGATGGCACTCTGAGAATCCAGGTAGACAATATCCACTGCTCTCCCCATATCTACAAAGTCAGTCATTTCATTGTAGGTTATCAGGTTGGTCAAGCATGACTTCCCCTTCGTGAATCCGTGTTAATTACTCCTGATAACTTTATTGTCCTTCAGGTGCCTGGCAAAGGTTTCCAGAATTAGCTGCTCCATCACCTCCCCAGGTATCAAGGTGAGACTGAGGGGCCTGTAGTTCCCTGGATGCTCGTTCTTGCCCTTTTTGAAGGTAGGAGTGACATTTGCTTTTCCTCCTTTCACCATTCCAATTAATCTTGTTGTTATCATTAATTGTGAACAGTTTAATGACATGACTAGAGTGTTACTGTATAAGAAAATGAGTTACGACTTTTTTTTAATATTCCTAAGACAAGTCCCTCAATTAGAAGTATTTGGACGTTGTCCTGCTTCAGGTTGGCACAATTCTCACTTAATTCAACATTGTGTAGACAAAGGAGTTATATTCCTAAGTTTACATCTGAGGAAAGGAAATACGTAAGTGTAACTCCTTGACTTTTCATGTGGTCATCACTTCTGCAGTCAACTTAAAAACTGCATTAGGACCTACAGCGGTCTGTTAAGTTCATGTGGACTTAGAACAGACACCAACTGTTAGAGAGTAAAAGCTATGTAAGCTACCCTTGGTCACAATAGTTTTGTGGGTAGTAAATCAGGAAAAATTCTGGAAAAAGAGTCAAGGAAAGATCAAGGTAATTAAAAGGAAACCTCATTATTAAAAAAAGGTCACTTTGTTGGCTACTTTTGTTTTCTAGTAAATACCATCTAAATTTATGTTTTTTCTCTGACATAATGATGGAAGATTTTATAAGTAAGATGAGGAAATAGACGTTTCAAGAAAATCTTGCCAAGCTTTATACATACACATTAGAAAGAGTACATGCCCATTTTCTGTGAACGTGTCATGAATAGAAGAGCTTTCTATAAAACATCAGGGAGAACTGGATAAAATGAGTCATAAATTCTATCAGTAAGAATGTGTCGTTTTATTCAAATGACTTGTGTATATATATGACAGTATTTTCTTACTGAACAAATTGTTCTATCAAGATGGTGGAAAAAATCTGAAGAAAAATAGCTTCAGATATCTGAGAGTGAAAAGTTGATATACATTTATGCAGGAAGGGTAAGACAAAAATCGGGGCTGCAGAAAATAGATGTGAATTAGAACATGTTTTTAAGAATCAACACCATTAAGAATTGTATAAGTGCTAAGTTTTCCTCAAAACTTAGAAAATGTCCCTGAAAGATAAATAGATACTCCTCGCATGCATAAGGAAGCAAGAAAAGCAGAGCGTGTCAGATCACTATTTCATCTTCAACACAGCTTGTCCCTAAAGAATTTAGGGTCTCATTACTGAAACTTAGCACAGCCTGTGGGCTACAGTCCCCAGAAACTCTGGGAAGTGGAGGCTGATAAACTGAGCACTGCAAACTCATGAGATGGCCATACACTTGCTAGTTGCACTGTGCAAATGACCACCACTGGCTAACACACAGATTTCCCAGCCGGAGCCCATGTACCCTGTCAGTACAGCTGACATTCGTCCACTGCACTCTTGGTCCCAGCCAGCCAGGGGTGCCAAGGCAGCGTGCATGTTTCTGCCTCCCTATGCACTGCTGTCTATGCCAGCCCACACGAAAGTCATTCATTCAGAACTTCTGGGTGCTGGACTGTCTCATGTAGCATTGCAGTCATGTCCTCACACCCCCAAAGCTGCTTCAAGCAAGCAAGGCCACCCTTGCTCCAACCTCAGCTGCTTCAGCACCCGTTAGAGAGCCCAAGCTAATACGCCTAACTGAACTGTACTTTATATGGGGACATATTATCGGTGAAGTGTGTCTCACTGCTTGGGAACTGGTGCTTCAGACTGGTGAAGGCATTACGCAGCATACTCTTAGATGCTCATCTGGAGCAAGTCTCCAAATCTGATTCAGTAACAGGCATTGCTTATATTTCAGCTAGAAATCTTGCTGCATGAAATGGCTTGTAGGAAGCACTGCTCTGTAGGTATCCTCTTATTGTAACAAACAGCAACATTCCCTACTCTAAAGAGTCATTTCACTGATTCAGCTTATGGCTTTCAATGGCTTATTAGCTGCCAGAAGATTGACACACATGCTTTAAATAGGTTGGACTATAGTGAAAAGAAACCACCAAACGAGTCAAGGAAAGAAATGAAAGGTATGCTCTTCCTTCTCTCCTGCAATTTGCCTTATTTTAAGCACTAGTTAAATGAGTGTAATTGAAAGAAACATTTTCACCCAGCAACATTCAGCAAAAAAACAACTAAAGAGAGACAAGCTATTTTTCTATATATGAATTTGAAATATATACCTCTTAAAGATGTTGGCTTTTATAGTTTCAGGGGTATTAAATGTAAATAATGTGATAACACACAGCAAACAACCTTTAACACTGGATATTTAGAGCTATTAAAACCTGGAAAACTTTCCATGCAAAGCCTGTTGATGCAGAACACAGAAAACCTGACAAAAAAAAAAACGGGGTGGTGTAAAAATCTAGGAAATCATAAACGAGCAGGAAATTATCAGGGACTAGTAGAAAATAGAAAAAAAACCAACCCAAACAGTGAGGATATAGCTTTTCCATCACTGAAACCTGTAAATTGTCCTGAAACAAAAGCAACCAGCAATGGTTGGCTCAGCTATGTGATAATAAAAAATAGAGTGCAGGTCCTGTTCAAGCATATTGTGTTACATAGCCAAGTAGGCCAGCATCTTTGAATACCTGATGAAGTAATAATTTACACTTAATGCACTTAATAGAAGCCTTCAAATCAGAAAAATTGTCTGGTTTTTGACACCTGTCACTTTGGATCAAGTATTTGCAGCATTGGCACATTAAAATGTATTTTTGCCACAGAAAATGGGACATGCAAAATGGAAAACTAAAAAAGAACCAGTATTGAAGAGCCTGGCATCCACTAAGATATTGCTGCACACGTAGATGGACAATGGCTGATCAGAGACCATACAAAGAAGTACAGGGATAAAATGTAATGAACTGATAATGATTTATGCAGAAGAAAAAGAAGTGTTAAAATTCATTCTGATTTCTGAGCTGTGACTGAAGAAGATGCAGTTGGATCCCCCGGAGGACTATAGATGCCCAGGTCCTATATACAGAAGTTGACGGTATTCCCAGCAGCCCTGCTATTAAACTGTGAGCCCATCAGCAATTAAACAGGTGCCTACCACTTCTAGACTCTTATGATTCACCTATGTACTTCCCCCATGAATGAATGAATTCCTAGTGATGGGAAAGCCCATACTTAATATGAACTGTGACCAAACAGCTGGGCTGTGCATCTAATTCACACTAAAGCCCTCAGAGGGCTGCAATGTGACTGCACACCTGGGATGTGGGAAGGCTTGAACAGAAATTTTAATCCAGACTATACACCTCCTTGGAAAATGTCCTATCCAGCAGGCTGTGAGATAAACACACTGGACCAATTTCAACTGGAAGTGTTAAGAAAATCTCCCCATGCAATACGCTGGTGACAAAGGCACTCAGGGCATCTCTGTCACATCGCTGCCCAGTTAGAGAGTGGGTATTTGAGCTGCAGTCCTTTATATCCCAGATGATTTTTTATTCATTTATCTGGCAAAAATCCCTAGCTTTCAGACAGAAATGAAGGCCTGGCTTTGTTTAGGCACCAGATGAGGGTTCTCAGCTCTGAATCCTGGATGGAGGAAAATGCTTCTCTTTGGGCTAGAAAGAAGTACGTGGCTCAGCATCACTTCCTCTGAGGAGAGCTTTGGCTCTCTTTTCTCTCTCTTTTCTCCTTGAAGTTTTGTTTCTGGGTCAGGCCTTCCACTGCTCAGTCATGAACCTATTTGTAGGCACCTAACTCATCACATGTATTGTAACAGGGAGTGCCATCAAGGTGGATACTGTGAAGGAAAGCCTAAAAATTTGGTAGCCTACAGTGAGTCTACAGTGCTTGCTTCTTTTTCAGCTAATCAATCAGCAGCATTTTTCAGGAGACACTGCCAAAATATGTCGTCTAAAGTGATTTATATTGCTAATGAAATGAATGCCAATGAATATCACACTTTCTCAGCCTATCCAAGGCATGGTTTCCAAGCATATATAAGGATAAAGGATATTAAAAAATGCATGTGAAATATTTTTAATAGGGACACAGAATCTGAATTTGACCAATTCACCTCCTGTAAATAGCCTTTCATTACTTAGAATTGTATTTATTTGGGTTTTTAAATATGACTTCTAGACTTCTGGATGTGCTAGTTTTGGCTGGGATAGTTTTCTTCACAGTAGCTGGTATGGGGCTGTGTTTTGGATTTGAGCTGAAAACAGTGTTGATAATACAGGGATATTTTCGTTACTGCTGAGCAGTGCTGACACACAGTCAAGGTCTTTTCTGCTCCTCACCCCACCCCACCAGCGAGTAGGCTGGGGGTGCACAAGAAGCTGGGAGGGGACGTGGCTGGGACAGCTGACCCCAACCGACCAAAGGGATATTGCACACCATATGATGTCATGCTCAGCATATAAAGCTGGGGGAAGAAGAAGGAAGGGGGGGGACGTTCAGAGTGATGGTATTTTGTCTTCCCAAGTCACCGTTACACATGATGGAGCCCTGCTTTCCTGGAGGTGGCTGAACACCTGCCTGCCGATGGGAAGTAGGGAATGATTTCCTTGCTTTGCTTTGCTTGCGTGCGCGGCTTTTGCTTTCCCTATTAAACTGTCTTTATCTCAACCCACGAGTTTTCTCACTTTTGCTGTTCCGATTCTCTCCCCCATCCCACCAGGGGAGCGGTGAGCGAGCGGCTGTGTGGTGCTGAGTTGTCAGCTGGGGTTAAACCATGACACTGGGGGAAAGTAATTCCAAAAACATCAGAATCTCTTAAGTAGGCATCTATTTGGACATCAGAAGAGACTACAAAGTTGTAGCTGTGTAACAATCACACGTGATAGAAACCAAACTTTTGTTTCAAAACCTGCAATTCTAACTGACATACAGAATATTAATGACTGAGTAAGGAACAAACGCAATGGAAATTTCAACAATTCTTTGCACAAAATTAATAGGCAACCTTGAATGGACATTAGAAATTAATAAAGAAAATTTTTACTTTTACCTGTAATTTTGCATTTGTACACGACAAAGCTGCCCAATCTCTTTTCCTTGTTCAATCTGAGTGAAATGCGGGGGGGGGAAAGGCAGAAAACAAAAAGCCTGAATGCTGGGAATCAGCTTTATTATTCTCACTCTGACACTCAGAACTCTAAGCTGTTATTACTGCCCCAAAAAGAAACACTGAAAAATAATTTCAAATTTCCCCCAAGCTATTTTTTCCCAAACTCTTCTTTACCTGGCTGAAACCATATTAGTTTTAAAGGGGCGAGACTGACACAATCTGCATATGTGCCTGCATAGAGATGACTGTATTACCGCACAGGCACAAAGGCTTCACAATTTATTTACAGTTGGATGGCACTGAAGTTAGATGTCAGTTGCCCAAGCATTCATGTCATCAGAATGACAGCTGGAGTAAAGAAATAGCTGGTGCTGTTTAATTGTTTACCACAAGAGGCATTTAATAAAAAGAAATGAAGATCCTGTGCTCTTGGCAGTGTATAAAGGTATTACAAGATTCTCCAAGATTTACATTTACCAATATTTTGTTAATTGTTGTTCTACTTCTGACTTAGCTGGTTGCATCTAATTTCGCGGTTGAATTCCTAATATAATTTCTGAGCTTTATTAGTAGTGATCTGGTTATTAACGGCCATATGGTGAATTAAAAAACCCAATAGCTTGTTCAAAGGGGACCGGATGCGCAGTCTATTGAAGTCAGTGGAAATTCCCCTTTGACTGTGGACCAAGCCCAAGGGAAGCAGCATCTCAGCCACCAGGAATGCTGGTAACTCACTACCTTCCCACTGCCCCCTGCCAGTACTGTCCTGAAAGCAATCTCCCGCCTGTTCCCTGCTACAGTTTTGCAATCTTAGTATTAAAGAAGGCCATTCTATTTTCGGGTTTTTTTTATGATTCACAAATTAAAACCCAGCCACATTTTATTTTAAAATATTCATTAGCAATTCATTTTTGCCCAGAAAACTCCCCACTGGATCCCACAGGTCTACCTACTGCCAACATTTTGAATCAGTTTTTTGTCCTTTAATCAACTTTCCTCCATTAAATCAATACTGCTCCCAACAGCATATATTTCTTTTCTCATAAAGCACATCGATATTGAAAACCAGTGATATCAAACAGCCATTGTTACTGTAGTGAAAAATGAACCTCTATTGTAAAAAATGGAGACCTGAGTAATATATTATACAGACTAATATGTGTCAAAGTCACCAGAGTCTCACTTAGGATCCCAGTGTAGACATATTTCCTTTATTGTTCTAACTTAAATACATAAATTCACCATACTAGAATAAGATCATGCAGCCCCCTTTATTGTAAGACTCAGATTTTCAGTGTTCCTGGCTAGATTTTCAAAGAAATTTACTTCAATACCAAAGAAAGATCTTTTTTCTTTCTTTTTTTTTTTTAAAGCAGCCACCTCTGGTTTTGATGTACTTGACTACATTTTTTTTCAGTAGTTCAGAGTTCAGCATGCTGAGCCTTTTAGAAAACGCTGCTAAGTGTGCAACAGGTAGCAGTTCGATAACTACTCATTTATATGACCGTCATCAACAATGATTAAATTTTATTCGATAGTAATTATTTTATAGCAACACCATATATGCATTTAGATATGAATTACAGAAATTACAGAAACAGAGACATATCAATGTCTCTGCCCCCAATTCCTTTCTATACACTTTCCTGGGACTCCATACGTTACTGAGGCATGCTGGTGGCAAAGACGTGGTTTAAGCTAGCACAGAGTATTTTCATGTAAAGCTGTATGTAACTAAAATATCAGAAAATGCTTCTTTGGTTAAACTGGTACAGCATGCCCACATGCACTCATACAAATGGACCAGATGATGAAAACAAGCAGGACACTCTGGGCTGTGTGCCTCTGCGGTGCAAGCAGCAATGTGGGGAACAAGCATGCAAACATGTTGTCATGAGTGGGCACTAGATGTGAATTAGCACTGTGTCAGTGATGTCTTTGGGCACGCTCCTACTCTGTGGTGAGAGATAGTCTCCCATTTTTCACAGAGGAGGACATTCCTTTGACTTCACCAAAGAGTGAGATTAGGTTAGCACAGAGCTGCTGACACTGCAAATTCGCACCATGACCTTACTGCAGTGACTTGTAGCTGTGGCCATGCCCATATTGCATCAGTGTTATTGAGATAGTCCTCCACCATGGGCTTGCACTGCTGTGTGTGTGACAGAGCCTGAGTGCAGACTTGGTCCACAAAACAGTGACTAGTTTGCATCTGTGACGGCAACACACAGCTTGCTGATGCCTTTACTGCAGCTTTCCATCAGCTGTGCTTCTGGGAATGGTGTTTTGATTTTCAAATGTGCCCTCAAGAACGGCTTCCGCCTGGGAACTGAATGTTGCTAGCAAAATAGAGAGTATGGCACTGCCTGAGGCACAGGTAACAGACTTAAAAGAAACAGTCTGGTCTTGGGACAGTGCATTTCCTAAAATGTGGGTATTTCGGAGGAAAAATCATATGTTAACCATCTTTGACCTAGAAATTTCTGAAATTAATGTAAATTAATTTTAGAGGTCCTCTGCCAAGTCACAGTCAGTGTCTCCAAATGTTACGGGGGAAGCATATAACAGCCTCTGGAAGCAACATTTGGGTTTGGCTCCCTGGAGTCTGTCTTTCAAGGAACGCTGGGGCACCTTGCAGGCTCTCAGCTTGTCAGTGTAGTCCTATAACTTATTTCCTACATGGTACCTTTAAAATCCATCAAGAAAAATCAATTACACTTTACAGAAAGGCCTCATAAGGGTCCGAATTCTGCAGAAGCCTGTGCTCCAGTATTAAGGCAGTTACCCCCACCGCGACTGGCTGTTTTTCAAATGGCCTCAGCCTATTCTGTCTCTGCAGGAACAGCATCTCTCAGGTCTCCATCTCCCTCGGCAGCTGCCCAAACCAAGGTTGCTCTCCCGGCGCTCCCCTTCAGCTCCTCAGAGGTGGATGAGCGGGAAAGCATTTGTAAGTCTCAACAGATCACAGGGAGAATGTAAACACACAGAGATGTAACCCAGGGTTAAAAAGGTTTCACAGCTTGTAACTAAAAAGTGACATTCTGAGTCAGAAAATGGCTGTTACTCGGATATTTTGGAATTAAAAGTTGATGAACAATTTCAATTTATTGTGAGTGAGGTACGGGCAGAGATGTATTTTCTTCCACGGTTGCAATACTAGAGCGGCATCTGAAAGAGAAGATAGACCGTTATCTTCAACCCCCGGTATCAATACAGACTGGGGCATGAAGGGATTGAGAGCAGCCCTGCCAAGAAGGACTTGGGGGTACTGGTGGATGAAAAGCTGGACATGAGCCAGCAATGTGCGCTCGCAGGCCAAAAGGCCAATCGTATCCTGGGCTGCATCCAAAGAAGCGTGGCCAGCAGGTCGAGGGAGGTGATTCTGCCCCTCTACTCTGCTCTGCTGAGACCCCACCTGGAGTACTGCGTCCAGCTCTGGAGCCCTCAGCATAAGAAAGACACGGACCTGTTGGAGTGGGTCCAGAGGAGGGCCAGGAAAATGATCAGGGGGATGGAACACCTCTCCTATGAAGAAAGGCTGAGAGAGTTGGGATTGTTCAGCCTAGAGAAGAGAAGACTTCAGGGAGACCTTATTGCAGCCTATCAGTACTTAAAGGGGGCCTATAAAAAAGATGGCGGCAAACTTTTTAGCAGGGCCTGTTGCGACAGGACAAGGGGGAATGGCTTTAAACTAAAGGGGGGTAGATTGAGACTAGATAGAAGGAAGAGATTTTTTACGCTGAGGGTGGTGAAACACTGGCACAGGTTGCCCAGAGAGGTGGTGGATGCCCCATCCCTGGAAACATTCCAGGTCAGGTTGGACGGGGCTCTGAGCAACCTGCTCTAGTGGAAGATGTCCCTGCCCACGGCAGGGGGGTTGGACTAGACGACCTTTAAATGTCCCTTCCAACCCAAACCATTCTATGATTCTACGATGTGATATGTCTGCTCATGATGAAATACTCATGAAAGTATCGGCCTCCTTGAGCATAAAAGGATGTCATCTCAACTCCAGAGCCAGGAGAGGAAGCCTGAAGTACCTTTTCCACACCAAGATCTCAAACTTACAGAATAGCTGAGGTTGGACGGCACCTCTGCAGATCACCTAGTCCAACCCCCTTGCTCAGAGCAGGGTCACCTACAGCAGGTTGCTCAGAGCTGTGTCCAGTCAGGTTTTGAACATCTCCAAGGATGGAAAGTCCACACCCCTCTCTGGGCAACATGATCCAGTGTTTGATCACTATCACAGCAAAAAAAAAATCCTTCATATGTTCAAGTGTAATTTCAATTTGTGCTTACTGCTTCTTGTCCTGTCACTGGGCACCACTGAGAAGGGTGTGGCTTCATCTTCTTTACTTCCTCCCATCATCAGGCATTTACACATTGGTAAGATTTCCCCTGAGCTTTCCCTTCTCCAGGATAAACAATCTCAGCTCTCTCAGTCTCTCCTGGTACCCCTGATGCTCCGAGCCCTCAGTCATCTTAGTGGCTCTTTGCTGAACTCTATATAGTATATCCACATCTTTCTTATACTGGGAACCCAGCACTGGCCCCAGCACTCCAGATGTGTCTCACCAGTGCTGAGTAGAGGAGATGGATCACCTCGCTTGACCTGCTGGCAACAGTCCTAATGCTGCCCAGGATGTTATTGGCCGCCTTTGCCACAAAGGCCTATTGCTGGCTCATGGCCATCTCGTTGTTTACCAGGACCCCCAGATCCTTCTCTGCGAAGCTGCTTTCTAGCCAGTTAGCCCCCAGCATTTACTGATGCCAGGGGTTATTCCTCCCTAGGTGCAGGATTTTGCATTTCCTCTTGTTGAACTCCATGAGTTTCCTATTGGCCATGTCTCCAGCCTGCTAAGATCCCTTTGAACAGTGGCACAACCAACTGGTGTATCAGCCACTCCTTCCAACTTCGTACCATCTGCAAACTTGCTGAGGGTGCACTCTGCCTCATCATCCAGGTCATTAATGAAGATGCTAAACAGGATTGGTCCCAGTATTGGAGGGAGGCTGTATCTCATGTTCAAGGAAGGGCAAAGTATTAAATGAAAAAAGCGAAGTGGTAAAAAATCTAGCCTTTTATCAGGTACTACATAAATCTTCTTTATACACATCCATCAATGCAGCTGGTTGGTGGGGACAAACAGAGTCTTTCAACACAAGTTTCAGTTCCTGTGGTTTGGTGTTCTGTGACTTTGACTTACTCCTATGAACCTTTGTACTTTTAGGTAGTATCCCAAACATACATTAGACAGTCTAGAACTACTTAACTTCCAAGACCAAAGAACAGGAGTATTCATCCCAGTATGACCAAATGTAATATGCCCAAGGACAAAAGACTGAAAAGGCAAGAGTCCACCCAACCCTTTTTCACCCCAAAGGTTGTATCTACACCAAGTAATTTGCTATGATAGGAGCAGATCAATAGATTTAAACAGCTGGTGCTGAGGCCCAGAACTCAGTTTTCAAAGGAAACTGAATGCTTCTGCCACCAGAACCAACATGGGGGATGATCAGGGGATTTGTTTGAAAACCACGATTGCTCTGAACCAAAACACTAATGCAGACACAGACTAAACCACAGACAGCAGAGACAGAAATGGTTGTACCCTTCCAGAATATGCAGTAAAAAAATTAGCCTGAAACCTGTGAGGGAACAAATCTCTTTGTCCTTAACATCTTTACCTTATTTATCTCTAGGAATAAGGCAGTAGATTCTGAGTGGGACCAGAGGAATAAGGGTCTAGAGAAACAGGTAAGGAGTGGCTACATGTATATATATGTGTACATATATGTGTGTATATGTGTGAATGCATAATTTTGTTCTTTTCCCAAAGCTCATGAAATGCAAGTCATGTAAATCCTTTTTCCTTCTGTATTGTAAAGAAACACATCTCACTTTTTGTAGACTCAGTTTAGCAGTCACTGAATTAATGGAGAGTTAGCCTCACCAACAACAGTCAACACTTGATGAGACCCATATATTAGAACAGAGCACAGCATTTGGAGGCCTGGCCTACATTGCATGAATAACTTACAACACAGCTATCAATAAATATTTAACATTGCCCTGTAAGTTATTGACTTTTTCTTAAAAAATTCAAAGAAATAATGTCAAAATAATGTCATGGTTTACAAACTTTCATTGTTTCATAATGCACACAATGTGTATATAACAACTCTGTAAACTAGGTTTTTTATTACAATCCCCTATTATTTATCCAGTGGTAATAAATATCAAATTTACCTCATTGAAAAGTAAACACAAATCATATTAATATATTGAATATTTTTAAAAGCCATTTTTACTTTTCACAAACGTTGCTTGCTTAGGCTATCAAAATGATTTTAATTTAAAATGTGATAGATATTTACATCCTTGTCAGCTGCAGATTTGCTACAGTAAGTAATTACGGAGTTTCTCTGTCATCCATCAATAATGTTGAATTTTCTCTCACTGTAGCAATTCACATTTAATCAAATTAGTGCAAAAGTAGCAACTGGTTGAATACTGAGCCCAAGATAGTATAAAAATATAACCAACCTTTTATCTGACCATAGCTGGTGTATAATGAATCAGATAGTACTAGCACTCTCGAATACTGCAAAATAGCCCACTGGCAATAATTCTCAGGATGCACCATGTTGGGGACAGGCTGCTGCCCAAAATGAAGCAGTCAGGTGGCAAGGTGAAAGCCAAAATGGCTTTTGGTCCTCCATCCACGCTTGCGCAGGTCACAGTGCAGCCAGGGAACGCCTGGGCACTGGGGTCTCTGTCAGGCTTTGCCTTTGTTGCATTCAAAGAAGAGTGACAGTGCCAAACTTATCCTTTTAAAAATCATGCATTAGAGCTAAATAATAGTGAGACTCTGCCTGTAACACATTCAGGGCTCCTTTTTTTTGTTTACGTCACATCCTGAAAATATTTTCAGCTTGGCTATAGAGCAATAAGATTTAGTTTGTTTTTCTTCTAGTGAAGCTGACATACTGATACCTTCATTAATCTAGTTTTGGGGCTGTTAAAAAAATATGAAATATCAGAAGACTCACAATAAACTAGTGAGGACAAGTAACATTGTAACATAATAATAAGACGACCATAACAAACACCACGGGGCGTTGTTGTTTGTATAAAAAATTTATAAGAACTTCCATTAAGTATGTGCTTTGCATCCTTTTAGGTTGTTTGAATTAAAAAGGGATCCATTTAGGTATAAAAACAAGGCATATTCAGCTGGCATTAATTCTCTAGGAAGATTCAAGATAGGAAAAGTTTTTGACTGAGCATATAAGCTTGTTGTTTGTTGGGGGTTTCTTTTAAGTAGTTACTTAACAATTTTCTGAGCAGCTACTTATTCTCTTGTTGAAATAATGCTTTTTACCTTACTCTTTGCCAAAAAGTCTTGCAGAGTGTGATGTAAAATTGGAACTATAAAACCAAGACACAGAACGGAAGCAACATATGCCTGGATGCTGCTAATAGTTTTGACATACCAGTTGAAGCCTATGAGCGATTTATTTGTCTGTATGCTCGGTAGGTAGCCTAACACCACAGTGGAGACACACAACCAACAAGTGACACAGCAGAGCACTGGTGTGAAGTGACACAAGCAGCTGAAAGGCAAGGAGGTGTTTTCCCTATGCTTTGCTCATGCACTTTCCTTTCATGTTGCTAGATTTCAAACACAGTTGATACGTTTTCTGGTTAACAAGGAATCCCTGTAAAAGGGACCTTGGTCTTCAAGTAGCCAAGTTAATTTCATAGAAAATAAAATACTACCTCCTAGTTCTCTTTTCTTCTGTGCCTTTTGCCTCTTGAGCTGATTTTGACTGGAGTCCAGTATCTAAATCCTGAGGGGCACCGGGGCCCGAGGAGTTTGTTTTATTGTTTCAAGCAGGCCCGTGTATTCTGGGAGAAACATTAAAAGATATTCCTTCCACTTAGCATTATTATTATTATTATTCCATGAAATACAGGGCACAAGTTGTACCCAACTGACATCAGACTCTGAATGTTCTAACATAAACTGTCTAGTTACTTGAACCTCAGTTTGATTAGGGGTGTACAACCACATCCATGAAGATAATTCTGTCTGCATTTAAGCAGATGTGCTCTAACAGGCACTGGAAATTTATTTCTTTATCGCTGTTCATAATGTACGCGCATGCAGTGAGTTATTCTTCCTTGTAGTGAGTTATATTGGAGCCTGGTGACTTCAAATTCAAGTGGCTCACAAAACTGTTTCTTTGCCTCTCAAATGGATTAATTTTTTGTCAGAGACTCTGACTTTATTCTTATTTTGTATCTCTGGGTCTTCATATATCACCATCGCAATAGGCAGAACAATATTCAGGATTTACACCACTTGGACTTAGTTTGTTTTGGACAACAGCCTGAGTTCAGGGGAGGAGTGTGATAAGGGTTAGAAAGACTTACAGTAAAAGCCACATGCACTGTCTGAAGCAGAGTGAACTTGGGGCTCTCTTAAAAGCATATATATGGTTTGACTCCTGACTGGCAATAATTTCAAGTCCTGTTACTCTATTCCCCATCTGTAAATTGAAGATAATGACATTTCCTTGTCTCCCAGATCATTCCGAGAACTGGTTAGAAATTGTTATTATCTTTGTTATGTTGACTAGCTAGAAAAATATTAAATGTTACCTGTAAGAGAAAGAGGACATTTACAAAATACAAACTGTCTAGAAAGAACTGCGGGATGAATGTTAGATGGAATGAGTTTTTTGGAAAGAGATCCAGCAGAAAATAGATCTGATGGGTAAGGAAGATCCCTTTCAACTCTACCTTAGTATGTAAAAAAATGCAAGTATCTCATCAGTGCTCTTCCCCCCAAATTTCTAGGGCTGTGTAATGCATACCTTAGACTTTTCTGTGCATTTTAAAACTGTTGTGCTGCTTTTGGCTGCGGTAGAGTTAATTTTCTTCATAGTAGCTGGTATGGGACTATGTTTTGGATTTGTGCTGGAAACAGTGTTGATAACACAGGGATGTTTTTGTTACTGCTGAGCAGGGCTGACAGAGTCAAGGTCTTTTCTGCTTTTCACCCCACCCCACCAGCGAGGAGGCTGGGGGTGCAAAAGAAGCTGGAAGGGGACATGGCTGGGACAGCTGACCCCAACTGACCAAAGGGATATTGCATACCATATAGAATCATAGAATCATAGAATCATTGAGGTTGGAAAAGACCTCTAAGATCATCGAGTCCAACCATCAACCCAAC
>NW_008795489.1:263777-320555 GCF_000699145.1 Aptenodytes forsteri | reverse complement strand
CTCCCCCATCCCACCAGGGGGGAGTGAGCGAGCGGCTGTGTGGTGCTGAGTTGTCAGCTGGGGTTAAACCACAACAATATTATTTCAAGACAGCTGACTGTATATCCGTGAAAAGAACCCTGATTAATTTTAAGCTGATTAGCTAATAAAATATTTTCTCAACTTAAAGAAATGTCTTATAGAAACCACAGTGCACAGTGCATGCTTTTGGCACTGTTGTAAGCTCCCGAAAGCAGCAGTTACATGTGTTGTGAAAAAGGAGTGACTTTAATATGAATAAAAGAAAATTTGTACGACTTCCTGAAGTTTTCTTGGGTGAGGCAAACTGGAAATTATGTCAGAAGATATGTGTTTTAGTCATACAGAGTTCTTAATCAACTTTGTTCTTCTGTTACTATTTTACTAAGAAAAAAATTTACTAAGAACTGAAAATAAATTCAAGTATCTCATTTCAACTCAGCTCTTTCAGTTTTAGAAACCCCAAATCTAAATGCTGTCTGTCATATCACTAAAGCCAGTGCCCATACTTGCTCCTGTAACAAGACTTTAATGATGCTACAAAAAACTTTGAAGATACGATCCATCTGCAATTCACAGAGAGGGTAATTAAGAGAAAGGACAGCAATCTTTTCTGAGCTAATCACACCCAACTTCTCAGTTTCCATTACACTAACAGGTCTTTGCTGACGCCGCCTTTTCAACACTGAACTATTCTGTCACCGATATGAACTGTGCCTGATATGTAATTAAAAATGCTGTCTGTCATATCACTAAAGCCAGTGCCCATACTTGCTCCTGTAACAAGACTTTAATGATGCTACAAAAAACTTTGAAGATACGATCAATTCACAATTCACAGAGAGGGTAATTAAGAGAAAGGACAGCAATCTTCTAATCACACATCACACCCAACTTCTCAGTTTCCATTACACTAACAGGTCTTTGCTGACGCCGCCTTTTCAACACTGAACTATTCTGTCACCGATATGAACTGTGCCTGATATGTAATTAATTCATTGTTTGACTTCTATTTCACCTAGAATGAATACAACCACTATCACAAACACTGTAAGTTTGTTTTATATCATTATTTCCCTTTCTTTAAAAAGCTGTAGACGATTCTTACAACAAAGATTTCCAGGCCAGAGAAAAATAAAGTGTGACTCTTTTTTGGAAACAGACTATGCACATCTTCAGATCACAGATTAGCTCAGGAAATATTTTTTGCTGGAAAGGTTGTTCAAATGGTTGACTCTGCAAATTCAAATGCAGTCGCTAAAGTTGCATATAACATTTGTTTCTTGAGCTTGCACTACAGGATTCTGCTGATGCAGCTGCAACAAGGATACATGGAGTCCCTAAGCTGCAGGATCCCTCCTGGACAAGAAATTGATCAGCAAACTCTACTGTTAGCAGAATTGCTCATTTCATTCATAAGATGAACACTCTGAAGACTGTATAGACTGAAACTCTATCTTTCCCACTTAGAGAACTTATTTGGGAAACCACATTTGCATTTCAGTGCAGACATAGACAGCATCCACTCACATTTGTGTTAGAAAAAAGTGGCATCAGTCATACATTTCCTATTGCCTCTTTCAGTTTTAGGAACCGATGGTGATCTCATAGTCTTACTATAGGAAAAAACAACAGTCTTGGTCCCTAAATCAGTATAATCCATAGGACTTTCTTTCATCACATTGCATATGATAGAAACTAGAGAAACAAAAGTTGCAAGGCAGCTGTTACATCACAGGACAAATGGTTTCCTGCACATCAACAGTTAATGCAATTGGCTTTTCTTCTTGAACTTGGGTATAGACTCTGATTGTCTGCACATGGGCCAGCAGAGCTATTAAGATGTCTCTGTTTCAGCATCAGTGTTCTGGCAATGTGTTTAACGCTAGGCGGAATCAGTAAATCTGATGGCAATGAACAAAATTGCCAAATTGACTTTATACTTTAATTAATTACAAGGGCTTGCAAATTATCTTTACAGATGTAAGACTAGCCTTAAATAAAGTAAATCATTCATTAGCTGTTAATAAAAAGAGAACTTAATAACCAAAAGCACAGGTTTACAACAAAATAAAGCAATTAAAAGCAATAAAAGGGGACATTATTACTAACTTATACAATGAAGAAAGAAATTAATGTAAGGATGACAGGCCAAGGGAGCATGGAAAAAGAAATCTTAAATAAGAGAGTGGCAGTGGCAGACACATATGTTAGTATTTTAATTTTCAGATTTTCTTAAATTTTTTATTGCCCAGAATAAAGGAAGCTGACCACTGTGGTTTCTATGAAATGAAGAATTCCTACCTGGGGCCAGAGAGTGCAATGCAGCGTTTTGCAATTTTTTATGTCCTATGATAAACAGAGGTTCCACGCAGTCCAAGATGTAACTAATCTGGCAAACCCATCATTCTTGGAAAAGTAGTTCCACTCTAAAAAAGTGACTGTAAAAACTCAGCTGTGTAAGGCTCTGCATCTTGTATGTCTCAGTGGTTGTAAATCACATTTGTTCAAAGCACAAATTGTTTTTTTCTCTTCCAGAAACATGTCCAGAAGGCTTCCCTTGTGATAAGAAACTTCTGCTGTGTTCCTTTCGGCTTATGTATCATCCTCAGAAAGATGATTAATTTGAATCCATAGTTCCGAGTATGATATGTGAGCCAAAAGGAAAGTAGCAGAAGTTTATTGTAATACTGACTACTTGCAGCAAGCTTTAGGTATGGCACAATGACTCAGAGCTGACTCTGAACGGTAGTGGAGCACCTCACCTGGCTACCTAGATTCACTGAAGGCTAGTGTTAAAATGGCCATATAGTTACCATGGGTATCTGCTCAGTAACTGAGCATACAGCCTTGAATTTTGCGGCATGTACCCAAAAATGACTAAAGCCTCCTTTGATGTAGAGAGTCTACACCAAACTTGAGATACATAAACTTGCAGTGGTATGCAGTATACCACTGCTTCATGTCAATATTTAACCTCCTAATTAAATCAGATATTACCAAGGGCAGCAGTTCCTCTCTGGGGTTCTTCTTAGCCAGCTCAGATGTTGTTAACTACCACATGCTTCTGGCTGCAAGGTCTGTGGACTGGAAGGAAATGTTTCAAAATGCCATGAGTCTGTCCTCTGAAATGAGAAAACAATCTCAGTAACTAAGACTACTTTGGCCTGTAGAAACCTCTAGGATGCCACTCAACCAGTAAAGCCAGAGAAGCCTCTCTACTGCTCAGTTTTCAACCAGAAAGCACCTTTTATCCTCAAAAATGAAAGAAAGTTGATAACCAGTTTTTTGAAGCCTAATTGAAGTCACTGCATGAACGAAGAGCAATGGCTGTAACACAATCCAGGCATGTCTGGAAGAAACACACAACCAGCTGAAGACTTGTCTCCTCATATAACGGTGTTTACAGGTATTAGCTCTCCTTCCTACCTTTAATTTTCCAGTATTATTGGCCCATAAACAATCATTGCACACACACAAAATTGATTTGTAGCTGAACAAAATAGTTAATTCTCTTCAATGCAGAGTGAACATGCAGGACCACGTTCAGCTTCTGTGCAAACAGTGACAGGGCATACAAAATAAGTATACCCTGGTTTCTGTATTACAGATGAGCATGCTGGGCTATAATCCACACAGAAGCATAAGAAAGATGCTTATATCAGCTTTAATTTTGCCTGTTGCACTGCTGCCACAAATGAAGACTGAGTTTTGGCTGTATAACCACAAGTTTGCTGACAGTTTTTGTTCTGGTTTCTAGCAGGAGACAGAAGGGAGTGCAGCCCAGCCTGCTGGCACCATAGAGTTAAGTGTGAGAGATAGTAAAGATACTTGTCAGTTGAGTGAACAGAAGAGGCTTGAGTGCATGCTGAAATAACACTGCCTGCGGAAGGAATTGGCAGTTTTACTTAACCATTTTCCAGCAGGAAGGACACTGTATTACCTGAGACATTTTATTGCCTTTTCCTTTTTCCCACTCCTTTGCATCCTTCTCTTTATCCCTTTCTTTTAACTAGAGGAGTGATTTCATGAAACTCCACTTCTCCTAAAGCTCCTTGTACAAGGGCTGCTCTACAACCTCTATGCCAGGAAAAGGCTCCGTATTAACAACAAAGAAGTGGTGGCGGTGAGTTGTGACATAGACCATTGGATCCAAGCTTGTTCAAACTAAGTGGCTGGTGCCAAGGGGGCAGGAGTGGTGGGCACAGATGGTGACAGTACAATCATACAATCATAGCATAATTTAGGTTGGAGGTGATCTCTGGGGTCTATTCAGTACAACAGCCCACTCAAAACAGGCCTAATTAGATAAGGTTGCTTAGGGCCATGTCCAGCTAAGTCTTGAACACCTCCAAGGACAGAGATCCTACAGCCTCACTCGGTTCTCATTCCAGTGTTTGTCTACCCTATTAGTAAAAAAAAAATTTTCCTTTATATCTAATTGGAACTTCCTGTGTTCCAACTTATGTTCATCACCTCTCAACCTATTGCTGTGCACCAGCAAGAAGAGTCTGGCTCCACCTCATCTGTATCCTCTGATCAGGTATTCATAGATAGCAACAAGGCCTCCCCAAGCTCCCCCATCTTCTTAAGTATCCCCTTCATCTTAAGGCTAAACAAGCCCAGCTTGCTCAGCCTTTCCTTGTAGCTCACTTGCTCCAGCCCCCTGGATATCTTGCTGATCCTTTGCTGGACTTGCTCCAGTTGGTCAACGTTTTTCTTGCACTGGGGAGCCCAAAGCTGGACACGGTACTCCTGATTCAGTCCTGCAGGTGCTGAATTGAGGGGAAGGATCACTTCCCTCAGCCCGCTGGCTACTGCCTTGCTAGTACAGCCTGGCATGCCAATTGCTGCCTTTGCCGCCAGAGCACAACCTTGGCTCATGTTCACCTTGTAGTCCATAGGATCCCCAGGTCCCCCAGCTCTTCTGCAAAGCTGTTTTCTACACAGCCGTCCCCCAGCCTGTAATGTTGAATAAGGTTATTCCAAGTTAGATGCAAGACTTTGCACTTGTTTTTGTTGACCTTTGCGAGATCAATGTCAGCCTATTTCTCCAGCCTGTTGAGGGCCCCTTGAACACCCTTGTCCTCCAGTGTATTAATTGCTCCCACCCCCCATATCCTCCCATGTCAATTGGGGGTGTTGGCAAATTTGCTGAGAGTCCAAATTCACCATCCCTGGAAGTATTTAAAAGACGTATAGATGCGGCACTTAGGGACATGGTTTAGTGGGCATGGTGGTGTTGGGTCGATGGTTGGACTCGATGATCATAGAGGTCTTTTCCAACCTTAATGATTCTGTGATTCTATGCACTTTGTCCCACCATCAGTGTTAATGAAGACATTGAACAGTATTGGCCTGAATAGTGATCCCAAAGGGATGCTGCTAGTTACTGGCTGCCAGCTGGACTGTGCACCAGTTCAACAACCCATGCAATGGGTGCACGCACTACTTAAACAGCCTTAAAAGGCAGGTAATCACTGTAAATGGCCTGTTTTTGTCCTGGAGAAGAGAGTGAAAATTCAAGCTGGACTTGGGAAGACTAGAAAAAAGGCTAGTGGATAAACTACTTAACGAATAATCTTATGCAGAACAGATGCACCAAAGCTGAAGG
Source organism: Aptenodytes forsteri (assembly GCF_000699145.1). Lineage (NCBI taxonomy): Eukaryota > Metazoa > Chordata > Aves > Sphenisciformes > Spheniscidae > Aptenodytes > Aptenodytes forsteri. Next base: position 314,923 of record NW_008795489.1, on the reverse strand, counting down.
GCTGGTACTGCAGTGAGTCTGTGGGAGCAGAGCTGAAGAATCTTTGGTTGTAGTGCTTGGTAGAATGTGAGATTTCTTTACTCTGGCCCTTAAAGAAATCCCTCTCTTCAGTTCTATTGGGTAAGGGTTTTTTTTGTTGCATATAAACACTATTCTCTAGTGCCAACAGGAAATATAAAAAATAAAGGTAATAATTAAAACTTATGCCTAGTGATGGAACTTTAATCTTAGTGTATGGTATAATCTTAATATATGATATAAATGAGGGTTCTAGATACTACTTGCTGAAAAAAATCTAAAATAAAATGTCTAAACTATTATATTTAATATTTTCATAACTGGTTAACAGCTTAAGATTAGGAAATACTTTTGGCTAAAACATTTCCCTGCACCTAAAGTTTAAAAGCAATAGTTTTGATTCCCAACATTCTTCTGCTGGCTGAAAAAGTGTCCCATCACCCATTGAGAATGGTCGTGCATCCACGTAGCAATGGCTGGAGATCACAGATTGTTGTAACCAACTGAACAACCAACGTGTATTCTTTGCACTCAAGGTGTAGAAGGCTGGGCTGCACTGCTGTCTGCATAAAAGCCCATGCAGGAGATTTAGATATATGTAGATAACTGAATATGCTTCAGTTTTGTTATATTCTTTATCATTTAGTTTAATTTTTTTCTTTGCACGTTACTGAATAGCTTTCCGTCATTTTGCTGTAAGGGCATATCTTCAAAGTGCTAGTACCAATAAACTTTTAACAAATTTACATGATGTTTATTGAGATAAGATGTTCCATCACAAAATGCAATTTGTATGAGTGTTCTTAGATGTTAATGGTTAAATGAATTATACCTCTTTTCCTACCCATACTCATTTGTTGTAGGATGGTAAGCATAGTCACTAGGTAGTATATTTATTTATCCTAGACTTGCTGTTACTCTCTATAGTGAGCTCTCCTTCCCCCAGCTGTAGTGTTAAAACAAAACTTGATGTACAAACAGATAGAATTCAATCATATTCTGGATATTTTCTTCTAGATGAATTTCAAAATAATGCATGCCTCTGTTTACCCCTAATGTTTGTAGGACATCCTATGAAGCAAACAAGTAACCTTTTCTGACTATAGTCTCTGGCTGCCAAAGACAGGTTTATCATAGTTTTGTGGTGTTCTGTCATGATTTGTTGCCTTTCACCACCAGTACAGTGATGTTCTGGCTTCACTCCCAGAAGCCAATAAACGACTTACAGGATGTGCAAAAAAAGAAATGGGAGATAAGCCACAGCACATTGGCCACAGCAGATAAGGAAGATAGAGGAATATGTGGGAGGGTAAGATGTGGTCTAAGTTAGAACAAATCTTTGGAAGAAATATCTTTGGAAATCTTATATGCTGACTATGCTGTGTCGCAGCCTCCACCAAGTCCTGATCAGCAGTATTTTTTGTGGTTTCCATCTAAGTTATTTGGACCCACTCACAGTAAGCTTGCTTCAGCCTATTATGAAGTTTAATTAGCAATGTTGATAAAGCTTGTGCATATTTTCCGTGTTCATAAAAGTAATTGTTAGACACAGAGTGCAATGCCAGTATAACAAGACAAAAAAAAAAAAAGAGTACTACAGCATTTTTAAATATACAAAAAGTGCTAAAAGGGTGCACTGACAAAAAGTGCCCAGAATACCCATCAGTTTTGTGATTTTCCAGACGCTCTCTCTTATACTCTTCTAGGAGGCCCAGCTCTGATATCAACAGAAGCAACCAGCAAAGTGGGTCTATCTGCTTTCAGTTCTCAAAATAAATGAAATAAATTACCTAAAAGAAGTCATGTATTTGTGATGGAAACAAGAGAGATTGATTTCTCTTGTTCCTCCTGCTCTATTGCTACCTTCAAGACAGAGCTGCTTGGCAGCCTTAAATAGGACATGACATGTTGTCATCTTTCCTCCCCTATCCCTTTCATGTCCTTCAGGGAATCTCCACACAAATGCCTTATTTCAAGGAAATAATTTTTTTCTGCCTCTGGCACTTCTCTTTGCCTTTCTTCTACTCATTGTTATTGTCACTTTTGCTCTTCTCGCTGCTCTTTGGCAATAATATCAGTATGTCCCATTACTATTGAGAAGCTCCCCCAAACATCTGAGAAAAAAAAAAAATAGAGAAAAATCATTCCACTTGACAGAATGTATTTTATCACCTATCACAGCTGAAATTATGAAAAAGCTGTTCTAGAAGACGGAGAAATTTCTGTATGTTCCAGATATTTGGTATCTTTGTCTTGCACAGGACTATTAGGGACAGGATAAGAGAGCAAACAGTGACCCAGAAGAGTGCAGCAATAAACAATACATGACCTCATTGACAATCATGGACCTGAAATAGCCAGCATAATCGGGACCATGACATATGGTGCTCTGTGCTCTGTGCTATCATCTTTTGTAATAACACTGCCTACACTATGGAAGTTCACCCCAGATACGTCAGTTTTTGCCAGCTATTAACAATGCCAACTCTCTTTTTCTTAGCAAGCTGTAAAATAAATGGCAAAAGACCAGTTAAAAACATGTCTCCTCTTTCACAGAATACTTGACCATAGTAGACCCGAGCAAGAAAATAAAGGTTATAAAGTATTCATGTTCTCCAACTCCAAATCTGAGAGATGTCTTATGTGAGACATTTTCATCCAGATTAATTCAGCTCTCATAGAAACCGGAAACACAGCTGCAACGCTTACTTATAGAAGATCAAAACCTAAGGGATTCATAAAGTCACAGATCCTTCTTTTTTTAAATTTGGATTTGTTATTCTGGGAGATTTAAATATATACAAATAAAACAGGAGATTAAAATCCCAAAGACAGTTTCTCACTTTCTGGCTTAGCGGTTATCTTTGATCTAACCCACACAGTAGATTACACAGTGTTTAGGGGCACATACCATCTTCAGTCATGTATACAGTGGTGAACAAATGATTTTTTTTCCACTGTCTGAAAGTTTGTTTTCTGATGTTATGTGAGAGCTGAAGTAAGATTATCATATGCTCTATAAAGGAAGTTTATTTCTCTATGTGCATTAGTTCAGTCAAGATTTTGACTTGGAGTTCTGAATTGTGTCCACATCTTTTTGTCTTGCAAAACAGACATGAACAAAAGCAAAAACCTTGAGCTGTCACATCTAGAATCTGATTTGTCTGGTGGATCTGATGAACAACTTCTTGCTACTGGAGGAAAAAAAGATGTCCAAATCATCCTCTTGGATTTTTCCACGGTATTCACCATTTCTGCCCAAGGCACCATTATCTGTGATATAATACCAAAGATCCAAGTGAATCATTAAAATTACTTGAGCCCTTCCTGGAGGAAGGCATTAGCATCATACCAGTTGGTAAAATGCACACAATGCATTTCCTTTATTGGGTTTTTAAAAAAAAAAATTCTAAATCTTTTTTGAATATCAACATACAGGTATCAGCTAAACTGAAATACAGTTGAGATACATCACTGCCTCCAAATATTGGTACACGTTTCTGTTGCCAAGATGACTTAGCACAGGATGAAGACAAATCATAAGCAGAAAAGGTATTGATTGGCAGATTAAAAAAAAGCAAAGTTTGCAATGACAGTATAATCTATTTTCTCATAGAGGATTCAGATGTGAATTGATCAGTCCAGGTCATATTTAGGAATACTTACGGTTCTTTGTAAGAGCACCTCTAATATTGTCCATCTTCTCTCCTTACCTAGAAGATTTGCATGTTGCAGTGGACAATGACCTGGCATCAGTTACTGCTCACACTGCCTCTTGGCTGGACTAGAGGAACCGATATAATTGGACATAAATCTTCCAGCACTTAGAAAAAACTAATTAATATAAAATGCTGCAGGCATCTCCTCAACAACGCAGACTATACCTCTGGTGTAACAAGCACAGCAAACCCATTTTTTATGTTGACTTTGCAGAGAAATAAAAAATGCAATTAAAAAAGAGCCTGGTCTAGAATCCCAAAATGGCTAACTGTCCACAAAGAAGACTGAGATCTGCAGTTATTGCCCTCTGATACACAGGAACTTGTCTTATTTCAAAACCAGATCACTATTTAAAACCCCTACACTGCAGCAACAAAACAGGACACAGACTGCACACATTTTGCTCCCTAAAGAAAAGGTGTAAGTACATCCATGAGCAATGGTCACATCCAGTGTACCACCCAGAGAACATCTCAGGTTTTGTGATGTCAAGTGCAATATTGCCTGTGTCTATGTAAACTGTAGAGTCCAGAAGTAGCTGACATTGGAGATGCACTTTCAGATTGGACCTCGGGTTTGTTGAGACCCATGTTTCACTATCAGAGTCCCTGCAGGTGCCTGCTGACTTTCCAGAGAAATGGTTTAAATACCTGCTTCCCTTTCGTGCACAGGCTAGTTTGGACTGGTTATAGACTTGGCATTTGGCATCTTCTTTTCTCTTTTGAGCTGCAGTTCTACTCAATCCAGATTTGCCAATGACCTTTCAGCAAGAACTAACTCAGTGCTGCACACTGTCTTCAAAGCAGAGTGTAGGGGGAACCATACTGCAAATCTGATGTGTAAAACTGGAGAATGGTAAAAAATAGTGTCTTCTGTAAGCAGGTGAAATAACATCAGATAACTGGAACAGTCTCAAGGATGGGGCAAAGTTTAGTTTCAGTTCAAATGTGCACTTGAGTCCGTCAATTCATAGGCCAAGGATCACCTGAGCCATGGTGTACATCTTAAATCATCTAATGGAGTTTGTAAATGTGGTTTTCATTCTCACAACTTGTAACTTTTTAAACTGGGTGCACATACACAGACCAGTATTTTAAAATATATATGGAAGATACACAGGTAGGTTTAAAATCAATTCATTTAGTTGAATACTCTGCTTGTCTACTATCACTGTGTTTCTCTTTCTATGTTTCCTATACCTTGACCTGAAAAATTCACTGCTACCCTAAGTTCTTAAGATATTGCACGTTAAGATATTGCATGTCTTCACAGAGGTCAGGGAGATGTAACCATGGACCAGAAATTACACCACCTGCCTGTATGACCCACCACACCAATCAAGCAGGTCATTCAAATTGCTAAGTATGCAAAGGAGCACTGATTGTTGGTAAAAATGTATAGATTCAAGATTCACATGTATTTCTCAGAAGATATGGTCTAGGGCAATTTTAACACTCTTACTCTTCCCTGATTAAAAAAAAGAAGGAAAGGGAAAGGCCAAATCCACTAAACAAATAAATGTGCACACCCAATTCTTATAGTGTGTTCTAGACTGTACCAGATAATGCTTGTAGCTCAGACCCATCATTTCTAAACAAATGCTTTCTGTTCCTATCTTGTAACATTTTTTTGTGTGAGCAGAGGACTTTGGAACAGCAGAAATTACTAATGTCACTGCATATTCCCAGACGAGTTGAATTGCAGGTTTGTTTAAAAATCGAACGTCTTATTTTTAATAAACAAAACATTTTTCTTCACTGGACAATGTCACCTATAAAGTAGAAGAGAACTCACATGGATAGAAATACTGAAGTCAGTGTGAGAACTCGTGAGTAAATTTTGAAATTAGAAATATTAAGCTTAACTCTTAATGACATGCATCAAGACATGAAAGTTTGCTGTTTAAAATAAAATTTACTTTGGTTCCAGTTCTGCTGCCGCTTTTTAAATTAAAATTAAATTAAGGTAGGAAGTAAGCTGAGGTAGATATAGAAATTAGAAATGGACAGATTTTAAAAAATATATACAGTGGTGTGTAGGTACATATTGATATCATATACAGTGATATGAAATATAACTTAAAAAGAACCCTTTGTTTCTTTTGATTCTGTACACAAACATGTATGAAATAATAAGACTGGACAAAACAGCAAAGTATACCCTGTGAAGTGGTCAAATGTAAACAGGAGAACCAAATTTTGCTGCTAAACAAGAATTTTCTAGTACAATGCTGGTCCTTTTGGAAATCATTTCATTAACTACAATTAGACTGGAGCTATATCTTAGTAATGAAAAATAAAAAAAAAAAATTAAATACCACTGAAAAGAATTCACAATACACTTAGGGTGCAATTTGAAAATACAACTACTCATGCTTGCTTAAAAACACAGTTTATCAACTAGGATTATATTGATCCTACTGAATTTAATGCAAAAAAAAAAAATTACTATTGGTTTGAATGGACTATGCTTTTTCATTTAAATGACCTAAAATGTAATTGATAAACACTACTTTCACATCAATGTTCCCTTGAAATCTCAACTATTATACACAAGTTCAGAGGTACATCATCTGGGAGTGGCACACATAGTAAGATAAATCGAAAATATGACAGAACACAGTTTCCTTAAGTTACACGAACAACTACTTGGGATTCTCCCCCAGGATATTTAAAATTTTATATATAAGCAAACTTCAGTTTCAAATATTTATACTTAAGAAATATTACACGTTAGTGTTAATGGCTTAAATGAGAGTTTTGTGGGGAAAATGTTTTTAGCACAATGAATTCCTCTAATCTACAGAGGAAATACAGCTTAGGAATTGCTTGAGTAAATCAGGTAGTATCCTCAGATTTCTAAGCCATCTTTTCCCTACAGTGCACATAATTACTCAGGCAGTTTTTCCCCACCTCCCCATACTTAGTGCATATCAATTCTGGGGCTAAGAACAAAGAAAAGAGAAAAGCAAACAGTTCTTCTTTCATGGTAAAGCAAAACTTGCTCAGTTATAAAGATATTGGAACAAAAAAAAATTCATGGCTTTATTTTTTATATATTTTCTTCAATTTATTAATAATCTTTTATATATACTCAGGCAGTTTTTCCCCACCTCCCCATACTTAGTGCATATCAATTCTGGGGCTAAGAACAAAGAAAAGAGAAAAGCAAACAGTTCTTCTTTCATGGTAAAGCAAAACTTGCTCAGTTATAAAGATATTGGAACAAAAAAAAATTCATGGCTTTATTTTTTATATATTTTCTTCAATTTATTAATAATCTTTTATATATATTTATTTATGGTTTTGAGCAAAGACAAAAGAAAAAATCTAACTCATCCCTGATCATACAGTTATTGTAAGATTCAGATCTATAGTCTTCCCAGCAGCAGTAAGATCCAACCTTTTTCATTAATACATTTCATCCTGTACAGATGTGAGATTTCATGCTTATGGGCTTACTTATGTACAGAGAAAATAGGTCAGTTCTGAAACTAGCAATGGACCTTTATATTACAGGAATGTGAGTCATTTGTTTCTTAATCTAAGTATATATACATTCATACATACATATATATATACGTATATAATTTTATACCCTGTACCATTTTTTTAATTAACATACAAATCCTAGATATTGTCCACTCTATTACAAAGTCATTAAAAATTATTTATGGTTTCACTGAAAGACCATGTGAATTAATATTTCTTCATAGTGCTTAAAATAAAATAAAAATATATATAAAAATATTTTGCTACTAACCCCATTAACTCCTATCAAATGTAAACCTTAAACAGTTTGAAAGATCAGTATATGATCTTAATTAACTGACAGGATTTGTTAGTATTAAAATAATATAAGGGGTATTGTACTGATAAATAAATGGTCTTGCAGCGTATCCATAATGTTCCAAACACTTTTAAACAATCACTTCCCCATATACTACTCTGGACCACTTAAATTAATGGCAGCAGCATGTTAATGGGTTAATTACATCGATTTTTACTGGTGAGTGGGAGTCAGCAAAAACTGGAAGATTTTTTAAAATTTGTATTTGATGTACCACTTTAGTAAAAGGCATAACAGGCAGCATGGGTTCAAGCTCTGTCAGCTTTAGAATATTTACTTGGCTCTCAAGTACATATGGATTCACTGCATTACGTAGTTTGTGATGTTATTTAATTTTTCCATGCATCGTTAAACTCAGCATTAATGGGAAAAGAACTCCTTTGCATTCACTTCCTTAACATGAGTCAGCTGGGTTTTAAGGAACAGAATAAAAGCTTGTATCATATCCATAATGCTGATTTTTCAATGAGTTAAATTATGACACATTTAGTTTCAATCTCTATTTAATGTGACAAATCAGGCACAAATGATTATGAAAGAACTTTTTTTTGTGGATAACGTGAAGGTTTGAGCAAACAAAACAAAACATTCACAAAACAGTATGCTTTAACCCTGCTTTCTGTCACCATTTCCTTTCTGTTTTGAAGACATAAAAAATAATAAACCTCATACCTATGGGCTATGTTTGACACTACATGCCTTAGGATATACTATCCATTTAATTACAATATACACAGAGCAAATCGTGCATTTCCAGACAGACTTGATGCTATATTATATTTATTTTTGTAAATTAACACCACAGTCAACTACAAAACTACAGTGAAGACACAGAAAGCATCTGAAAGCCTAAATCAAGCTGTGGTTTACAAATAATGCTTTAAATGAAAAACCTCACTTCTAGGCTTAAACCAGAGATTCAAAGTCAGCATTATAGGAATTTTAAGGTAGACACAACTAATGAATGGTTATCATTTTCTAAGATACTGTAAAGCCTTTTCCTACAATAGCTGACCGAACCTATTTTTATCATCTTTTTTTTTTCCAAAGCATGCATGGAATATTCTCAGATGCTATTGAGGGCAAGGAGAAGAAAAGTGATGGTATTAGTGAAGTACAAGCGGTTTGCAGGATCAAGCGTACAATTTTGCATAAAACATTGCATGTAAAAGTAACATTGTAGGTTTTAAGCCATTGCATTACAATTTAACAGTTGTGTTGCACTTAGCTTTAACAAATTTTAAAAGTGTAAATTCTGAAGTGAAGAGCAGAACCTAAATTCCTAAACAAAGACCTTGCAATGGTACACCACAGAGCAGCTATTTTTGTTTGGGTCTAAAAAGTTATTTACAATGGCAATATTTATAGTCTTTGTAAAAGTCTTTAGCAACATGAAGATCGAAGTCCACCCAGTTTTCTGAAACAACAGAAGGGTTGACATGTCATGAGGTTACAACCTATCCAGAGGAGTGCTAGTGCCAGCCTTTCAACTGCAGTTTGCAATTTTTTTCTTTTCCAATCTAATTCCCAGTGGTAAGTGCTAACATATGAAATGCAATGGGAAATAACAACTGAATTCTTCACGAGAAATTAACAATGTGTATGCAATAAATGAAATAGTGAAGGTTTCAGAATATCACTTGGTCAGTGCTATGTTAGTTAGATTGATATTTCTCTTTTTTTTTTTAATATACTTGTTTGAAGTTTGTTAGTGTTGACAATTTTCCCATGAAAATAGCAAACCTCATAAACAGAGGAATCTGTTAGACTGATTTTAAAGTTGACACGTTAAAAATAAGTAATATTACAGCTGAATTTAGACTTCTTTAATGGTTGCAAGAAAGGAAGACATGAATTCAAACAAGTTTTTTTAATTCCTTTTTTTTTTTTGAGATATATATTTTATATATATGTAATTTTTACATTCGTTACGTAGGGCAAAGCTGTCTAAAGTATTTTTCTCATAGTAGACTGCTGGGGTACATTAGGAAACAGGCTAAAACAGTTCCGGGGACGGTGCTTGGTTCGTTACAAGTCTGTTGGTCACAGTTACCAGGGTTCATAAGTTTGACGCAAACCGCGGTTTGTCTCCCTCGGGCTCTGTGCTTAAGACTGTGGAAGAATCCCTTTGCAGGGGGGCTGGGGGCGGCGCGGCACCCCGGTTCGGGGGGATGGCTCCCGAGGACATCTGTGGGACCAGTGGGCCCCGCGGGGGGCCGCGGGCCCGGCCAGCCGGGGGCACACCGGGGCCAGGGGCGGGCTGCGGGAGGGAGGCGAGGGACTCCCCCACGGTGGGGTGAGGCCTGGCGATCAGGGTGGAGATCTCGTGGGGCAGGGAAGGCTGCGAGGCGGAGAGGGGCCGCACCTCCCGGGTCAGGTTGGTGTTGTGGAGGGCCTGGGTGCTCTTGTGGACCTCATTCTTCTGCGCGGCCCCAGGGGGCTGTTGGGGCACCTGCGGCTGCTGCTGCATGAGGGAGAGCTGCGAGGCCGTCGGCGAGGCGTACTGGAAAGTTCGGCTGGCCAGAGGGCTCTGTACGGGAGGGCTGCAGACGGCAGTGGTGTAGGAGCAGGGTGAGAGGATGGCGGCCTGCTGGGGCGTCTGCGTGCTGGGCGAGGGGGAGTGCAGGTTTCCGTGAGACATACTGCTGGCGGTGTACACGGGAGGGGACTGCGTCCTGACGCGCGATGTCGAGGCAGAGGTGCTGGAGTTCAGCGCAGGCATCTGCTGCAAGCTCACTGGGGCGATGGTCTGCACCATCTCCCTGTCGTGCTTCACAATCTGCTTCAGGATCTCATTCTCCTGGTTGTTGAAAACCCCGGTGTTCAGGTCCTTCTGGAACTTCTGCAGGAGGATCGAGTTCTTTTTCCCTTCACAGAGAGGCAGAAGAGTTAGCGAGCCTGACATGCAGGGGCAGACCCCCGCTCTGATTTTGTGTTTCAGCCGCCGTCACCAAGGGCTGTATATTGTAAAAGCCTCAGCAAACACTGGCCTGAGCAGGGGCCACAGCTCGGTGGTGAGCCCACTGCAGCAGGCTGTGCCACACCAGGCACTGCCACAGCAACTCATGCTGGCAGGCAGCTCCCAACAGCTGGCCTCCACACACACACGGTCCCCCCTCTCTCTGCACCAGCATGGCAGGCTTTCATAATGCCACTGTGCTCAAAGACACCTGGACTTTCTGTGCCTCTTCACTTGTAGTGTATTGCTATTACTACAATTATTCTGAAAATGTAACCATGGTAATTTACTGAACAGGGTGGAAAGAGCCATCGGGCTCTGCACGTATAACATCTTTCTCTTTCGTTGCAAAACTGTCCTAATTTCCACTAAACTGTTACATAAGTTATAAATACACCTGCCATTTAGCACATTCCCTGGAACTAATTATTAGACATTAGTAACCAGTGCCCACTAGCTTGCAAGAAATCATCTTTTTAAATGTTTGTGAACTAATATGAACTCACGGATAACGTGACACCTGCTTGCACAATAAAGCCTGCTGTACACTGTGTCCTGATGTCTGCTTGATGACTCTCAGTGTCTGCAAGATGTAGACACAATTCTGTGTCATCAGACGCACAGGAACACAATTGCACTCAATTGTTTCTTTTTTTGATAAAATAGTTCACATTTTATCTTTTGTCTTGTGTAGATTTCATATTGCAAACACAGCACTTCAGATGGATTGCTACTCTAAGAACAGACTGGACTTTACTACTAATATTATTTAAGCACATAGTACTTAGAGTTGGACTATATTTCCAGAGAGTCTTGACAGACAAATTGTAAGAGATTACAAAGTCTTGATAAGATAAATTAATGCACTGAGTGCTCATGATCTGCAAAATACTAAAACAGGTCTATTAAATAGTAGAAACCTGTATCCCTGTATTTAATTTCTTTACTCTTGCTATATTAAAGAAAACATGCTTTCTTCCAAATCACATCTTCAGCTTAGAATAGACAGCACAACGACACTGCCCTGCAATTCCTTCCGTATTCACTTTGAAGAAACTGCAGACGTAACTGTATTGAGAAAGAGTGATGTGGGGAAATCCTTACACTGCAGTTTTCTTGTGAAGTTGAGGAAACACCATCAAACAGGATAAATGATCTTTTATGCATAGCTGCATGTTAAAACCAGTGTCAATAATGATGATCAGAGTGCAATTCTCCCAACCAAAGACCATATATTTTACCTAGTATGTCCTATTAGAGAGGTCCAGAATGTCTGGATGCACAACAGCAGACTTCGCACACCCTGTTTTGATAATCTGCCATATCCTTCTGCCTTTCACTTAGATACTGTTGGCCTGCTTTTCTGATTGCAAGCAGATCTGAGTAACGCCAGTGTGCAGCCATCAATGCTAGCAGTGCCCATGTTGTGAGGAAAATGAGAGCACTGCTGCAAAGGATTAATTCACTTCAACAAACATGGGGTTTGTGAGTGCTGAGGGGCTTCAGCTCTTCCCAGCATTACAGATGTCATCTGTAAACAATTTATGTAGGAAAACGTCATCTACTGCTCATGAAACAGCATAAACCCTATCAAGTGCTGAGGGCAGCAAAAAAAATATACAGGATTAGTAAATAATACTAATGATAATTAAAGTATACAAAATACTCAGAGGAGTATGAAAGCTTTCTAAAACTCAAAGTTTTTTGTTATTTAAAAGTGAGATTGCAGAATTTCTTGTCTGGACACATCTTATTCATAGATCAACAGAACATTTACTGCAGTGTAACAGAAACAAAACTTGTAAGAAGGGTTTAATCTGAGCATTTTATCCTGCAACTCAAGGAAAAGAAAAGGTAAGAAGGTTTTAAGAATTCCTAATATGAAAAAAAAAAAAATACCTATCCTGTCAAGTCTATCAATTGCCACCGTTTCAAAGGCCCTTCTCATCATGGGGTACTCTTCCAGAACCTCGTTGAAGTTGTCCACCGAGAGGGAATACAGGCGACAGTATGTGTCTGCTCGTACACTGGCAGTTCGACGGCCCTTAGTCAAAAGGCAAATCTCTGGGGAGAGAAGAATTCAACACACACAGAAAAGAAAGAAGTTAGTGAACCATGTGAAACTTAGAAGCTAGGCAGTGACTCAGTGCTAACAAGTAACAACTCAGTACTCAGCAGCAATTTTTCTATTGCTGTTTACGTAAGGTTGCAAGGACAATTCTGAAGGGGCTTGATTCTATTTTTGCTACTCTGAAAAAATAACTAATGTCCTTTAAGGGCCCTGCTTATACGTTTTCTTGGACTTGACTCTGATTTTACCAAGCCTTTTTAAAAAAATTCTTCAAGTTGTAAGAAATGATCCATCAGCTGCCCAACACAGCTTGCTGACTCAATTAACCCAAGTGATTCTATTGATTCTACAGGAAGAGGGTTACTGGCTAAAGGCGAAAGTCAATGTCCGGGGCTTGTAACAGCAAAACATATGGGGTAGAATATTTTTTTTTTCATAGTAAAATGCAAAAAAATAAAAAGTCAATTGCAAAAAGAAGTGTTTGAGTTGGTCCCATTTTCAAGCTGGGGAATAAGAACACACTTAGAAATATAAACAATTCTTGGGCTCAGGCAGGGTGAGAGATAGTTTCCCTACCCAGTTCTAGCAGTCAAGAGCAGTGAGTTTGTATTTGTTCATATTTAAACACTAGCTAGGAAACCGTCTCCTACCCTGCTTGTGTGTCTATCACAAATGATCATTCTCAATCTCAATCAACTACCATTCTCAAGTGTGGAAAACCAAATATTCTTCATTAACAAAAATAAAGACTTCTGCAGGCTTTACTTCAGATCTATAAAGAGCTAGCATAGTTCTTTCTTTTTCTGTATGTTTATAACAAAATACATTTTTTCTTAATCTAGAATATAAAGAATCTTGATGGTTTTTTGTCTCATACTACTTGTTGAAGAATTTCCACATGACACCTAACCCTGAAGGCTTAGGGGCTAAGATGTTTAAATAATAGTGGATAGATCAAAGTAAATTAACATGGGACCAGTACTAACACAGAATGCACTTAAACCCCAACAGCTTTGGGGAGAATGTATAAAGATTAATGGGTATTGTGATAGTCTTGACCTAAGGTCCCTCACAAAACTTGATGCCCATGAAATAATGACAGTTTACTGTAAAGAGCCAGTCAGGTCAAACAGAAGTCAGTCCTTTCCTCTTCTATACCATAGCTCACCCTGACCCCTTCTCCTTTGATTGAACCCACTGCATTTTAGTTACAAGAGTGAGAAGGACATTTTGCCCAAAGGGAGCAGTTAAATGTAGTGAATGCCTGCTCCGTTTCCTACAATACATGATTGAATTTATAGATAACTTAACTAGCTGGAAAATCTGTGTGACTCTTGATTTTCAGCTTTCTTCACTTAAAATTGCTGCAAACAATATTAGAGACATAAGGAGGTGTCTTCTGCTACACTTAACAAATAAAAGTACTTGAGTTTAAAAAACATCACGTGCCCAAAACAAAACAAATGTTGACTATGGATCCCAACCATTCTGAAGAGTGTAAAAAAAAAAAAAAAAAGGAGAAAGACCCACTTTCATCATTATTAATCTAGAACACTGTATTTTAGATTACTTCAACAAGAAGGATGGGAAGAAACCGTAAGAGACAATGTTAGATTTCATCACAGGACAATGGGTCCATGGAATTAATGGATATTACTGCAATAAATACAATTATTTTTTCCCCTTCTTTCATCTTCTATTATTCTTGTCAAGTAAGCGGAATGGAAAGAATCACTGAAAACTATACATTGTATTCTGCAGATCCTGTAAGCCCACAACTTCTGGTTGAAGAACATATTTTTGGAAGACTCTTAACCATAATAGAGTCGTCTACTTAGATAAGATAATAAAGGATAGGTAAGAAAGGATAGGTATGACAAATGTCCCAGCACCTAGAAACTGATCAGGGAGTGCCACCATGGAGCCTGCCTGCTCAGAAAGCAGGGAAAGCTTCGTGTTCTCGGCTCCAGTTGAATGGTCTCATTCAAAAGATGAACTACAGCCTTATGACAGAAAAAGTACCATGTGATGAATACTCATGTAATGCATTTCCAGCAATGTTTATTGATTGATTAGAGTTGTATTATAGTCACTGATACATCATCTATATTGCTTTGTTATATGTATCAACAGCATCATTTGTACTCTGGCCACAAGACTGATGTGCTTGTTAATTGTACGTGTTCTGCATTTAAGTTCATTTCATCTATTAGCTATTTGTTTGGAACAAACTCTCAAGCATAATAAGACATAATATATGAAATCTCATTTACTTGGAGCAGAGAGGAAGAACACACAATGTCAAAATGTGTTCCCATCAAACACTTGTGTTCTTTTAAATAAAAGTAATTTTTTTTTTACAAATAAATAAACAACAGATTTCATGAAGAGAACAAAGTAATGAAAATATCCATGATATATTTAAAATGAGTCTTAGTGGCATCAAGTACACCAGGTGCCCTCAACAATTATGCTCTCCTTGATGTTCAATTGATTTAAACAGACTATGAAATACAAACAATAGCACAGGAGTGTGCAGTGAAACACAAAGGGCACAGACTATTTTCAAACAGCTTGGACAAACAAGGTTCTCTATTAGCATAAAAAGAAAGCGGCGGCAGCATATTACTCACTAATACTCCCATCTGTGGTTGGCATGGTGCACTGCCTTCATGCTGACACTTTCAAAGTGTCAAATACTTCTATCTTTCCTTTCCAAACAAAAGAACATCTTCAATTCCAATTAATAATTATGTATTAGGCTACAATGAACCTGTAATTCAACTATTAATGCAAGTTTTACTTTAATTATTTAATGTCTTTGGACAACTGTTCCCTAGAACATTCTGAAACAAATGTCAATCACTGCACTAATGAAAAATGACTATTTGAAAGCACTAAACAATGCTAAAAACATTAATTTGTTCCTACAGTCCATATTTAATACAAATGTAATTACTTTGTCTGTGAAAATCACAATTTGTGTTCTGCTAGCATCAGATCTTTCCTACAGAACAATGCAGCTCTCAAAAGAACATGGGAAAGGGCTCAAATACAAGGTACTTTCTGCTGTCAAGGCAGTGACTAAAAAGCGCAATAATAAAAATTTATAAGCTAAGCCTGTTATGAAGGTTATAATTATAATAATCAAAACTGATCACCAATATATCAGTTGCACACATACATGGGACATGGTTTAGTGGTGGACTTGGCAGTGCTAGGTTAATGGTTGGACTCGATGATCTTAAAGGCCTTTTCCAACCAAAATGATTCTATGGCAGTATTTCAGCAAGAACATCAGGTTCAGTTTTTGGAACACCATGAATTTCTAAAGAAGCTTGCACATATCTGTATCTCGTAAAACAGGGGACGTGTAGATCGTATTTTATTATTGGATTGGTGTGACAGAACACTCTGGATAGGAAATTCTACATAGCTGAAAGACAGCACTAAGGAAGACTGATTCCAGGAAAACTTGAATGAGTTAAGCTGAATGACACAACCCATAGGATGACCTTTAAAGAATTAGGATTAGTAGATCTTCTGTAAGGGCCACAGTTTTGGCTCCAACTGAGATCAGGTTCATCGTTCTTGTGGACTGTATCGATATGCCACTGTAGGTGATAATTTTCCCCCTCCCACCCCTCCCCCTATGTGATTCCTAAACATTTTTTTCTTTAAGAAAATAACTGCTGGGGATGTGGAAGCAGTTCACCTCTAGCACCATTTGTGATGTTGCATTGCTTTCTTAGTCTTTGCTGGATGGGTACACAGATTGGCTACCCTAGCAATAATTTCCTGTTTCCACTTTATATAGACCTAGGAAAAACCCTTTTTTACTCTGGGTGGCAGTAAATTTTATCTGACAGTGTGGCACCTATCCATTAACCATCAGTTCATTTTCCATACAAATTATACTCCGGATGTAATTACTCAACTTTCTATGTCACATTAACATCTGACTAGAGATTGAAAAACTTCAAAAATCAAAATAACAATATAAAGTTGCCTTGCAAACAAAATGTGTCCACCAACAGATTAACTGTGTTGATAAAGGAAACAGTTGAGTCCAGTAGTTAGCTGGTTCATTAAATGACACCAAATCGGTCCTGTCTCCATAGAACATACTTCTTAGCTTAGGAAGGTATATAGTAATAGGTAGAAAATTAATACAATGAATTATTATTGTATGCACAGCTTTGTTTTGCAAGGACACAAAGACAAGAATTAAAGCAAAATTTCACTTTACTAGGTGCAGGAATTAATTTTTTGTAGTAATGAATAAATGAGTTAACTAGTATTTTAGCCAGATAGTGCTCTCCATATGAAAATCAAGTAAAAATAATTAGCAGTTTCTATGCATTTCTGAACTACAGCAGTTTATTAAGTGCTCTGTCCCCTCCAAAGCTGTAGCAGGTTTCCCATCATCTGTCAGACTCAACATTACAGGATCTAATGAAGTGTCCTTCCAGTTGAGGACGGCTGACTATTGCTTCAGTTCCTCAGCAGGAAACTTGTTTCATCTTGTAGCAGGCATACTCATTGCTGTGCAAATGGGCAAGCAGCTAGTCAGACCATCTGGATACTTTCAGCAGCAGAAGAAAGATGGAAAATCAAAGCAATTCAAAGGCTTGGGTCAGTCGGTCTAACGTATTTGGGAATGTTTTATGAGAATGGGACAGTAGATTAGAATATGGTTTATTTTATGG
Organism: Aptenodytes forsteri; assembly: GCF_000699145.1. NCBI lineage: Eukaryota > Metazoa > Chordata > Aves > Sphenisciformes > Spheniscidae > Aptenodytes > Aptenodytes forsteri. Next base: position 297,597 of record NW_008795489.1, on the reverse strand, counting down.
AGAGCAATAAGTTACTAAACTATTATAGACAAAACTGAGATGTACAAAAACTCTTTCCATCCACCCATCTTGTAAGTCTACAGAGTAAGTTTCCCACAACTACCAGGTTTAGGTTATTCTTCTTTTCTAACGTAACTCTTCATAACAGCAACACTTTGGCACGGTGCAAAGATCAATAGTTCTTGATTTCCTTCAAGCTACTGAAGTTGTCCAGTGACCAGAAACTAGCTAATGGGCACTTTCTTGGTCTGCCAGTCACAGGAAGGGACCTTCAGCTCAGAGCACTCTGCTCCCAGCTTTACAACAGGTAATGTGAGTGATTTTTTTTCTTTAGGAAAGAACTATCTAAACTTCAAGCAATTAAAAAATTATATCAGTAAGCTTCTAGACACCCCATTCTTTCAGAAATGGAGAGATTTCCCAGTTCCGTGTTGACTTAACCATCTCTAATACAGAAAACAGGGAGAAGCTGTTTCATATGATAAAAATGTGATTGCTTTAACACATACTTCTGCATTCCTGTCTCCTTTTTATTAAATTCTGGAAAATATCAAATGCATCTATCTATAATATTTTTTTCTAACTTTTTAATGTATTCTTTTTATCTTTCAATATATTATCACTAGTGCACAGTATGGGAAACCCAGGGATATGCTGCTTTTTGTTATAGATACTAAGATGACTAGCACCAGGTCTTATGATTAGTCAGAATGTAGCTTACACCAATTAAATGAGTTTCAGTAATCTATTTTCTAAAAAAAAAAAAAAAAAAAGATTAAATGCTATGCCACATAGCTATACAGATTTTATTTTGCAGTTGTTTTACAAAACAGCATTTACATTAACATTTGTCATGACTGTGGAGGAAAAAAAAAAAAGAAGTGATATCCCTCAAATCCAGATCTATGGAGTGGATTGAAATGAAAAGGCTCAGGTAACACTTAGCTCTGAATTCAGACCTATATTTAAGTAACCTTAAAATATAGTCATGGCTCAACAGGAACATTCCTGCAGCAAAGGAGAGAACTTAAGGAGGAAGGAAAATGGAGACAATTACTGCCTTTTACAGCCAAGTTTGTAATCTGGACTGTCCAAAAGAAAGCTACGCAAAAACTACACCTTTTCCCACCTTATTTACACTAAATATTGGAATTACAGACAAGACAGTTTGAATTTGCTACAGTGAGCAACAGCAGACACTGCCTAAATGACCTCTTCATTTAAAAAATGCCAACAACAATTGTCTGTAAAGTTGCTTTCAGATATCTGGGTTCATCAACCGGACAGAGGGTTCATGAAGGAGGCCTGGATACACTGTTTATTATTATTTATTTATTAGTTATTATATTAGTTATTATATTGTGTATTATTAATTATTATAATTTATTAGTTACTATTTTGAAAAGGGACTGAAAATGGCCAATTACAATTAAGGGTTCAAAACAACTTCCTTCATGCCTCAGTTTCAGTCTCCTGTCACTTTTTGAACTATTTACCTAAACCTAATTTAAATATACCTATTTGTGATAGCTGTTGCCCTTATCTAGTCATCCTATTAAAAACAAACAAACAATAAAAAGACCCAACAGGTTAGTTTATTTCACATCTTTATTGCCTGTTTGTAGTAATTTGAAATTTCTAGCTCTGAAGACCTTGTCACATGAGCTCTCAGCATGTTCATTGTTTAATTTATTTCATTTTATTTAATCTAACAGAACAAATAAAAGAAATAGAAAATGTGCCCTAACCAGCAAGGTTGAAATTGTCAATTTTGTAAACAGAAAAGGATTAGAAAAAGGTGAATTACACCTCTATTAATATAGCAATTACAAATGCAAAAATGTATTTCATTCAGTAAGCTAGACACTCATGCTTACTGACTTGTGGAATTGTCACCTCATTGCAAGTTAGGAACATGATTCTTGTCTACAAATATCTGTCCCTGCTTACCAGCACCCTTACCGGCTGAGATAATTTCACTGTCATGAAGATTTCCCATATGTATCACGTCATATATCTGAAGAGAGGAAGAGAATGCAATGGGGACTGAAAAGAACATTTGCTTCTATGTTTGAGGATGACATGATGCTATGGTGTAACAGCCAATAGTAATAATAAGGATTTTAGTCTTCCTGAGGCAGGAAATTGTCAGTTGGAAAAAGAAGTAGATGATAAGGGATATCGGCACCCCCCACAAACAGTATTTTACCAGTCCCTTTCATCCAGAATGTTATTCTTGGGACACAATCCCCGCATTTGGAAAAAGGAGGGTTTGTCTCCAAAGCCACTCCTGGACAAGAAGGAACCCTCAAAACAGATGAGTTAGAAGCAGCTGGAGACAGGTATCCATGATGGGCATTTTATAACCACTTTCCTGATCTAAAATACAGGTGAAAGATGATTACTTCTTTTGCTATGTTTCTTTCCATTACTCTCTTCCCTAAAGGTCTCCCTCCCAAGCCTTCATTTGCTTAACCTTTGTATATATATGTTGGTATAGTAAGTGGTCTAATTAGAGAGGTTCTAGTCTTTTTTTTTTTCTAATAGTCTTTCTAATTGGCAGAGAGGTACGTTTATTTCATTGGAGATAGCACAAATTTCCTGGGGGAAGCATTATTCTTCTGAAAAGAGTTGCCTAACTTTCACCAAGCCAAACTTTGATAGGATTTATAGAGGAACACTTATTTTAGAAAATATTTCATATTTATTTAGGGTTTGTCAACAAGCCTGAAAGTGCACTCCTTTCTCTACTTTGCCCCAAATTTGTCTTTTATGCCACCTACCTATGAGAAGCATGTTTCTTGAAACAACTCTTGTTCTTATCAGTCCATTTCCTTGAATAAAACTTAATAGACTGCTTTATAGCAGCTCTGAGAAAAGCAGTGTGATAATGTACTACTAATTTGGATGTTTTGAGGCTTACTCAGAGGAGGCCTGTTATTATTTCCATGTGAAATTAATTAAAACAACTTGGCAGAGCCTTTAAAATATTATCTACTGTGATATAAGTAAATGTTGACACCGAAAAAGACATTTTGGGCATATATTAATTTTCAAGGCATGTTTGGATGCAATAAGCCAATCCATTTTAGCCATTCTCTAATGAATTTTGTAATTTTTGACAAGACTGATATATAACTGGATGTTTTTAAGTCCTTGTATTTCTGTAAAGTTAATGCTGATATACTATTAAGCATATTTCAATGTAATATGCTTAATATATATTGACAGTATAATTTGTTTTCAGAAAGGTTGTTAGTCATAATTACTTTTACATCAAGAAAGACAGCCAAATATACATGGTAAGAATATAATTGCCTTTAAAAAAGTGGCATGTTATATGACCAGAGACATGTTATGTTCCATCCTGACCTGTCTTTTCTTTATCTGAAGGTATTGAAAATAGCTGTGGCCAAATTTTCATGACTAGACCAAACAGAGGCCAGTAACATTTCTTACATCCTGCCTATTTTCTATTGTTAACTCAAATTCTTCTGAGAAAGCTCTGTTCGATAGAACAGAAGCTTAGGATCATTATATAAAACAGAAATGCAAGTCCTTATTTTATCTTCAATGCTATTTATAACAAAGCAGCCATACATTTTTATTCTACTTTAATGAAGTGTTCTTTCTACCAAGGCAGGCTAAAATAGTCTATTTATTATCTTGTAAAAGCTCATAATTTGACTGATATTAATTTTATTTTCTTTAAAAAAATAGTAATTAAGCTTAGATTCTAAGAAAATGTGCCCAAGTACAGATTTAGCTTTCATACTGGCTGGGTCAAAGGACAAAAGTTATTTTGTGTAATTCATTTATGCTTACTTTTGTTCAGATGGATGCCTATTCCCAGTTGAAAAAAGCCACTTCGTTCCTTATGTTATGCTCTCGTCATCCTGAGTTTGGCAAACAATAACAGTTACAAATTAAACTAGTCAACTTGAATTTAAGTGGACTGTAAAAATATTGCACTTCATTTTTTTCCATTAAATTATTAAACAAATGATCAGAGACTGTCAGTTCTGAATTAAATATTTAGATTAAATATTTAATCTAAACTCAAATATTTAGTTTAAATTCTACTGTGTAAAATTGAAGGTGGTAATTGGAAAATCATCTTCTGGTTTATCTGTGTTGGCCACCTCAGACTTCCGAGCTATGCTGATGTGATATTTTCCTTGTACCTAGTTCTTTTATGTATAAAATCTAAATTAAAAATTTATACTGTTAATGAATTCGCAGAACTAGAATTATTATTTGTTTTGAAGACTGTTATTTAGATCTCGAGAATTATTACTAGCATCATTATTATTAATATTGTTAAACTTATATTTATGTATGCTAATTAAAAAACTCCTAAAATCAAACCCACTTCTACCTTTTAGTATCACAGAGTAAGTTATTTTCATTCTCTCTTCTTAAAAAGTCTCTTAGACTTTTAAAAATAATATTCTGTCTGAATAGCAAGAAGTTCTGACTGCATAGTATTTTCTATATAAAATATGGTGTCAAAAGAACAACATAATGCAGAACAAGAAATTATGCTATATCATGAGGAAATGTATCCTCAAAATGGCAGACTAGTCTGTGCCAAAAAGACATTTCATTTTTAGGACCTCTTGCAGACAATACTTTTAGAAAAATGTTCTATACTGTTCACCTGAAAACTATTTTACAAATGAGTTGGTATGGAGATCTGGAGATCTTGCTCCCTTAAAGCATTTAATTGTGTACTTGCCATTAAGAATGTGAATAATCACACCTCAGGGAGGGTACCTAGAATTATTTGGATTGGAGTATGAATACTGAGAGACTTAATTCACCACGACCTTGAATAAGGAGTAGCTATATGCAGTATTTTTGCAAAATGTAAAACTGTGTATCATATCATATTGTCCAGGTGTAAAGCAGTGAGCAGTCAGGCACTTTTAACAGCATTTTCTCTATTTATAATCAGTATTATACTGTAAATCTTTAAAAGTAGTCTATCAAAAGGAAGTACCTAGAGTGTACTAGAGAAAAAAATAAGTGGCAAAATATAATCTAAAGTGACTCAACATTTCCCATGGTATTATTTTCCACTGCACTGGTCTGAAATATACTGACAGTTGCTGTTCCGAAATGGGGAAAAGCTCCATAAATAATAGGTAGGTCAAAGAAGTTCTGTCTAATTGGCCTTCTACAAACTGAAGCAAATGCAAGATACAATTTATTAGAATTTAAAGTGTGGAAGGATAACTGTTAAAACAGTATTAAATAATTTAAGAAAAATAAAACATTTAAAAATCTAAAGTATTCCATGAACCACGTTATAAAAAATAAACTGAAAAATAAAAGAACCACGTTATAAAAAATAAACCGAAAAATAAAAGATGCCATAATATGTCTCTGGGACTTTTTCTGGGAAGATGGGGTAAGAATCTGATTTATATATAATTTTGCTAGATGAATGATGACATTCAGCACAGTTAGTGATATCTACCTTTGAACAAGTAAAATAAAACGTGTTTGTCTCTTATTACAACGCAAGAGGTAGACTATTACATTTTCATATCCATACTCACACACAGCAACTCTCATACATGTATCAAAAAAAGAGTTTTAAAAATCACATGCACTTCTTCATGTTCAACATACCTGGAAGCTCATAGAAAAAATTATTTTTAAGCAATATGAGTTTTAGTTAGTCTACAAATTGATTTAGTGAATGACTCCAGGTGTCATGATACCATTGCGATTCTCAATGGGGGGAAAAAAGCAGAAAAAACAATGGGGAGGGGGAACTGCAGTGGACACATCACAAATTGGGTACCATGAATTATTGCACACTTACCTACTGGAACTAGGAAACTCCCTCCAACTGCAAACACAATGAAACCTCCATGGGGCCCCCAGACCTAATTCATAAAAATATACCTACACTTCCTACTCACTCGGTTTGCATTTCCCTAGCAATATCAGCATTCCTTCAGCTCTAACACAGTATCTGTTAAAAACAGAAAAAAGGGATTATAATTTCCTGGAACATACGTCTGGGTTGCTGAATGAAGGAAAGCCTGTGTAAACACAGGTGGGAAAACAGATGGAGAAAGGAAAAGATAGCAGGGACACAAGTCATATCTTGTGTCCTTTGAGGTGGAGAGGAATTTTGCCAGTGACTACAGCAAGAGGAGGATGAGACCACAGTGAACAATCAGTCCTCTGTCCACCAGCAAGAAAGCAAATGAAGTAACAGCAGAGTCCTGACCACGTTCCCAGAAATCCTCCTTTTAGTAAGTTGCGCTGAGCCTTACTGGTTGGGTAGTGCTGGATTTATTCCTTTCTTTTTCTCTTTGTAGGCATGTCAGCCCCACTCTAACACACCAGTTAAGCACAAAGGCAGTTCAGCACATACTTAGCTGGATCAGGACTGCACGCCCAGAGTATTTCCTCTGGCTCCACAGGGCTGGCAGCTGGAAGGGAACAGGACATCACGAAACCACTCCCGCTCATCAGCGTCCTCTGCAGTAGCTTTGGGACAGCTGTAACCTTTATGTTTGCAGGGGTAACAATCTGAGGCGAGTTACAAAATGGCAAAATGCTGCATTTCTCCTTTGTTCCCCACTCAGGAGCCTGCAGTCTGTAGCGGAGTGCATGTGAACACCAGCAGACTGGGGCTGGGTTAGCAGTATGCAGACAAGTGGAGGGTCACAAGGCATCAGGAGGCAAAAGGCACTTCCAGAAGGGAAGGCGAACTTGCAGAGCCAGGTCTTATTGTGATGACTAAAGGAGACCTAAGAGCCACATGTGGAGCCAACTGAGTAAGAGGAAGAAAATTGTTGGAAAGGAGTTCTTTTACTAACACAAACTTCTTTTTAGTTTATTACACTCCTGCATGTTTGTTGTTGTTATTAATCATGAGACATTTTGAATCACCAACATATATAATATCACTGTGGAGTGATTCTGATATCATTTACTCCAGCAAAAATCAGAATTGCCTCGTAGCAGTGGTATTAGACCAGTTTATACCAATGTATATTGGTATAATGTAAATTAGATTAGTGTTAGGCTCATGAGATACATTATTATTTCTGCTCTGTAAAGCCTCAGTATATGATGAACTATGCTTCTCTATAACAAAAAGACTCATATTCTTGTGCTTCATCTGCAAAGACTTCAAAACCTTTGGTTTTTACCACTTTTAAGTGTCTAGTGAGGAAGAAGTACTCAATCTGTTCAGTAATTCCTCCTATCGCAAGAAGCCTTTGAGTAATTTCTAACACAATCACCTGGTACTTGGAGGAAAAGGTTTAGTAGGAGTGAAACCTGGCAATTTCCTCCCTACCATTTACTAATGGAATTATAGCATGAATGAGTTTGAACTACCGAGGTATTAAAGACGAGAAACAAAAATATGCACTGAGACAGACAAAAAAATTGGGGAGCTCTCATTCTCCACTGCTGTGTCCTTAACAAAGACTTTACATTTTCAGTATTGTAAACTGCAGATATGGAAAACCACAGACCAGATGACAAAAAATTAAATAATTTAGCCATCACAACATCCTCAAAACACAGTCGCTTACATTTTTCACCTGCCTCCTGATTCTTATTCTCCATCCCAGGAAGGCTGAATTCAAGTGTGTTCATCTCAAGCTTGCAATTCAACTTAGCTGCAAACACACGTGCAGTCAGGTTTTCCTACTTGCTGTTCAAAAGGGATAGGTGTAAGCACCTTCCCACTCCTTTCCAGCTTCTGAAGGTTGTTTTAGTCTTACTCAGATGTGCTGCTGCCCCTTCCATTTTCTTCCCTTTCTCATCAATCTCATGCCCATGACGTTCCCCTGCACTTGCAGTTCCTCTCTCGTATTTCTTTGCACTAATCTCAACCTGACTCCTACCCACACAGTCCTCTCTCTGTTGACCTCCATCCCGCTTCCCACACTCTTCTGACCTACCCTATGGTTTTGTCCTATGTGTTAACATAGCCTGACCATCCATTCTGTCCTGGCCTTCTTCATTCACATTTTACTCTCCCTGCCCATCCTACAGAAGCAGCTAGAAGGAGGTGGTCATAATTTCCATTGAGGACAACCTTGTTTCCTCTCATATGAAAACTGTGTCAGTCTCAGTGGGAGAAGTTTCTCTTTTATTTGTAATGAGAAAAGATGCGTTTACTGCTTTGCTGAAAGTAGCAGCAAGCCCATTCCTAGTAACGGGGAACTGGAAGACATTTTAGAAAACAGGAGGAACAAGTGAAGGAAGACATAAAAAAAATCTATAGATGTTTAGGAAAAATGAGTATTGCTGTATTTCCTCAAAAATAACAAGATATGGTCCTGGAGAATCCAATGAAAGCAGCTATACAGTATTAAAATCCTGGAATTCTCCACTGGTAACTGTGGCTTACATCATTTCACTGATGTAGAAATGACTGTATTACCATGCAATACAGTGAAAATTAGCTTCATGTATTCTTCATTGCCTAATTCCTGTCCTTTCTATAAAAACTCACACAAGCACACCATGTGAGGACAGGGATTCTAAGTTAAGGCAATAAAAAGTTACTGTTTTCTTTAAATGCCAGTAAAAGGCAAAGGAAAATGGATTGTCCTGAATCTTTATGAAACAATTCTTCCACTGATCCATGTCTGTTCAAGACATAATTTATGGCACTCTTTAAAACATTTCCTCTGTGGTCATTACTGAAAGGTGTGAAAGAACATAGTCAATCTTAAATCACACTTTTTTCTGAACATATTTATTATCTAATAATGGGGGAATATTGTTTTTTAGTATGTTGACTGCAGATCTGAGGGAGCGTAGACTGGTCACTATTTCTCACGCACTTCCTTACACATATTGTTTATTCCATCGAAGGGGGAGTGGGGGCAAGGGTGGTGGGGGTCCTACAGAAAAGGACAGTACCAGAAATTACTTTAAAATTCCTACTAGTACTTGGAGTAGATACGTAGGATGATATTATCCTTCAATCAGCAGTGTGAAAAAAACTTGCTGGGATGAAATTTAGCATCCTATGTGCTGCTGGGATAAGTAATGTTCCTGCACACAAAGTTCAAGAAGATTAGATTTATGAACACACATGAAGATTAAGGGATAGGATGCTCTTCCCACAGGAACACCAACAAACAAACCACAAGATCTCTGTGGTTACTGTATTGTAGTTGTTCCCTCCAGAAAGGAGAAATCAGTGAGCACAGATGACGGAAGAGGCAGACAGTCATCAAGCCCAGATGTATGGAGGGCTCTCTAGAGTCACCACTCTGCACCTCCCTCAAAAATCAACAGAGAACATAAAGCAGAGGTGAAGTGTAGTCTGATTAATCTATTCCATTGACGGTTATCCAGGCACATTCTTTTTGAGAACAATTTCCAAGCAACTGTAAGGTATATCTAGTTTTGTGAGACTTACAACACCCAGACCCATAGGGAAGCCTGTTTTTTAATTAAGAGCAAAGATCAGGCAAGAGAATTTAAATGTTCAACAGCATCTCAGTATTCAAACCTCCAGCTATTTCCTCTCTTTATTACTGCAACTTTTGGTTTTCCAGGCTCTCACTCTGCCAAGAGTCTCCATTCAAGCCTCTCCCAAATACTGGTCACATTGCTTTGGTTCTTCTTAAATCTTGGCTTTCACACTAACCTCCAGTTCACCAACAACTTCAGGGTGTCAGAAGCTTTCTACTAATACAATGTTGTCAATACCCAAACATTTTACATATTGTAAGTTTGATAAACGTTTTCCAAATCCAAGATAGGATACTGGTGAAACCCTCCGTGAGTTCTGGAGGTGAGCCTGCCTCTCCAGGAACTCCTCCTGAATCTCCCCAGAGCCAGGGTCCCTGGTAAACTCAGCACTGGGACACACCCAACATCCAACAGTTAGTATCTCTGAGCTGGGACTGGGAATTTCCAATTTGTAAGACATTTAAAAATTGAAAAAGGATCCATTTAGGTATGGTACACCCCTCCCACCTGTGTGTCCTTCCCTTGCTAGTGAAAGCACAAGTGTTGACATTGATCTATTGTGTCAGACCTGGGAGCTATACAGTTGAAGTTATAAGTTGCAGCTTCTTAAGCGATATCTCAGCCTCAGATTTTGCATGTCTCCCTTAGGCAAAAAATGGGTTATTGGTCTTAGGATTTGAACACAGGCTTATTCTTCCTGCTTGTTATTGTTCCACTGTGCAACATTTCTTGTGTCTGCTTTGGTCAGGAAGCTTTACTCAGATTCTGATACACATTTCGGGGAAAGAGTGTCTTCTCCAAAGAGAAGAGAATATTAGAATTTTTTTTTTCTGCTTTGACAAACCAAACCTTTTCCATTCGCAGTTATCTGATGTGCAGCTTCTTTCCTCTCTTTTCAGCTGCGGTCAAATAGGTCGTTCTTCTCCAGGGTCTGAAATCCCCTTCTGGGAATTCACAATGCTATATGATATTTTGTTAAAACAGATCTGAATCACAACACTTTGGATCTTAGGGCACTTGCTTTCTCAGGTTCTCTCTCTCTGTGTGCTTGCCCTTCCTCTCCTCTCCTTTTCTCTCCTCTTCAGGCTACATTCAGCAGCAGCTATTATCTCCCATTTGCCCCAGCAGCTGTTAGGTTTTGGATGCATTTGTCCCCATTTTTGCACCCCTTGTCTCATCCCAGCTGCAGTTTGGATGAACAAAACTGCTTTGGTATGCAGTGTAATAAGTTCTTGCGGTGTCTGGCTATTGCAAATAGCTTATTTTTCATCTGCTTTCCTGCTAAGGGTAGCGGATGAACAGGATGAGCTAAGTAGTCATTTGCACTGCAACAACAGGCTGACAGTTATGTAAAATACTTTCATGTGCAATCTTCTCTGATCCTCTGCTGGTTCAGAGGAGTATTATGGTCAGATTCAGCACGCAGGCTCTTGCAAACTCATTTTCATAAACTGGGGCACTGCTAAGCATAGAGAAGACCAAGACCAAGGTTGCTCTGTTCCTTCATCCTCAGCATTTACCTTTTCTTTCTCCTTAATCTCCTGTCTTCAGCATCTACAGTTTAAGCCTGTGGGATAAGCACAGGACTTCTTTACTGAAGTGCTTCTACAAATACTGGTACAAATCACCTTGCAGAGGCTACTGCAGAGTGACAAGGCCTGCTGGCCAGATCAGTAGGAGTTGCTTTAGCATAGTACTCTAAAATGGGATTAGTTAAGTAACTCTATATAGCCCAATTCAAACACTGAGCCCAATTGACTTTTCTAAGCTTGCCACTTCTGTATACCAGCTAAATGCCACTGATTAGGCTTTCAATTGAACATTTTCTGAAAGGCCTTTGATTCAGTTCTGGGATGATTCATGGGATTCATCAGAAAATTAATACAATGACCAACTAACTGTAACCATCATGGGCAGCAGTCGTACGCACAAATGTTCAATCAGCTTCTGGAAACCAGCCTTGCTGCTATTCACAGAAGCAGACACCTATTCTATTGCACAAAGACAATTTACAGTCACAAGGAACAACATTTTCATACCAGTCAATTATTATATGTAAAAAAAGAGATTGCTTTCATCCCAATATAAATATTCAGGTGTCTTCATCTAAATGAAAACCTATTTTTCATTAGGATTACCAGATGAATTTAATTTGGATTAAAATTCCTGTCTTTTATTAATATACATCTGTTAGAGAGCTATCTAGTCAGATAGGGAGTCCAGTTTCTCATAGTATATACTGGAAGGATAAACACTGCTGTGTGCTAAAATTCAGTGAAAAAGCACTAATAACAGCTTGAAATATTCAGGAATACCAAAATATCCCATGTAAATAATGGTCTTTTATGCACTGCCTAATTTTGTAGTTCTTACAGTGATTTTTACCTTTTAGAAGTACTTTACATTTGTGACTCAAAAATTGTATCCCTTTTCAAAGAAGATGAATCCTGTTTATTTTACCTTTAAATAGTTATAAAATTTCTATGCAAATTATTATATTTTTATTTAAATACTGTCTGTTAAATAACAGTGCTCATAATTCAAAATAACTTCAAAATTCAGGAAGGTCATACTGCATCTTCGATAGCTATCCTCACAACAGTAAGCAGACTCTGAGTGTCTTATTCAGAAACATTTTGTGCACTCTTCACTGCAGTTGGAATTGTCTAGGCAAAAGACACTCACTAGACTTATTCTGATGTTTCTATGTGTCTGAAATCTGAACATGTTTTGTTCTAGTGCATACACTCCAGTGTTATCATTCATTTTTTCCTACTCACCTCCGAAGTAAGAGCCATCTGTCAGCTTCAGCTCCTTGTTGGATTTGGTGATGACACCAGCAACACCGTGCTGAATGAAATACATCTTTTTACCCACAGCCCCTTCTCGGATAATATAATCTCCAGGTTGGAACACCTCAAATCGCAGTTTGCTTAGCATGGCAGTCACAAAATTTGGGTCTGCATTAGCAAAAAGAGGCATTGTAGCAACCAGCTTCCGACAGTTGAAGTTGACAATCTCCTAAATGGGAAGGAAACATAATGATAATAATGGTCAGCAAATGTATACAATATGATGGGCATTGAAAAAAAGACTTTCTGCTTTCTTCACAAAAGTTCTTTATGCTCATATTGGACTTTTTTGTGTTTCTTTCTGTGCCTAATTTTTTAATCTTTTCATTATATTTTCATGTGTTTCTAGTGAAGTGGTTGAAACAACAGTGCAGTCTGATTTGTATTTCTGAGGTGAAAGGTTGTCTTCTTCAGGCAATTTTTCACATTATTTATTATTCCCCTTGGATTTTAAGGGGAAAAATATTACAGAAAGATAAAAATTAAATAGGAATTACACTGCCTAACAAGACTAGCTGCTGCAATAACTGTATTAAGTGATAAAGTTATGCAAGCCCTGCGTTTCAAATATTACACCAGTAATACCTTTCTGATCAGAACAACTCCAGTGGAAATATAAATGTACATTACAGTTAGCTGCAGGGCTAGCTGAAATCAACAGGAAAATTTCCTTTCCAGAATTTAATTCATTTTATAAACATAGAGGCATACATTCCTGCCCTTCAAAGAAATGCATATACAGTAGACCCTTAAATGCAGAAAGCACTGCTATTTTCTTAAGACTGCTATAGGCCTTAAGGGTGTCTCCCACCAAGGATATTTACATTTACAGAGCCAACTATGAGCACATCTACATGAAAGTATTAGTACCAAAAAGCTATAAATGTCCTACTTGCTTTAAATTAAAAAAACCTGAACAATTTCTGAAAGAGTTTCAATTTCATTCTTGCAGACCTTACTTTGTCTTAGCAAAATTAACATGGTCAGTTGTCATACAGATTTAACAGCGTATTGAATTGCTGACACTAATCAGCATTACGCATGGAGAGGGGCTCAGGCAGGCAACATCTACTGAATTAGCAACCCAAACATGGCAGGAAGAGCATATATGATCATCCATATATAAATGCACACAGAGCAAATAAAAGAAAACTACAACCAGCAGTCACCTAACTGCTATGGAAAACTAAATATAATTTCATTGTCAGTGGAGTATCCCTAGCACTTCTTACACTAAGCCAAGGCTTTGTGATTGATGTAAAGGAGAAATCCCACCTACGAGTGCTCTCACCCCCTTGACTGAGGCCCATTGCACTCCTGCTGGAAGCTGCTTTTTCAACCTCCCATGCATCTGTTGTCTCATACTTATCTACCATCTCATACATCCCATGCAGCCAGCTCTCTGGGCAGCAAGCTCAGATATACTTGTCCATAGTTCATACAAATTCCTTTCTTCTCCTCTCACCCCCACCATGTGATATCCTGCTTGCAGACACGATGGGAAAGTTCAGATAATTCCACAGTATAAGCAACAAAACCATATGGGTTCTTCAAATCAGTCCCTTTGCGTCTGGAAGGAGGTGGGAATCCCCCTTTGAAGGAAAGCCATTGGCTACTGAGGCAATTAAGAAGCATGGGCATGATCTAAGAGTGAAGAAACAACCACCTTTCCAGAGAAATGACATCCTTTCAAAATAAATCCAGTGGAACTTGGAAAAATAATGTGAAACAAAATGTCTCACCAGGCACCTGGGAAGCAGAAAGCTGGTATCTCCAGCGATGTCGTATTTTCCATTAAAGAAAGAAAAAATAGGGCAAAATTACTTCCTAGTGCTACTTCTAGGATAGACTCATGATATCTTCTGACAATCCTACAAGAAAGTGTCATTATATAATGGCAAGGTGGAAATAGAAGTGTCTCTAAGCAGAAATGAACACTGATTCTTAACAGCGGGCAGCACAGCGATCCTCTTTAACCCTGGTCTCAATAGCATCACATCTATCTACCTAGATTAACACCATATAAGCCTTTTTCCCCCTCCTCTTTTTTTCCTCTGGAATGAGCCAAGGAGATATAAATAAATATATTATTTTATATAATTATAATTCAATGCAGATTTAATTCCAGAATTATTCGGTTAAAGATAGAGTGAATGAAGAGTAAGATGCTACATCTTTGAAGTCAAACACTAAACTCCAGTTGAATTCAGTGGGGGTATGATTCCACAAAGAACATTTTATCTGAGAATTATTTATAAGTGATGGAAATAGAACAACACTCCTCTTCCATCACTTTTCACTGTACTGCCTCATTCTCCCCAACCCCCTCTGAATGTCGTAACTTCCCCTTCTTATGAGTGTTTTGACATGCCTGAAACACTGCATCATGTATGGACTCCATAGCTAAGCATAAGCATAGGCTGGATTAAGACAGGAGGAGACAGATCTGAGACCAAAAGCAGACTTCTTCATGGTTGCATGAAACTTGAAATGTACAGGAACACACGGCAGGAATGGAAACAGAAAAGATGTGAGGAAAAGAGCACTGAGATTTGTAATGACTGGGAGACTCCTACTTACAGAAAAGAAGAGCAGTCTGGCTATGACTCCCACCCAGCACAAGCTAAGACATGGATGCTACTGGTGCAACGCTATGGGACGATACTATCTACGCACATGACATCAGAATCGGAGCTTAAAACCCCCCCACAAACTAGTCTTGCTTGTAAAAACACATGGAAAATTTGATGCAAGATGAGGTGCTGTTTGCCTGAATCCAAAAATTATCTCAAGCAACAGCACTGCAAGGTGCGAACTACCAGACAGATGTCATTGGCATTCAAGATCAGTGAATCCTGCTGAGTCATTAAGTCAAGAGGAGTAATCCCAGGCTACCTCTTCAAGTATATTCTGTATGAGGGAATAAATACTAAAAAGAGATTCCAGCTGACTGTCTTTCTAAAGGATGAGGAAAAAAAAGCCTGTTTTCCTTCTTGTCTAAATACTCCATTTCTCTGTAAAGCTTCAGCCACCACCTCCCTCCCAAGGGAAAGTTATTCTCTGCTCCCACTGCTCGCAGTATGGTGGCATCATGCGAGGAGTCCCAGACCACACCCTCAGCTCTGTATGAGACTGCCTTACTGCAGTCTCGGCTGATGCTGGAAAGCTGGCAATAACTATTACTTCTCTTGCCTTGCGCAGGGACTTTTCAGTAGACTTGCTGCTTGTTTTCTGTTTCTGAAAGTGAATAGCTTGTCTTGCATGCCCAGGAGGCAGAGAAAGGAAATTACTAAAGAAAGCAAAAATTGACTGAAAACTATATAGAAGCTGGTGGGGAAGCACAGAAAAGGCTGGGAGAGTGAAAAGTTCAACTCCAGTCATGATCAGGAAGAAAGGGTAAAATAGACCTAGGTGGAGCAGTATTAAGAAAGAGAGACTGGGAGGAAAACAGAAAGAAAGAACACAAAGACCTAGAAGAAAGGGAAAAAAGAAGGCAGGAAGGTTGACACTAAAAACAGATTGAGAAACTGAAAATCCTGAAAAAGCAATAGCATGGGAAAACAAAACCTGGAGAAACGGTGTCTGGAGTGAAAGCTGAGAAGTAGGGCACATGAAGTAAACAAAAGGGAAACTGGAAAAAAACCCCAAGTCATTAGTAACATATCTTAATAGCACCATAGGAGAGCATGATATAGACAGAGGGGAGAATTCAGACCTGCATGACTCCTCTGTGCAGAGTCAGTCCAGCCCAACCAGAAAGGAATTCATCTCGTCTTGGGAATCCCAACAAAACACACCCTTGCCACAGGATTTTCACCCTTGGAATGTCATGTCCTCTTATGGCTCCATCTTCTGCCCACCCTTCTCTCTCGATACATAATTTGTATCTGGATATACCTATGTATACACACAAGTTACCTGCTCAGCCTGCGTTGCCTAATGAAGGTACCAACATAGCTACAAAACCACCCTGCTGTGGTAATTTCAGCCATTATATCCTAGTAATGCATTCATTTTGTTGATTAGTTTTCTGTGAAAGTTTATGCTAAAGTACAAACTTTCCTTATTTAAGACATTAGAAGGTGGAAAATTACTGAGGGAGAAAGAAATGTGTCATTTTTAAGTGCTTTGTTTTTCTTTAAAGTGTTCTTTTATTTAAATATGAGATCATTCAGAGCAAGTAAAATACATTTCTCTGAGTCTTAATCACAGGCAGTGCTGCAATTTCAGATTCTTGTGTATTACTTTAAATATCATCTTGGGGAGAAAGAAACAATAAAGATTATGAACATGTTTTATGTAACTCAGAAAGTACTAGGAGAAATAGTTCCGTGTTTTAAAAGAAAGGTAACAAAAGAACAAACTGTCAAATTAAAAGTTGACATTTTGTGCACAGAAAAATCTTCCACTCATATTTTCTTTGGGTTAATTCTTTGGAGCCAGACTGGAACCAGATTATGCTGCCCAATACGGTACCTTAATTAAATTAAATAACAATGATTTTGTCTCACTGCTACATGAAGAAAATACCAAGTGAAGCCTGAGGAAAGGATTAGGAGTGTATTATATAGCTGAAGTGGTTAAAGGGCAAGAGTGCTTCAGACCTTCACAGAGCAAGTGTTGATCTAGTCCAAGTACTGGTCTCTGTTACACAAGAACTAAGTCAGAGGTGCAATGATCTGCTTTATATAAGAGATTGGTTAGGTAATTACACTGGCTCCTGCTCCTTTATAGTGTACTGATTTTATTACTCATCTTGGCCTTCCTGGCTATTTTTTCAAACTGATGTTAAAGCATCAGATATTATAATTTTGTGTGGGTTCAATGTTTCTGGACAACTGCGCCGATGCATCTCAAGTTGTCACATTTACAGAGGCAGCAGCAAGGCTGTCCTAGCTGTGACCAGGGAATGGCAGTGGCCAACTTCTCCGATGGCATCTGTAAGAGCTTTTAGGACCTTTTCTCCAGGAGAATATTTTTAGATAGAGGTAGTGCTTTTAGTTAGACTGACTGGAAAAAGCTGTTGCTAGAAAAAAGCAGACAAAGTTCTTGAAAGATCTGTATGCCTGAAAGGTTCTTTGCTTTCTCCCACTAATCCAACTGAGCTAATAAAAGGTACTACTTCCATCTACAAACTATGTCCTTCTTATGTGTAGGTCACCAAAGTCTGTTTATGACTACATCGAAAAATAGCTTAGTTTCATTAGGTCAATTCTACATTTTATTGTAAAAATCTAGTGCATAACTTTAAAAATGCACATTTTTTTTTCTGAGTGTCCCTCCTTTATACTCTGCTTTCAAAGGATGAGAAACTAAATCAGTCTTAATTTCCTGGCCATTGAAAGGAAGAAATCACTTTATTGAGAAAGCTATTTTTTCTTTTAGAAATAACTCACAGAAGAAAAATTACAGAGCAAGTGATTAAGAGAGAACTATAGGAAAAAGCATGGTATTTAGGGATTTGGGACTGTATGAGCAGGTTAAATATATTTAAACCAGCTTTTAAGGAGTCATATTCTGTATGCGTTCATGATTTCCTGTAATTTTTTAACCCATTGGTCAATTATAGTGAACTTTGGCAGAAAGGAGGCATCTCACTGATATTAAGTTCTCATGGGTTTTATGACAGCAGGCAATCAGAAGGACTAGGATTAGTACCCCACTGAGGGAATGACTACATCAGTAGCTCACAACTTGTTTAATGCCAGAAAATCTACATGTGGCAACGGGATGCAATATTCTTCATTTCTGGTGCACCTGAAATCGTTCAAATTGCTTTAACACATTCTGTTTAATCATCTATAGAGAGTGTATAACTTAGAAATAAATTTTGCTCAGAGGTTTTCATATAAGTAATAATGACTATGTACATTTTTCTCTTTGAATGGGATTTTCCACAATTTTCCATTTTTCAATTACATTGATCAATTTTAACACACAGACTCTGCTTAAATTTTACTTACCAATAGGGTAACTCTTGGATACCATCATTTATGTCTACAGCTGCATTGAGAAACACAATTCTTTTTTCTTCAGGACTTTGATATTTTGCCATTTTGTTAACATAGTTGGATATTGCGGGTGTATGTGTTTTAGAAAACCTCACTGTCTAGCCTCTTCGGCTATATATTTTAAAGCCCAAGAATGCTCTCATCTGAGGTAACCTACGTGTTTGACCTACAGACAAAGCACAAAACCTGAAAAACCTCTGATCTCTAAGGCAAAGACAGTCCACGTGATCTCAGTTGCCTTGAAAATCAGTGGCCAGCCTGTGTATTTACATTTTCAAAGCCCTCAGATCCCCAAGACCTCCAGCATACCTGCATACACATTGCCCAGATGCAGAAAATTTTTCAGCCAGCTGTGAGATAAGCTTAGGCAGGGAAAAGGAAGGGAGGAATAAATACGCTTTTCAGCCAAATGATGAATTAAATCCCCTGCTTGGATTCTACCAGGACTGAGTTGAAGCAGTTTTTTTTTTTTCTGTCTAGCTCTGTTCAACTCAGTTTAAGACAAGTCAGCCTTAAAGAAAGCATATGGTAGCTAGTATTGCTGTCTCCTAAGAAAAAGCAATCTTGTTTATGATTTGCAAGCAGAAGGGATATAGATTTGACCAATTATATTTTCTTGGCTTCTTTGATTAAATGTTGGCCTTCTGCATACTTTTCTATCTTTCCCTACTTGATTAGAATTTTCTATTCAACTCCTTGTATGCATTTTTTATGCTTCGGAATTATTTTTGCATTAAATTCAAATGCAGACAGGATAATCCTTTTGAGGATATATGGTTCAACCAAACCTCCAGTAAAGTCAGTCTGATGAAGGGTATCCATCTTTTTCCCAGCTTGTTAATTGATTTAATGGAGCTTAAGGGAGAGCAGTTCTGTGCATCTCATGCTTCTCTTCTCTGGATCTTCCATTATATTTAGATTAAAAAAGAGCAAAAGAAAAAAGGAAAGAGAGAAAAAAGACACTATCTAGCCACCCTTTCATTCAACCAACTGTCCATCCATTCCTTAACTGGGTTATTTTTAAAGGGAATTTAGCTTTCATCTTCTTCAATGTTCTGAAATCTTCTATGCCTCTTAAGTTTGGTTTCCAGCTGGGAAAAGGATGGGAAGCATCAAAATGAGAACAGCGATACAGGCAGTGTTTTAAGGCAGTCTGTAATTGTGAGATAGCCAGTCTAATTTCAAAAGCCTGAGAAGTCCTGATAATCTAGATAAGTACTTAAAATTTGTGCCAGTTGACCAATCTCTACTTCTTGCAGGTTTTCCCTTCTGAACTGTACTGCTGAACAAATTTCCTGAATGCTCTTAGTAAAAAAACACCCACAGTTCATTACAGAAGGTAATATGGAATTAGTGCTGTATGATACAGCAGTTGCTGTAGAGACTGTTCCCTTTTATTAACTGAATAAATGAATTGCAATTCGCAAATGTATTTAACAATCACTATTTCAGTTTTCTGCCCAAGTAACCAAGTATCTTCATTCCCATTTGTGTGTGTGTACGTTTGTGTGTTATACTCACTTATACTATAATATTTACTAAATAGTATCTTAGACAGGGGCCACTTAAGACAGAAATCTTCGTTTCGTAAGGCATTTTAAATATTGAACTTGTCCCATTATGTCAATGAGACTACAGACTTAAACACATGTATTGTCAAATTGTGGCAGAAAGGTGAATCCTAAGAGATGCAAAGTTTACAAAATCCTATTGGTATCCATATTCTATTGGTACCCATATCAGAAACTTGTGTTAGTACGTGGAAGGGTGGCGTGAATTAGTCATCACGTTTGTTGTACAAATGAATGAAGCACACCTCATGTTTTCCTAAAACAGGGATTAAGAAACAGGAGAAAGTTGGTTTTGCTAACAATTACAGAACTTTGTCTAGTCTGCTTACTTACAGGTTAATATCTACTGTAGCATTTCTTTTCCACTGTCTTTGGAGCTTCCAGTCACCTCCTCTATCTGGTAATCTGACGATTCTGGAAACCATATTCATTCTTGTGCATTTGTACTGAAACTCCAGTGATAACTTGCTAACACCAATCAATCTGTGGTTGACCTTGTATGTGATCTGTGTGGCAGCTACTATTTTTTTTTTACTACACCCTTCCAAAAAAAAGCTCAAATGCTACTTATAGCTTTTCTGAATGAAGAGTACTTCTTATATTCACCAAACTCAGTGAGATTTCACCTGATTGCAAAGAAAAAAATCGTTTTGTTTTAGAATAGTGCTGAAAAGAGTGCTGCTGTTCTCAGGACAGCGCTTGATTCACCTGATTGCAAGGAAGAGTAGTTGTGCATGAGAGAAAGAAAAAGAGGAAGAGACAGTGGAGTTTCACAAAGGCAGCCTGAGTTACACTTACATTTGTGAGACTTATTAGGTAAAATATATTGATTTGTGTGCTTTGTTGTGTAAAATATGTCAGTCAGAATGCAAAACAGCATGTGATGCCTGAACAATACAGTTTCTCCTGCTGAAGAAAGGGAAGGCCATGAAGAGAATAACTTGTGGATGAAAGCAGGGAGGAAAAAATGTGTGTTTGAAGCTAGCAGAGAGCTGACAGGAGACTAAAATGAAGTACTGAAGCAAAGAACTAGGTGGCAGGAAAAAATCAACATGCCTTAGGAGAAATACAAAGCCATGGCTTGGATATAAATTTCTGTGTTGACTTATTTCTGATTTGTGCTTGTTTCATCAAGTTCAGAAGTTTAAGCTAAGAATACTTCCATGGAGAGTTTATTGTAAGCTCTGCAACAGGCAAGAAATTCCTTCTTCCATCCCATCCCTCCCTTTTTGTCCCCACATGCCATCTGCAGTCCCCTGTGTACTGCAACCCAAATGGTCAAAACAACTGAGTCAGCAAGGAGGTAGTTCTCAAGAGAATGTGCTTTATCTACACCCTATGTGTACAGTTTAGCTGACACAGTCACAACAACAACCAGGAAAACAGTTATTTAAAAATCAGTGCTGATTTGTTCACTGAGTTATTTTAAAGCTCTCCAAGAGCTCTGGATCAGAAATACTGTTATCTTGTTAATTGCTAGGTTAACATTTACTTCTTATTATGAATTAAAAGCCCATTGGTTCAAAGCCTCTCTCTATAAAATTATTAAGTGGCTTAAATTAAATCTTAGTGATTATACTGGATAAATACCAGTTAGCTGAGCTTGAAATATCCACACTGAAATTATGTTTAGGATTTTTAAGTACATTTCTGTTTGCATCTAATTTGATTTGTAACTATTCAGTGAAGGCCTACTCTATATTACAATATGGAAGAAACAGCAAACTCCTAACTTTATCCAACACACAAAATCTAAACATTGCTGCATTATGTATAATCTGCATCTTACAGTGGTGAAAAAGAGCACTTGTAAACAATGAGAAGATTTATTTAGATTTATTAGACAAATGTGTGACAGAACCCTGAATGCCTGTGTGTGTATGTGCTAGAATATTTATAATGTCAGCTATAGATGTACACATCTATATATAACAGAAGGATACATATAACAGGATACAAAAAGAAAGATAAGGAGGATGCACAATCCATTTCTAATTCTGAATCAGCCTTCATTAATGCTTTGCTATGTGAACCGGGACAAGTTAATTATGAGACCATTTGAATTTGCCTTCTAAAGGAAACTACTGAAGAGGGTGCTGGAGTGGGATCAGGCGCAAGGGCTCAGTGATGTTATATTGTGAGTAGCAACTTGGGACACGAGTGTAAGGAGCTCATGACCCACATTCAGGCCACTGCACCAGAGCGCAAGCATGCAGAAGTAGAAAAATACTGAAAACGTTGATTCTAGAGCCCAGTTTTACAGTGAAACATGAGGATGATGCTCACTTGTAAGGGTGAGACATGGAGAGCTGGCTCCAGAAGAGATATCATTGGATGGTAAAAATGAAGATGAAGTCTCTGGGAATAACTTAGCAGAGTGACAGCCAGACAGCCCCAAAGACAGAATTTGCTTGAGAGTGCCACTTTGGCTAATATTGGTAGCTGCAGGGGAAAGAGATGCATAAATGGCACAGGAGGTGTAAAGAGTGGAAGAAATTCTGAGGAGTGCAAGTAGGCATGGTGACAGCAAGAACAGCCTCGATAGCAGATCATGCGGAGGAATGAGAAGGCAAACTGGCAGGAGTAGACTAGTCAATGTGGATTAGTAATAACAGCTGGAGTAAAAGTAATGCATCAGACTATAAACATCCAGTAGGCAGACACACTTAATAATGGCATGGTATCAGAGTAACAAAGAAAGAGTCATATTAAAACTAGGAGCCAAATCATGGTCAAGGCTTGACAGATCAAGGATGCATGGGACATCGTCAGCATTTGTACATCCTGAAAATTTTTGTTCTAGGAAGCATGGAGAGGAAGCAGGTATGTAAATAATAAACAAGAGACCAGGGGAGATACCTGTAGCCTTCTGTCATCTACATTTAGTAATTATGCCGTGCTTGCTCTCTGCATGCAATCACTAAGGCCTTAAATATTTGTGCTTGTGCTTTCTTTCCAGATCTAGACATGCACTAAAAGCAAGGGGGGCCTGATGATAGCAGGGCACTCGGGAACTGCCATTATCATCTGTGCATGAGACCTGGCAGCCGCCGGATGCAGGTACATAGGCAGTGCCACGTTCTTTACATCAGTTAAATATTCTTTTTCAAAACAATTTCAGTTCATCTGCTTGCCCAAAGTTTTAAATTTATTTAACCATTAATAGCATTTAAGTATAATTACATTACTCACTTCATAAATTAAATATAGGCTGAGGATTATCTCCATAAAAAATATGTTCCTATAATTTATTCAGAAAGATTTTCAAATGATCTTAAGACTATATCTTAATCTCTACTTTTATAATAAATTTACCTATATTGATTTTATATCATAGGAGAGCCCTTAAAACCCTTGTCATTACAGTTCATTTTAAGGTAATATGTTATAAACATAGACTGGTGGCATAAGAAATATGCGTTGAGATATACTGTAACAGTGAGAAACATAATGACCATACTGGAGTACATAATGCAATGTATGTCCTTAGTACTATGCAAAGATATTAGTACTATGCAAAGATACCCACAGAGTATTACACTGTATTTTTCTCACATATACATCTTGGACACATGCATTTGCATATATGTGCTTGAAAGTCTGTGTATGTGTGTATATATATGCATATATATGGTCTTCCACACATATATTTATATGTGTACATGGACATATCTATATGTGTACAAATGTACATATTTGTACATTTAATGAAAAAAAGTCAAAGCTTAACTAATTAATGTGTCCCATTAGAACTATATTTCAAATTAGTTTCAGTTAAATATTTAGAGGTTAATATAACCCATGTAAGAGTGTGTGCTTGTATAACTGAAGTTATAATCTACAAGCAAAAAGGTGAGAGAAAAGAAGATTCTGCTCCCAGTCCCAATTATGTTCTTTGGAAATGAAATGTCCTGATGTTCTATATTCTGCAAGGACACATGATCTGTATCTATTTTCAGCGAACATCTTCTCACATGGTGGCCTAAAAATAGGCCAGCAATGAACTTTAAATAATGGCTCAGGAAGGGTATTAACCTCTTTCTCACATTCTAAGTTTGTCCCATTGCTGTAAGTATCAATATTATCAAGAATGTATCTGGTGTTAGAGAATGACAAAGCAAGTTACATACACCTCCACTTCTGCTTCTCTGCAGATGTCATTGCCTCTTAATTCCTCTCAAGGTCGGTAATATATTAAGCCGTCCACACATAATATTGACAGCATTTCTCTTCCTCTCAGTAGTGAATCTATTTTATGCCAGATGCTAAAAAGCATGAATCATTTCATTTCCAACCGCTACTGATGGGAGACTTTCTACTCGTGGTGAAATGTGGATGATTATGAAAGCTCACATTTTCATAAATACACAAGTTTTTATACAATGTGTGGCAATGAGTGGTACAATGAGTAGCTAGATTTTTATTTCAGGGACTGTGGATGTCTGTACTAGCCACTGTATTTCCCAAATAATGTTACAACTCCCATAGCATTATGCTCTCATCAGGTATATTTTTCAAATGATTCTCAGTAGTTCTACTCTCTTCTTACTTTTTTAATAGACACAGGCCCATCTTTGCTTCCTGATTTTCATTTTAGTACAAGAAAAACTCCTCATTATGAAACAAACTTATTTTTAATACATGTAAGTGACATTCATGAGATCACAGAAATAAATATTAAATAGTTTTCAGTTGCACAGTTAACTAATGACTGCAATTCAGGCTAAAATGAAAACTGTTAATTACAAAGAATGTGGCTTTTCTTTAAAATATATATAACCACACAGGTATTTATTTTATCTACAAAATAGTTTAGCCTTCGAGCAAGGCACCATCCATTGCTTCATATGTACTATAGTGATCAGGGTGCACAAACATGCAATGATCAGCTCATAAAACTTGCAACTGTATGTGCTTTAGGGCATCTTATTAGTACCCTCTCAACCAACCACAGGTTTTTGCTTTTCACAGATGCTACCACTGAACAGGACTGTGTGAAGGTATCATGAAAGAGTTGGAGACAACAGATAAAAACCATTGCCTTGAACTCAGCCCAGGAGCTACCGGGAAGTCTGTACCTGTACTCACAGTGTCAGACTCTACACTTTGCAACAGCTTTTAACTCCACTCATCTCTAACAATCTTGTATCACAGTAGTTTAGTCCCAACGGGAAGAAAACTCTTGTTAATCACTAAGAAGATCAGACACTAAGTTCCTTCAGTGTTAGACACTTATCTTTAAATTAAGTAAGTGTAATTCAACACCTTGTGCATCCATATATTATCTGTCCATTTATAAGTAATTTCAAATTTTTTTTTGCAATTCCCATTTCCATTTAATCTGTTATATAAGGACTCTTCATCAAAAGAGATTACACTTTCAAAAGATTATTTTGCAACTGAGGAGGAGACCCCTGATTTTTCAGGTACTAAGACTTTAGAAAAAAAATCAGTATTTCACCTTTGGCTTACCTGCAAGACAGTTTTTGGACAAAAGATTGTAAGGATTTGCTTATTTTGTTTGCTAGATAACAGCAACAGTCTAAAACTACAGACTAGGCAGACTTTTGTGCAGGTTTCAAAATAATGTACAATTTTTTTATTCAAGTAGCACTAGGAAAAAAGCAAAACAATGATCTAGCATTGCCATGATGTGCAGAGTTTAATGTGGATATCTCCCACAGCTTTAATAAGATTTACCTTCTTAAATCACCAGTGTACCAACTGGAAATTAAGTTCATAAATGTGCATTCAGAACAGATTTTGTGCTCTGTTGCTTCCTGTTCTCCTTGTCTTTGCCTTTGAGATCACATGCTTTTAAAAGGCAACTCCAAATTTATGCATGGGAAATGCTGCGTACCCTTCTGTATGCTGTTACTACCCTAATCATAATGTGCAACTGAGTGCATAAAAATAGGCACATGCATTTGCTTCTGCATCGGACAGTTCATGGTATATTTATCCCCTCTTGCTGGTGGTGAGTCACAATGCTAGTCTTTATTTGTGGTGACTTTCATGGACACTGGCACGTTTAAAGGGTGCCCACTCAACACAGAAACTTTTGTATTACATGACCCCCAAAGCACTTTTACCAATTCCAAACAAATATGCTTCAGAAGACTTTAGCCTGCTTCTGGATACAGAATTTAAATTCCACAGTGAAAACTGAAGGAAAAGATGTTCCTTCTCACCACCTCCAAGGATGAGATTTACAGGAAAGGGACGTGGGCACATCCACATCGTGCATCCCTGTCTTGTCTTGCACCACATTTTCTACTGTGATCCGGGCTGCATCCTGCCCTCTGCTTCCCCCCTTCCCCTTCCCACACTCCCCTTACGCAAGTTCCATGACTTTTTACTGCAGAAGCCCACGAGGGGAAAATGGAGAACCCTGGCAGGTACCAGATTGCTTTCTTGTAGCCAGATCCTGCATCTCGTAATCCTGAATTAAAACAGACCATATAGTTTCCAACCCTGCATCAAGAATTTTCATTTATTTATTTTTCATTTATCTTCAATTATTCTCTAAAGGTTTCAAAGGAACATGTGTTAACTTCTGCTGTTTTAATGTAAAGGACTCATAGTCACAATACAGGGATTAGGGCAAAAGATAATTTGGTTTTAGCTAAATAAACCAAAACTTTCCAAATCCTACTAGAGAGGACACTAGCCAAGCCAAAGCAAGCACAGTGTTAAACGAATGTGTTTACATAAGGAGACATAACTCAGAAGTCATCTGAAGTACTTTGTTACTATTTTTAACCTCCTAAAAATCAGCAATGCCATCTATAATTGCAATAGCATATTCAGACCTAATAGGAATGAACATGCTGTGGTAAGCATTGTCTAATATGTGGCAACCTTTCCTGGCTTTCAGCAGAAGCTGCATGAAGGAAAAAAAATAAAAATGCTTGACTCTTTCCATCCACTGCCCCTAGCACTACCTGGGTATCAGCTAGCTGAACAATCCTTCACTTCATTAAAAATTGAGACATGACAGACACTTGGAAGCATGATCTTGGGCTGAGTAAGGCAATGGTGCGAAATTTTCCTCTGCGGGACAGCACTCCTGTTGCATTAGCTGCTGTTCCCTCAATGCAGCGGACCTGGTGCCCACGAAAACCTTTCTGATTCTGCTCTTCAGATGCCTGAACAGCAGTTCAGACAGGAGCAGGCACAGACTGAATTTACTCTCTATAATGGGATTTGACAGCTCTCACAGGATTTCGTTTGCATCTAAACAGTCTGGTACTTTTCTCAAATAACTTACTTTTCTATGAAAGGCAAGTACTGCACTAAGATTTTGGGCTTTGGTTTGTATTAGTATATTTGAAGAGCTCATGAAAGAACGGTCATGTCTGAAGTATTTATTAAACAATTACAACAAAGGAATCTCATAGGTAGAGTAACAAGACTGTTCAGAATCATCATTACTGAGAACTGCTGGTGTATTATGATCTGTATTATTGGAAGCAGATAGATCTTGGACTTGCCAAAGCATGTCTCAGCTCAGTATGGATTTGCTAACAAAGCATGTCAAACACAGAAGGGACTGTGATCAAAGTTTCTTGAATATGTGCAACAGCAATGAAAGTGGCTGACAATTCAAAAGCTGAGTCTCAACTGCAGCATGTACACTCTGCAGCAGGTACACTCATGTATGTGCACACATCGAGGAGCAAACACACTCCCCAGAGTTCAGGAAATAAAACTAAATTGTCTTAGGTCCCTGGGAAACAGATTTGAGTGTGCACACAGTTTGTTACCATGTCACACCCGCTGGGGCAAAGCATCTTGAAACACAATAATCCAATCACCTGGTGATTGTCTGCTCATTTCCAACATTAAAATGGCCCATTTGTTTCTATTTTTAATTTTAAAAACTTACTAATAGTCCTTTAAGAGAGGTTTTCAGGGCTTTGCTTAAGCCTTGTATACTGAGACTATTATATAGGCATATGTTACAGAGATCATTAAAAAATACCAATACTTTTTTTTTTCCCCCCAACATTTGTCAAATAAATAATGCTGTGGTATATCAGCATTTATTCTGCAAGACTGACACCCTGCATAATTCATTCATGACTTCAGTACTGCGGAGTATGAACTAAAGTTATGTTTTATCTGTGTCTATGTGAAAAAACCTTTAATGTACTAGATAAAGAGGTATTCACTCTCTCCATATAGCTATATAAAGAGATACTTAAATGAGTTCCAGTATGACTACATCTATAATTCTGATGCATTTTCCCTAGTTCCCCTCTTTAAGCTTCATTTCAAGGATCACTGCATATAAAAATGCATAAAAATACAGTGGATTATAATTAAAGAATTACCTCTCTGTCTTTTATGAGCTAAATTTATGGACCTAAGTTGTTATGGAAGCAAAATATTTTGTATCTCCAATAATTTAATATTGACTCTAATACTGAATTGTTTTTTAATAAACTCATTTAATTTTCTACCATTATTTTAATGTTTGATGGCCTGTATCCAAAAATCATAATGACTACACTATTAAAAAGGACTGAAGCATCCTATGGTCTAATCACACCACATTTTAGCCTCATACTATTAACTCTAGAGATGTTTCATCCTTTGTGCATAGGATTATAGTATAGTCTAAATGAGAATATAATGTTTTGCCTTTTCTAAAGATAAATATTAAATAGAAGGAAAGATGTTACAAAAGGAAGTAAGTTTTAATGGGGAAAAGGAGAAGGCTAATAACTGGGGGGAAAAAAAGTGACGTTACCAAATTGATAACTTTAAAATTGATTTTTAAAGGACCAAGTACTTTCTCTAAAAATATACTCAGTTTGCCTACATGTACCAAACTGATCTGTTTTTAGTCCTGTTTTCACTTAGATACAATTACTAGTATCAATTATAAAACCAGTAATGGAAGCTTTCCGTTATTTTGTTGTGAGAGTACCTCCCTTACAAGAACTGTCACAAAATGCCACCCTTGATGCGACACTAAGCACCATGCAGGATCTTTTTCAGAATCTTACACCTGACTCATTAGGCTGTAATAGGTACCATAATGTACTTACATTCACTATCCCTATGGGAACAACAAAGGCCAAGAACTTCACACAGTTCTGCTCAATTTCAGAAACAGCATGGTGTAAAGATGAAGCTTGTTAAAAAGAAACTAAAAGCAGCTTCTTATGGGCTGGTTGGAAATTACTGATGGAGAGCAATGTTAAATGATACACCTAGACAAATACATAAAATAATGTATCCATTACCTCTTAGGAGTTAGCTTTCACAGTTACAGTTTTTTAAAAAAGTAAACTCAATGGTTGGCAGTGATTAGAAAAGCAAATTGATGTTAGGAATTATTAGAAGGGAATTATTTGTATTATTATAACATCAGTATGCTGGCTGCAGATCTGGTGCTCTGATCTTTAAAAGGCTATAGTAGATCCAGGAAAACATTTTGAGAATGGCAAGAAGGATGGATCATGGGAGTGAGCTGGCTTTCATGCAAGAAAGAATTAAGTAGAATAGGCCTCTTTACCTTAAAAAAAAAAATACAGTTTAAAGATGTTATCATAGAAGTCCATAAAATCATAACCGGCGTGCGAAAGGTGGGTAGGAATTGACTGTACTATCACTTTTGCTACAAGAATTGATGGCCATCAAAACCAAAAAACAGTAGGAGCCAGGTTCAATGCCAAAACGAGGAGGTGGTTTCTCATGCAGCAGGGTACAAGTCTGTGCTCCTTGCCAAAGGATGGTATTCATAGAATCATTAAGGTTGGAAAAGACCTCTAAGATCATCGAGTCCAACCGTCAACCCAACACCACCATGCCCACTAAACCATGTCCCTAAGCGCCTCATCTACACATCTTTTAAATACTTCCAGGGATGGTGACTCAACCACTTCCCTGGGCAGCCTGTTCCAACGTTTAACCACTCTTTCTGCAAAGAGATTTTTCCTCACGTCCAATCTAAACCTCCCCTGGCGCAACTTGAGGCCATTTCCTCTCGTCCTATCGTTAGTTACTTGGGAGAAGTATTGTTGCAGAGAGAGTACGTGGATTCAAGACGAGTGTAAATAAGTAATTGGAAGAGGTATGTATTAAGGATTACCCAGTAGACAAAACACATCAGTCAGAAAATCCCTTGAACTGAAAATATTGGGAGTCTAGGAGAGTCATTAAGAGAAATACCATACCTGCCCTGTTCTCGTTCTTCTCTGGGCATCCACCTACAGCCACTGTTGGTGAGGCTGGTGGCTTAGACAAATGCCAGAGCTGAACTACTTTGACATTTCTTACACTCTGTTCTTAGATGAGACTGCTTCTGTATATGTCTTTAAACTTTTGTCATTCAGGTGTCCTTTTAGAATAGATTTCTCTTAGCTGTGGGGGTTTTTTTAGGTTTTTTTTTTCCTGTTGTCTGTACCATCTCCATTTCATGCCATGACAGTTTTAAAGACCACTTTTGGGACTAGGGCCTTCTGATGCCAAATGATGTTCAAGCATGTAGGTGGCAAGACCTCTGAGTTAAAAAATGTGAACTTTAGAAAACTTCACAAGTATCTCTATCTGCTGAAGAACCAGAGATGATATTTATATAAGGGAAACATGCTAATTGCTACCAGTTGCTAATTACTACCTCAAGAAATGAGGCAGGGAGATAGTTAATTGCAAATGCTATTAAAGGCAGAATTTATTTCATATGTCAACTGCTGTTTGAAGATGTAGCCTTTTTCTAAGCTAGTCAGCTAGGTTTTTTTACAGTGAAAGTGTGTGGGCAGGGTGTGGGGGGGTATAGACAGAGAGATCCTGATGATTAGCTCTGACTTATTGCAGAACTTGTATGAAGCTACAGATAGATTTGATGAATCCAACCCTGCATGGCCTGGAAGAAGCAATTTAAAATCTTCCATCTCTATTGAAATTGTAACTGCCAGGAGTTTCCTGACTATCTGATTCTCAAGAAGGCTGGACAGTTATTATCAGAAAAGTCTAAGTGTGAAATAGGGGATATGCTTTTCAGTAAGAGTGAAATTTCTGAATTTAATGAAAAGAAACCTTTAATACTTTACTTTCATCAGAGAGCACCTTTCCTTATGAGCAGGTATTAGCACACCACATATGGCAATGCATGGTTAATTCAGTTTGAGTGTGTAGAGCTGAGGATATCCAATTAACTACATTACCATGGGACTAATATAGCCAAATTGGGCAACTAACTTAACCGGGGAGAAGATAAAGTTTTTAAGTCCCATTTTCTAATAAGTGTCTACCTTAGTTCCCAGTCATTGAAGGGAATCTTTTCATTAATACAAGCTTATCCTTGAATGATACAGGTCAGCTACCAGTTGCTTTGCTCAGCTATGAAGCACCTAGAGAGAGCCTTGTAAATTTTAAAAATGTTCAGGATTCTTTTTTCCTTTTTTTATGAAGCCCTAGTTAATTCCCCACAATAAACATGACTATTTCTGTTACCCAACAAAGTTAGCCACTCACACACATGCATCGAATCTTTTCTTAGCTTGTCATTATTTTAATCATGCAATCCACTATGAATGTTCCACACATAATTTTCAGAAGCTCGGTAAAATGAACATCCATCCTCTTTTACCAAAAAAGTCTTACCTCTACTATAAGCATATACAGCTTTATTAGTAGTATTATCACGTAAGAATTAATTTTACACCAGATTTTTACTGCTAATTCTATGTCCTTTAGCTATTTTTAATGGTTGAATGATCATATTTATATCATGCATAATTACTTTTCTGCTAAAAAAGAGTGAGCCAAAATTTTAAAACATGGACCAAAAAAAGGTCCTAAAGAGAGCCTAGCTGTGGAAAATTTCAGCCTATAAACTTGAATGGCTGAGAACAAGGAGAACTGAAAACACTGCAACTTTTTTTATAACATTTGATGATATTCATGCTGTAATTATGCAGTAGTTTGTGTGGTTTCTTTTGTTCTGCTTACTGTAAGTGCAGAAATAATGGTTTCAGCTGAATGTCTTCATCAGAAGCTACTTCTATCAAGCTAAGTATGCCCTGTGAAGACTCTGAATGTTTAATTCTTACCCTATGCTAAACTCAAAGTATAATAAAATGCAGGATTCATTAAAGACTTAAGAAATGCAGTAAAAATTTATTGTTGAATGATGCAGCTAGGGGATCTGTGCTATCACCCGGACGTTATAGCCTTGTGCAGTTATTGGCACATAAGATGGTATACCCCATCTAATATACGAATAATTGTGTTCTGCCTTTAAAAGGCTCTAATTTATTATCCATTAGTAACATCAAAAAGCCACTACCTGCACTACCAAACTGCACATACTGAGGTGGTAGCTAAAATAGAATTTGAAACTGCTAAACTAAGCAATCACCCGAGTGGTGTTTTCAGGGCACAGTGCGTGAGTTGCCGCCAGAATTTGGACAGATTCATTGGGAAACCTGTTCTGGCATTGCCACTGTCCAGTTCTTACTTTTTCTTTTTTTTTTTTTTAATCTTTTTCTGGAACAACTGCTGTGTTGTCATCATGGCAGTGTGCAACCTGACTGTAGCTGAGTAAATACATTTTTCTTATATAATACAGAGAACAAAGAAGACATGCTAAGTACAGCATGATCATAGCAAAACCAGAAGCCACTCCTTCTGTGAAATTCTATTCTTACTCCATGTTTTTAGCGGCTCATTAATTTTTGAAATCTTCCATGCTTGATCTCTCCCCAGAAGTGCTTTTTGTTTTTTATGCTTGACCAAATTTGCCTTGCTGCTCTTAAGCAGTAAGAAAAAAGGAAGGGAAGGGGACAGGACTAGGGGAAGGAGGGAGAAAGGGAGGAAACAAGGAGGGAGGGAGGGAAGAAAGGAGGAAAAGACAGGTAATTAGAGTGCCATAACTGCAAATTGTTGTTAGTAAAAGAAGATTTTGCAATGGAAGGGTATTAGACTTCATTTATGGAGAAATGCTTTCCTTAATAGCAGAAACAGATGAAACTGTTTCTGATGTCAGTGACTGATGCGTCTGTACATGCTTCCATTCTTTTAACAAAACAAAAGCTCCATACCGGCCAAGATCAATGTTTTGACTGTCACTGTCACACTTTTCCTGTCCTACATGATAGATTTTTACAGTACATTCTCCTCTTAACAGTTCAAAACCTACCGAGGGGAGCCACAGGGTAAACTGGCAGAGGCAATGCAGAAGCCAGAGCTCTCCACCTGCCCTCCAAAACACTTACAAATCCACAATATAACAAAAGGGCTCAGGCTACATCTATGTTAAGGAATTAAATGGGCCCAGGCGCTGGAATTCACTCATCTGTACTGTTAAATTGTTAGAACAATCATGGTTTGGCCTGTTTTTGACTTGAACCATCTAGCAGTGACCCAGCAATTCTGGGCACCATTCACCATTCCCAGTTGGCAGTTTGTAAGGAGAGAGGCCACTATCGGACATTCATAACACAGACATGGCGAAACTGTGCCAGCTGCCCTCAGAGCCTGTGAATGGGCAAGGCACTGTTTCTTATAACTATTTTTAATATGGAACTTGATTGATTTTGGCAATGGATTGTATGACATGTTTTCCCTTCACAACAAAGAGCGGGATTCAATGGTACAGACAATCCATCACAGACCTATGCTCTTCTTATGCCTAAACGGTTGTTAAAAAACCCCCAACCTTCACACATCTTTCCAAAAGTACAGATGTCATCCTGTGCTCTGTTGGGTGTATATACACACAGACATAAATTCAGTGCCACTCCTCCCAAGGCATCACTTGCTATCACTGAAAATTACACAGGTTTCATAGAATCATAGAATCATTAAGGTTGGAAAAGACCTCTAAGATTATTGAGTCCAACCGTCAACCCAACACCACCATGCCCACTAAACCATGTCCCTAAGCACCGCATCTACACGT
>NW_008795489.1:223303-261725 GCF_000699145.1 Aptenodytes forsteri | reverse complement strand
AAACAGCAGGTCGAGCGAGGCACCTCCCCTGGTAGGCTCACTTACCAGCTGTGTCAGGAAGTTGTCTTCCACACACTCCAGGAACCTCCTAGACTGCTTCCTCTCTGCCGTGTTGTATTTCCAGCAGACGTCCGGGAAGTTGAAGTCCCCCACGAGAACAAGGGCTAGCGATTGTGAGACTTCTGCCAGCTGCTTGTAGAATGCTTCATCCGCCTCTTCAAGCCTTGCTACCCTCGAGAAGGAAGGGTTCTGTGGCGCAATTCTCCGCTCCGGAGCCCTTCACCTGGGTGGCTTCGCTGAAATGGTGGGTACACTGGGTTTTAAACTGCCGCTGTCCCTCCTGTCCCCACCCACACTGAGTCAGAGCTGCTGCTCGTCAGGAGCTCCCTCCTCTGGCTCGGGGAAGGGGCAGGCTGGGGCACCCTCTCACCCCCTGCGCTTTTGCCTTCGTGGTTTTTGCCACGGTTTTGCCGCTTTAGGAAGGGTCCCCCAGCGCGATCCTCCGCTCCGGAGTCCTTCGCCTCAGTGACTTCGAGGCTTTCATCACATATTAGACTGCTCCTCCTTCATTCTCCCCTTTTCTTTTTTCTTTTCCCTGTTTATGCTGTCTTCTCTGTGAATTTTTCAGCTTCATTCTTCTCCTCTGTTCTTTTTTTCCCTCCTTTCAGTAGAGGGTATCAGCCAACTGATAACACAAACATCCTTGAGTAGGTCAGGCATGAGCACCTCGCAACAGAAGACAGTCATTTATATTCCCATTAAGCAGCTACCTCTGTTACAGCAAGATGAATGCTGCCTTCCTCCCACACAAGCACCTTGCCAAAGAAAATTCCAACTGCTTCCACACATAACATAACATAACATAACATAACATAACATAACATAACATAACATTATAAAACCCCCAGAACTGGAATACAGACTAGGGTTTTAACAAAAGAGATTTTTTAATGGCTTGTATATCATATTCCAGCTTCCTGATCTCAGATAAAGACCATCTTAATCAAGGATGCTACTCAGAATGAAACAAAGCAGCTCTCCCTTCACTGGTGGCTTTCAGTGGTTTCATCTGCACAGATGTGTGGTTAGCAAGCAGGGAGAGCAGAAAAAACCTGTCACCCAGGACCATTCTAGTCCAGCCCCTCTCTATTTTAAAGACTGGCAGAAAGCCATGAGTTCCTCTGAACAATTACAGATGGGATCTTACTCTTTGACATCCTTGCGTGGCAGTGACTCTGACAGACTAGTTCAGAATAGAGTGTAAATCTGCTTATTTCTTTGTGTCGATCTAATATAAAATTCATTCTCCTGGTCATTCATTGACTAGGTCAAGTGAGATTAAATATTACAGAATAGAATCAGAAAGAGCATTTCAACACAGAAACAGCAAAGACATGAAAGTTTTCCATACCATGAAGAAATACTCAAATACTTTAATCTTACCTCTCTGAGGGGATCATTGAGCTCATTCAAAATGTTTTCTTCATCAAAGATCTTGCCTTGGTAGCGGTGCTCATAGTAATCATGGATCTTCTGGCGCATTTCAGCAGGTAACTTGTGGAATGACATGTACTGTTCCACTTGTTTGTACTGTCAGGACAACAAAAGGAAGAATCAGAAACACCCCCCACATTGTTTTACTATCTAAAGACACCTACAAAATGAAAATTCATTCATGTATCCACTTAAGTTTTACATATTTTATAAATGTAACATTTTATTTGTATGTCAGAGAACCCTCACACAAATATTAGTTAATTTAGTATTACTCACATGACAGCACAACTACAAATTACAGAAACTGCCTTTAGTGGCGATGCTAATATCCACATTAATATGTAAGTTTTAGAAACGAAACCCTCACACTTGTCATGTGTTCCCTAAATTCCCAGCTATACAGAAGTCGTGAAAATACACCAACGCCATTTTTAGCTCATTCCATGCAGCAGAAAGGGAAACTGTACAAAGTGTGCATCTACGTCTCCAGTGCTGCATTCAGAGAGAGTTTAAGGTGTGAAATTTCAGGAAGTGGCTATGCTGTATTAATATGCAACATATTAATGTTGTGTATGCTTATAAAGTGACGGAAGAACAAAGTTAAAATCTGTGGAGATAATGAAGTAGAAAGCATTCCTCAGGAGGAATGAAGAGAAGAGAGAAGTGAACTGGAAAAACAGGCATGGCATCAGGAAACAGAAAGTGGGGGAAGAGAGAGATGCCAGGACCCAGGAGTCTCAGAAGACCTCACTTCATCTACCTTGTGCATTTGGTTTCCTTGTTTCTACTAGTCCTCTGTCCTGCCTTCTGCTTTGTTTGCTTCCCTTCTTCAGAAGTCTTTTTGGATAGCATAAGTTTCAGAAAAGAAAGTCCTGAACTAACATGCTCAGAGTTGTACTGTGCTAACTGTATGATAAATCTGAGACCCACAAAATGCAGAAGTTGCCTAAACCGCAAATGGACAAGTACTGCTTGACCAAGACTTTTGCCCCTCAGACCCCCCAACCTTGTCTCAGTTGAAGAGGATAAGACACTGAGACACAGAAGGATGAAAACCCTCCCAGACTTATAGGTGAGTTAAAACTTGGCAGAAACTTGGTTTACTTATGTAAAGAGTCTTCATTTAATTTTTTTCTTCATTTCTTCATGCTTAATTAGGCAATTTTAACTGTTTTCAATGAAAAAGCCAGTGAAGTCTTAATTAGGGTCAGCATCTCTGCACAGCAATTAAATGCATTTATAATGTACATGCACTCCTTACGAACTGCAGCACATATCCTTTAACTTGTATAATTGAAGGCTGCTCCATCCT
The DNA here is from genome assembly GCF_000699145.1 of Aptenodytes forsteri. Lineage (NCBI taxonomy): Eukaryota > Metazoa > Chordata > Aves > Sphenisciformes > Spheniscidae > Aptenodytes > Aptenodytes forsteri. The sequence goes on along the minus strand of NW_008795489.1, from coordinate 258,916 downwards.
CTGGAACTGAAATTGATTTTTGCTCTGCAAAGTGGCAAAAGATTAGATGAAGCCACACGTACAACATGCATTCCACAAATAAGAGGACAGTAATTGTGCATGGGACTATTTAACAATGTATGATGAATATGTAAGTCTGATTTAACCTCTGTACAGCTATTTTCCACCTCTGAAGCAAGAATTCTTCACCCTCACCCTTTAGAAGTGAGATTTAAATTTGCATGCCCATCATTGGTTCCTGTTCTGATATGGAGAAATTTATCCATACATTGTGGGTTTGAATCAGAGTTCTGGGTCACCAGAAGACAGACACGCTCTAGCATAAACAAAGTATTACTTCTAAAATTACCCTACTAATCAGTTACAGCTAATCTAGGCACAGATTTACTTAGCGGGAAAGGACATGAGATCTCCCAGTGCTCTATGTATCTCACCAAGGTAGTCACATAGTCCCAGCCGCTGTGCAGTGCTCCAGCTTTTCTGCAGCAAAACCAAGAAGAAGATGCTGCACTGTGCAATGTCCCCTTCGTGCCTGTGTCCAGGCCTCCATTGCTGTGGCCTTGTGTAAGGATATGTAACGTGTCATGTGTCGTAGCACACATGGACGGGGAAAGGACTTCACTATGCTCCCTAGCACAGGGACTGCACCCCTCTACCCAATCTTATTTGCATACAAATGTGCTTGAGCAATGCTAATAAAGAGTAATCCTTGCTAATAAAAAATATACGTCCACTGAGATGTATAATGCAAGAGAGCTGCAATGGACTTTTACACCAGATTGACCTTGAAGAAGAGAACATTCGTGCTAAAAGCAATTTGCTTTGCCAGCAATTTACACTGCTCCTTTTCATTAGTGCTGTTATTTGAATAGGTGCTTTCTCCCACATAAGCGAGTTCTTTTCTCTACTAGGGTTTATGCTTACACATGAGAATTTTAGGGAAACAGAAAAAATAAAACTAGTAGGAATGTAGTGCTTATCACTGGTGTGTCTCAAAATGTTTCCAAATTAATAACACATAGAATAATAGGGACAGCTGCACATTAGCAACATTTTCTTTAAAAAACCTACAACAAGGAAGTTAAAGTCTCCCACAATTCCCAGAAATATTTAACCATTTAAAATACTATCAAGGTCTCTTTCCATGTCAAAATATCTGACCCTGTGAGTGTACAGTATACTATCACTATCACCCTGTAATAAATCTTTTCCTAATCTTTCTCAGTGATTTTGACTCATATTCTGTATCATTCATGCTACTACTACTCCCTTCTTGACATTGTCAGAGCATTCATGTGAAGCGTTGTCTCAAAATTTTAACTTACTCTTTTCTTCAGCAACTGATATCTTTCACTAACTCAGTCCTGATTGCTTTTTTTATTTCTCAGGAAAGCAAGTTCATTTTTTCAGCCTGCTATATGTTATTGGCAATATTGAGGGTTTCCCAGATTAGTTCTCACTGTGGTGTGTCACATGCCAGTTGCAAAAAAGTGTGCTAAAATGAAGATACAAAGAGAGCAAAATTAATATGGTCTTGTTCATTTTGTGTAATAAAACACTAATTTGTCCTTTGAAGACTATTTTCCCTGTGGATACCACAGATATCAATAATGGTTAGAAATGGAGACATTCTTCACTTTTCAATAATTATACTGATTTTTGAAGTTGGCTTTTTTAGTTCATGAAAAAATGCAAATAACTTAAAGAGAACTGAACTGTTTTCTGGGAAAAAAAAATGTCAAAAAGGTTAAAAAATTCTCATTAGCACTGTGAATCCCTTGAATAAATACGAAAATTCAGTAGCTTCTTCCCCTGATTTTTCTAAGTGTGATTTTACATATGAAGTTGATAAAATTGTCAATGAAGTTAAATTTTGTCAAAACGTTGTATTTTAATCATATTTAAAAGAGCTGTAACTGATCCTGAGTCATCCATCAGACCCGACACTTGAACCTGCATCTTCATATGTGAGTGGAATCATTTCTCTCTAATGACTCTTCTCATCACACTGTATCTTGTAACTTTTCCCTTCTAGACTGAAAATTTTGGTTTGCTTGGGGGAGGGTTGGTTGGTTTGCTTTTTTTCTTGTTTGTTTTGGTTTATTCAGAAAAGAGATGCCTTAATTCCACATTCACAAAAGTACCTCTGGTGCTTTTCTTACATCTGCGTGAAATAACTTTCAGAGCCACAGCAAGTTCCCTCAAAACTGACTTTTTTTGTTTGTGTGTCTTTTTTTACGCCACATGAGAAGCACCAGACTACATTCAAAATATAAATGACTGTGTTAAAACTCTCTTTTTTAATTTCAGATTGCCTTTTCATCCTTGCTCCTGCCTCACACCAAGGAGCACTTGATTTTCCAGGGAGGAACTATTTAGTAAGGGACTCCACCTATGCACATCTACAGGGACGTCAGAGGCCTCTAAAGGCAACGGCAAACTAACTCCAATTCCAGGGTTCTGAAGAGAGAAAGAAGAGGCATCCAGGCTATTCAGCAGAGCCTGTGCTGGATGAAGACATGGCAAGACAAAGGAAAGTGAAGATAAACTTCTTAAAATGGGAACATTGTTGTTTTGCCTAATGTTACTACACCCAAGTAAGAGTTTATTTCCATAAAACCCTAAATGTGGTCCAGTTAACCTCAATATGTTTTCTGGTAATCAAATGCTTTCAGATTGCTTTAAAAAACTTAATGCATAATGATGTAACTGACTGCAATTAAATAAAAACATTATCATCTTTCTTTCTTTCTTTCCCTGGATCAGCTGGCTTATACTCTGAAATATGGAGTTCACAAGCCTTCTGATCCTACTTGATGCAGTTTTAAATGCTTTTATTATACATACAAATACCTATTTTTGTATCCTGCTGTGCTTCTATACTATTTACTCTGTTTTTCGCCTGTACAATGAATATATTCTTTTTGCACTTTAACTTTCCTCTTTCTCAAATTCATTACATGTTGTTTTATATTTTCATAAAAGTAAACAGTATTTTTGAATGCTGATGTTGGTTTTCATACCTGTTACAACTATGTATTCCTGGTCTTTTCAATATCTCACTGAATGGAAGAAATACTATGTTGCTGACCACTCCACACCTATCTCTTTTTTTAAGATTAATAGTGAATTGTTTGTCCTAAAATGAGTATGTATATTAATGTGATTTATATATTGCACTGCCATAATTTCAGTAATTTCTATCCCAGCGTTTTATATTCATCACTGAAATGAAAATGCCCATAAATGCTACACAAATAAACAAATAAAATTGCTGAAATAGGCAAAAGCTAAGTGGATTTCAAAGTTAAGTAATATTTCACAGATTTTTATTGCAAAGCACCATCCAGTAATAACTGTTTCTTGTTGTTTCAGCCATAATCTTATTCATGGGCTCCTTCTATGTAGCAAAATTCTGCTACTCTGTTCCTCCAGCAAAAGGTGAGTAGTATGACATTGATCATATGAGGTCTTTAGTACAGTTGGTTAGGAAACTAGTTATCCTTAAAAAAAATAGGTATGGAAAAAGGCAAAGGAGAGGAGTGAGGTCTTTTTCATAATGATTTGCAAATGAAGCAGGGAAAATATTTTAAAATTAAGACAGTATCCCAATACAGGCAATATGCCAGTGAAACCAGTAAAATAGAAACCTGAATGTTGATCTCTCACAAGATATTTTAGTATGTAAGTTGAGCTTACCAGGTCCTTTCCTCATAATATTTCATAACTAGCAAGTTTCCTGTTTTAGCTGAAAAAATTCTCAGAGTCCTAATAATCTTTACAGCTCAACATTCAGTCCTTGATACAATAAACCATATAAACATATGAAACACATGAATAATATCAGTTAAAAAACATGAAAATAATGATATGCATGTACGGTACCTGGACCTGGACCTGGTCACACCCAAAGTACCTGAATATCTTTCAGAAACAAGTGCCAATGTCAGATTTTTCCAAAATGTCAGCACTCAACAACTTTGATAAGTGACTAGTTTTTCAAAGGACCTAGGTCCCTGTACCTTCATTTGAAAATCCAGCTTGAATGATACGCCTTTTGCACTTTGTACAACAATTTTGTCCTTGGCAATTGAGCCTCACTTCTAGGAAAGTCTCCCCCAAAAAACTATAAGCATCTGTAAAAATGTTTCAATGTTTATATTCAGGTTCTCTTTCCTTTTACCACAAATGTAATCCTGACCCTTAAAGTACATTACTAAAATACTTTAATGCTATTTTTAACATACTGTATAAGATGTTAGTATAAAATGAATCACATATAGACAGGCTAGGAAAAAAAGAGGAAACAGTACTTTTACTTTATTGGAGGTTTATATCCAGTCAAAGCCACAGCCTTACAAAAACAAACTTTTCAATGAGATGTGGAAAAAAAATAAATCGTTTATACTGGTTACAAATGTAAAAGGAAAGCAGAGATCATTTGTCAAATCCTTCTGCTGAATTAAGCAAGTTCTGTCCCACAATTTAGATGCAATAAATTCATCAGTATTCTTAAAATGGTTTGAAAACGCTTGCCTGCCATGTATAAAAGAAGAATCTAAGCAGCATTATAATATGCAGGAGATTTAACTCACTGAGAAGGAGCAGAAAGGTGAGAGAAGGCAATTTGATCAAGATGAAGCCTTTCTAAATAATGAACACCAAGCAAAGAACCATCACAATTCTGCATGGTTTCTAAACTACATTAGGAAAAACAGGTCCCCTGAGTTATTGAATTTATTCCCCTGCTATTGCAAAACCTCACATCGTATAACTCCTTATAAACAAATCAAGCCATCTCAAAACCAGTTAGACTTTCTCTTTCCATCAATCCTTTAAGAATATTGTTTCAAGAAACTCACTGGTCTTATTCATAGTTCTGAACCTTATTTTAAATGTATGCAGATGCAGTTTAAATCAACTAATGCTTAGTACAAAACTATCTAGCAGCTCAAAAAGCTCCTGTGCCTTGGTATTTCTCTCTAGAGTGTTTATAGATGGGAATCGTGTCTCTTCCCAGCCTCATCCAAGTAGTCAATTCTACTTTTTGTTCAGAAGACAGCATACTGGCCCTCTTCTTTTTCATCCGTTCTAGTTTGAGTTCATCCTTCTCCAACTGCAATTACTAGAACTGTACACAGTATTTTAGAGGAAGTCTCACCGATTCGTAGTTCATACTATTATTTCTTTCCCATCTAGTGGAAAATCAAGATGCACTGAAATGGTTGTTTGCAGTCATTCTATGAGCAGCTTCATCACCCAGATTCCTCATTTTCTCCTTGCCACTTGCAATTGTTGTGCTCATCTTCCAGTTTATAGCAGCACCTTGTACTAGAACCTGAGTCCTTGGATTTTGAATTTCTGAATTTCATCCTATTCCTATTACTTTGCCTCTCAAAACTCAACTCATTCTTTCTATAAATTATCTTGATCTTTCTATAATATTAGATTTGAAGCCTTATGCCATCCTAAGCTTCATACCATCATTGAACTCATCAGCACACTCCTGAAGGTATTATGCAAGCCTAGTGACAATATCGTGCCTTTAGGTATTTTTCTACTAGGCTTGCTCCAGCTTGATATCTGGAAAACTCGCAATGGGCCCACAACCAAACTGGGGGAAGTACTGGCAGTAGTACATGTCAAAGAAAAGAAAATTGCTGTCTTACACCAGCTTTGCTTGTGAGAGCAGGATGAGGTCTACATACCCTAAAGCAAATCAGTTCTGCGTAGATGACACGTTACAGTCTACATAGCAGGTGTCACATAGAAGACATCCCAGAAACCTCTTATACATCCTAACACTTGCATGATTTTCATCTTTGTAATTTTCATCTACTACTACTTTCAAAAAATCAAGCAAATCAAAAGGCAGCAAACTTGCCTATCACCAAAACTGGAATTTGAACAGAAACTTTTAGAATTGCAAAATTAAGACTGCTCTCCTTCTGTGCTAAACAGTCTTGAAAAACGTGAACTGACAACAAAGATTGGAAAGTTATTAGTGCGATACTTTAGTTCAGCTTTCTAAAAGTCAAGAGTCTAATTTAAACCTGTTATCCTGACTCTCTCATAACAAGAGAGAGAGAACAAGGGGCAATTAATCTCATTCTAAAATTCATGTCTTGCATAGATGAAATAAACTCACCTTTCTCATCCTTATCTCTCTCTCCATTGACCCTAGGGGAGGTCTAAATAACTAGCACTGACCAATTAGCTAAACATAACTGTAAACATGTATTTTAAAATAATAATTTATTTAAAGATTCTAAAATATGAACCGCACTATTGTGATACACATATATATAGCATCTGATCCAACAGGACAATACTAAAGGATTACTTTCAAATGCAATCATTCACCCTTATAACTGTGCTTCTAGAATTTTAGACTTAAAGGAAGACATTTAATAAATTTGGTTATCAAAAGAAGAAAGTGAATGCTACAGGGAGGCACTGATGCATCTTTAGTTATCACATGCCAGGTGAGGATTTTATATTTGTGTTTCAGATTCCTTACCGAAAAAAGCATGGACTCTGCATTGGAAGGGCAATAAATGAGGTTCTCTCTGAGTCAAAGTAAGGGAAAGGTAGTTAGTATGCCAGCACATCACTGAATAGCAACTGACAAAATGCACTGAACTACAGAACTGTCTGATGTATAGAGGATTTCATTCTAATAAAGCAATATAATTACAAAATTTCTCCCCTGTCTAACTTTTTAGTAGTGACTAGACCCATGACTCAGGTGGCTGTCAGTTATCTTACCTGGCAGAGCATACGGCATTTCAAAAACCAACTCATCTTAATAGGTTTTCAAGTAAGTGTTGAATAAAAAGGCACAGGCCAAATATTTTCATATTATTCAAATAGCTTTTTCTTGGTAGAGTGTTTCTATAAACACACAGTTTACAATGTTACAAAACAAGTTTCCAGTATTTTTTAATCCCTGTGAAAGTTCACTGGGTTTATACCTCAGGAGTTCAAATGTAATTCCTGCACTTTCCACAAAATATAAGCAGGCATCACTGATGTCAAAATCCTTTTTCTCTGTGCTATTGTGCTGTAAGGCCTTGAAACGAGCTGAAGGAACAAAGAAGCTTTGCCTCTCCTCTTGTCCTTCACTTTGCTGGGCACAACATTTTTTTTTCTACCTGCAGATTTTTTTTTTTCTTTCCCAGTGAAGAAAAGGGTGAAAAACTTTCTGAAATAGTTTGGGGGGGTGGGGGAGGAGGGGAGAGGGAATTATTTTAAAGCATGTAAACACTTAATGTTGTCTCAGTTTGGCATTAATTCGCTTATTCATGGAGGTTTAGGCCCCTCACTTCTCTGCAGGAGGTACCAGACAGACAACCTTTCAGAGAAAGAGGGGAGGTTCAACAGGGATCCCAAGATACAGAACAGGAGGGATGGCATTTGCAACGGTTGTTTAAGCAAATACAGTTTAACACTCAAGCTATCCAAAACAAAATGTAAAATGTTTTAAGCTAAAACATAATTATGCATTTTGTTCTTTTTTTTTTTGATGGAAAATGGCTATAATTTTCTTGGTGTGTGGAAAGGTTAATGGTTTTGGTGGAAAATTTTCCTTTGTGGAAAGTGTGTTTGGTAGTAAAAATATCCGCCTCCCCCTCAAGCAGTGCTAATACATAGCTCTGGAGATAACGAGAGCTGTATGGACATGGACAGAACTGAACGATAAGCACACATTTGCAAAGAATCACAGCTCGGGAGAGGCTTTGCCATATTAACTACATGAGAGGTTTTATTGCCTCTTTCTCAAAATTATTCAAAATGCGTAAGTGGACTTGGAAAGCAAATAATCATGGAATTACACAAACTATTAAATATGCAGGAAACTTCAATTCCTAGTTAAAAATAAAACATATCAAAATAACATTCTGGTTTACAATTCACAGAAATATCTGTAATGTCTACTATGCTTAAATTTGGTATTCAACTGAATGTTGACTTACCACTTAAATTACATTGATGAGGGAATTTAAAAAATGCAAACTGAAGTTTCATCTGACAAAAAAATTCACAGGCAATTAATTTGTAAGCAATATATCTATATTTGATTTGTTGAGATTTCATTCTGCAGCAGAATGGTAAGTGCAAGTGCAATGAATGAGTATTGAAAGAAAATAAAGGGGAACAGTTTTTCTCCTTATGAAAAAGGAGTAACATCAGTTTTTAAAAACAATCTTTCATCAAAATATTCTTTTTAAGATTAAAGGGCTAAGATTTGCAAAATTCTGTCCAAAGACTACATAATAAAAATACGTAACTTCCATTTAAAGATACTATTTTGAATGAAAACATTGTGTATTTTAAAGCAGCCACTTGGCTAAATCATTTTATAAGCTGTTTTAATTAAATTCCATATATTCTATTATGCAATGCTATTAAAATGGTACATACAAATTCCATGTCGTCCCCCCCAAAAAAAGAATGGGTAATTTCATATGGCACATTTCCCCCTTTTTATGATATCTCCCTCTCACAGGAAATAAGAAATTAATTTGCTTTTTTCACTAAATCATTTGAGAAATTAGGTAATAGATGTTTACAAGCTTTTAAAATTATCTCTTAACCCAGTATTCAATAGTTATCACATGATATTGCTTCTGTTTGCTGAATGAATATTCTAAACTGTATAAATAAAAATAACATCTGAAAAAAATCCCTGAGGCTTGATTCTCCAGGAAGAATTTGAATAACATGAGACAATCATAGACAGCAGGCTACACGTTTTTTCCTTTTGCAAGAACTTCCAGTCTAACTTCGTAAGTGGGTTCTATGTTAAAATAATAATAAAAGACATTAAGTTACAGATTAATGGGAAAGGAATGAGAAGAATTGTATAGCTTATATTTATTAATAGCTATTTAATAGATTTTCGATTCAATTTTCTCTTGTCACATTTATTCTGTGAACCTGGTATTTTTCTCTTCTTTAACTCCTTAACATGTCTCCAGCTGCAAGCATTACTCCCGACACACAGTGGTGTAAATGAGGTAAACCCGGTATTCCTGCTAACAGAAGATGGGGAACCCCTGTTTTTGGCCCAGACATTGTCTGACTGTGGGAGTCTGGGCAGGGCATGTAAATACTGCAGGATACCGTTATATGCATCTTTTCCATCTCAGACTGCAAACGGTGCTATTTAATGAACCTGTCAGCTGGGTGATATAAGGTCTCCAAAGTTGTTATCTCCTCTCTGCAGTCGTCGTCAGTCCTACAATGCATCCACCAACTGTTTGTGTGCCTCGATTCACAGTTACAGAACCAAACAATAATATACTGGGTCTGCCGCTCTGTATTAGCTGTGCTGATGCCTCTAGCCTGCAGCTTCAGCTACTGGCAGCTAGAGTGGAGTGGAGAACATGATCACCGATCAGCTCTCTTCTACAGCGAGGGAATCCTACCTCGCTAACGAGTATTCCTCATTACTGCAAGGCCCTCATGTTGTGCAAACACAGCATGGGTCTAAGCTTTCACCTACTGCCTTTGATTGAGGACTTGAATGGTTTTTAGATTACCAGAGGACAGAAAGGAAAGAAAAGTCAAAAACACCTTCCCAAGCTTTAAAGAATCCTGGATAAATATTCCTAAAGTTTTTAAGCTCGACTTCTATTCAGTCTCGCCCAACATTTAAAAGCATTATCTTCAGTAGCTGCTACTATGTATTTGCTATTTGCAGTGCTCATTCTCTTCCATATGACAACAGTTTTTTCATCTCTATAGAGTCGACTCATTGATTCTGTCCTAACATTAAAAATAATCTCTTTAGGCTCCTGCTTCATACTCAGTAGAGGGCTGCAGATGGTTTCCATGTACGTGGCCAAAGGGGACTCTCGTCCTCCACTGGAAATTCAACCAGGAATCAAGAAACATTGCTGTACCCCTTGCAAGGGTTACTGTACGTCTGGTGTTTGTACAGTTCATCCTTTTAAAATCCTTTTCATCCTAGCTTTGACTGGGATTATTAGGAAAAGAAAGAAAGGGTTTGCATGTTGAAATATCTCCATGTTTCAAATGGGGACAAGACTCAACTCCCCATCCCTTTTTTTGCATATGTTCCCCCAACCTCATTGGAAAAAGGAATGACTTTCATTTCACAAACACCTCTCATTTATGCGTAGTCCCCCAGCCTACAATGGCAGGTTATTTCATGAGCCAGCTGAACTTTTGATCTGACTGTCGAGGTACCAAAGGACAATCTCTAACCGAATATTTGCTAACCTGAAGTTAGCACTAACCTTAACATTCACTTACAGGACGATTATCTGTGATGATAACCATATATACCAAAAATTAGTATGCACAGATAGTTCTCAAATGACCAGAGATCTGGTTGTGTTCAGAAAAGACACCAAACAGTGAACCTGCCAATCAACCATTTGGTTATCTTATTTCAGTAGGGGCAAAGTAATAAGCTCACCTCTCCATCCCACAGTCACTGAATGGCTGAATTCACTACGAATCCAGAGATATTTCTACAATCTGCTTTCTCACTGCTACTCTCCTTAGCATACAGGTATTTTCACAGAAAAAAGAAACCAAACCAGTTTATAATCAACCATAGATGAAAATAAAAAGTAAGTTTGCTGCTGAATGGTGTGATAGGTTCACTTTTATAGTTCTTTATCATGAGATGGAACTGATTTGTTTAGCCTAAAAGATATCATCTGTTTATTATTTTTCACTAATTACCCCCCAAAGAGTACTATTGCTTGCAAGAATGCTTTAAGCTGTCATTTTACTTACATGCAGTAATTAAACATTTCCTTTCAATTGCCATGAAAAACACAATCTCTTACTATTGTTCTTTTCAATTAGTGTAATTGAGAAATTAACTAAGTTATAGGGAATTTTCTGAATAGGATTTGTTTTCTTTGTCTGTTCTTTATCTTGCACAAATTCTCTTTACTGTTTTAAAAAGGGGAGGGGAGGGAAGGAGCATGAAGACCAGGCTCAGTTCCTCTCTTCACAGAGGCAATGACAGAACTCTGATTTAATGAAACAACTATCAAAGCTCCGAGGCATAAAAGAAAAGCATCTCTTCTCCATGCTACTATAGGTGAAACTGTATCAAGTCCAAGGCAGGATGATTTTCTTTTTTAATGAGAAAGATACTGTACAGATGACAGTTTATTTAAAAATATCAGATATGCTGTAATGGTCTCCTTAAAGTTACCAGTTTCAAAGTGAAATTTAATACCTGTCTAGTCATCTTGTACAATTTTCCTTATCTTTTGAATGCTTTGGATTTCTTTTTTTTCTTTTCAATTTGCCTGTGCCAGTAAAAAAGAATATACATTTAAACAACTGCTTGGAGTGGAGGGAGAGGAGGCAGAAGGGGTTATTCCCCACATGCACTCTGGGTGAAGCTGGGCATGAGGGAGATCAGCTCGTCTCTGCTCAGTCACGCCTTCAGTTCAGTTCTGGGCACAAGCAGCAGTCTGGGCAGCTTAAGGACCTGTGATGGGGACATCTGTCCCTAGGCACTGAACGCATGCTGCAGCTACCTTTGCCGCCGACTCTGAACACAGGGTGAGAAGTGCCAATCCCTATTTTCTTTTGAATGAAATTTTTTGAGAGACAGGTGTTGGGTCTGCCTATCAGAAGCTGTGGTTTCCTGTGGCATGCGCTTCACCTTATCCCATTGATCCTGCAACACAGAAACATTGCATAATGCTAAATTCAGCACGTGCTACAACGCCTTTAGCTAAATGGGCATGCTTAGTTGTTAGCATTTCGCCCACATGAAATCCAGTTATTTCAAGAAGCAATCTGAAGTAGTAATTTAGAAAAGGAATATAGAAAAAGGTATAATTAGGTTGAAATTGTGTTACTTTATATCTATTGTTTAATAGTTGTAATGAAAAGAAAAAAACAAGTTTTATTAGCGCCGTAATTGTTACATCTGCTTGGTGTTGTGCCAACATCTATGCTACTAGCAGCACCAGCACAAGCAAGACAGAAACACTGGCACGACACAGCTGCTGATCCTGGAAATTCTGCCTCCGATAAGACCTAATTATGGCTTGCCAGTGCTTTTTGTTTTAATTAGTGGAAAATGCCAATTCATCAAAAAGAACTTGCTTTTTAAATGGATCCTTTTCAAAGACACTTGCATGGCAATAAGTTTATCAAGCATGGGAAGGTCTGCCCAAAGCTAAAGGGAGAGGCAAAGAGATTCTTCAGTACAAAGATGGTCCAGTTGCTCAGTTATAGGATGTATCGCTTTTCTTGACCTCTGATCGGAGACCTGAAACTGGCCTTCCATTTCACAGTAGTGTCCTAATGATGAAGAAATGGTTCTTCTAGGCTGGGCATCTCCCAGTGTCTTTTCTGCTTTGCCTAATAAGCACGTATCAAGGTAGAGAGAGACATAATGTTCTCTTGTTCTTCATAGGGATAGAAATAGCGATGTAGATAATCACATTTCACCTTGCTTTTCCAATAAAGTATAATCACTTACACAGAGTCACGGTGGTGGGAAACACTGACAAAGACTCATCCCATGCAGATGCTACTCGTGGGAAAGAAAGGTCTGCGCAGGGCCATTGGCTGCAATTAATCCACCTCCCTGCAGTCATTTCACATGTAAACACCCGAGTCAGTGTCAGACAGCTGCAGTACTAAGACTTTTTTTAAGAACCGCAGGAGCTTAGAGGAGACCAGAAAACCTCTGCTCTGAGCAGGTAACCTCATTAATACTATTATTACTTTATGATCTATTGTTTAACATATACAGTCTGAAACCTTCTTGTGTATTTTATTTGAGCATACAGCTTGTCACTGCATGATGCAAAGAGCCCTTTCACTTATAAAAGAGACTTGGAGATTATGATTTATTTTTTCAGATAATCTAAAACTGTTTGTCAGACTGTTCCAGTCTCCAGCTTCACCTGAATCACTGAAGTTAATACACAATGTCACACAATACTGACAATTCTGAGCCTTCTGCACCACCAGCTGCAACATTCTGACAAACTGCTCCTCTTCTTCATGCTCCCAGCTGTTGTGTTTCATTCATTCTTACAAAATATCTGTAATCTTCTTTTTTTCTTTTTCTCCTTACCTTGTCTTTATCTAGTCTTGAAGTATAAACACTTCAGAGACATCCTTAGGGAAATAAATTTAAGGCATCTCTAGATTCTCTGACAAATGACAGCCATGGCAGTAAAGTAATACTCCAAGCAACCCTTGAAAAGCATCATTATAGACCTGATAGTTCCAGAGGAATGCGTGTGAGTGACAGGATGAATCCTCTTGTATTCTAGAATTATGCAACTTATTCACTAGGTACAGAAAAAACTTAAAAAGTTTTAATAAGACTTCAAGATAATTCTTTAACTAGAATAAAAATGAGAAATAAGAGAGCTGGAGCCTATCAGGGATAGAAAAAGCCAATGGAGCACATTCTCCAAAGAACATATTTTAAGGCAATTTATAGCTTTCTTTGAACAAATAGACTAACAATTCTTGTGATATTTCTGGTTGTGAAGAAATCAATCATCAAAATGCATCAAATCTTACATAAAGAGTAAATCTTATTTTTTATTCTCCAAAAAGACAGACAAAAAGTTCTTAGTAATAGTGGACTACTTCCCACATCTCTATGGAGATTTAACTCTCAAACAAATGATGATACTGTATTTCTGTGTTGATCATTTCTGCAGAAACACTCAGGGACAGTGTTTTATTCAATATAGCTGGGTTCATCCAAAGGTAAAGTCACAAAGCTGTAACTGCTAAAGAGAAATAATGGAACTTCTGCCAAATAATACCTTTATTTTCTTCTTTTCCTTCTTCCATAACAAGAAGAAGAAATATAGAGAGCTTTGGAGAAGTGGGCAAAACATATATGAGAGGCTATGAAAAAACGTGAAAGCAGTGAAAGGCTAGCAAAAGGTTCTTAAAAATTTTACAAAAAATTCTAAATTAGAAAGACCTAAGGATTCCTTACATTTTCTTTGACTTAACAGAAATCAGATTTATAAAATATGTATCTATTTCTTCCCATCTTAAGAATTTTAAGGAGCACTTTGTTCAGCATCTGAAATTTTAGCAAAATCTACCTTAGTTATAGAGTAGGAGTAAAGTATAAGTAAAGTATAAAGTATAAAGTATAAAGTATAAAGTAAAGTATAAGTATAAAGTATAGAGTAAAGGAGCCTTTGTTTCCATGGCAAGAGAAGCAATTTGCATTATAGTACCACTGGCTGTGAGTAAGATAGCCTCCGATGGCTATTGTTTCACATGTGCAATTGATAATCTAAGTCCACTTTTATTCTGAACTGGTACTCTAGACACTATTACCAGCACTGACAATGGCATCCCATCAAAAGGCTGAAGTGCAGGACCCCTGGTGAAACCGACCTGGCACCTGCATAGCCCTGTTGAGGAGGGTCCTTCCAGGTGGGCAATGAAAAGTGTTTGGGTTTGTTTAAAAGAACTTTTGTTTTGTTTTGTTTTGAGAGGGGCTTGTTTTTTAAGCATGCGATAGATTAATAAAAGATCACCAGGCCCCTTTTCAGTCTTCAAGAGATCTGTATCTAGACCACAAAGTTTTGTGCGATGGCCATGAAATTGTAGGGAAACCTTCCCAAGAGAACAGTAGTGCATCCCCTATAGAGAAAGCAACACACGGGCTATGTGAAAAACACAGGCGACAAGCTGCTAAGGCAAGGAAAGGCTTTTAATTTATATTTTGTTTCTCAACTGAACGTGAAAACAGAGCCGGGAGAATTTTAAATGTCTTCACAACAATTCAATATATTTTAAAGCTACATAGACAGTGAAACACCATTTTGAATAGTTATAATCAAACGTAGCACATAGGCTCTATGATGTTAATTTCTGAGAACTACAGAAACAGAATATTGCTTCGACTACAACTTGTGTTACGAAAGAACCCCGCTATAAATAATAACTACCTGTGGTAATCTAATGATTGTAAGGGCTAAAGGAGCAGCCACGTCAAGTATAAGCTGGTGTTTCCTTCTGTTTTTCATGTCTGATGCTGACATTTTCTCAAATAGATGGCCAGCACAGAAGCCCTCTCTGTCACCCAGGGGAAGTATGTGAGAAGTTGCATATAATGTAAATTACAAAGTTAAACTCTGTTTTGAGCCATTTTTTGCCTATAGCCCTGATGTGACATAGAAACCCAGGCGACCCCACTGAGGAATCGCCTTCAGCCGCTGCGGATAGACACAGCTCATTTTCTCAGCCTGCCACAGGATTGTTCCCAACTCTGTTCATAACTGTACTGCAAATTTAAATGTCACATGCAATGGGGCATACACTTAACATTAATGGATATGCCACAGTACAATGGCTTCATTATTCACTTTTTTCTCCTTTTTTCTGCTTTGTCACATTATTCTATGTAATTACACCGTTGTAGCCTCCCTCAGGAAGCTCTCAATTCATTGGCATAAGTGGCATAGCATCCTTCAGAAAATGAAACCTTTCTTTTCCTGAGATGGCAAGACTGGTGGAAGGTTTATATGAGAGTCCTGTCTTCTCTAAACCCCACAAAACAGACAGTTTCTGTGGAGGCTTTTGAGGAAAAAGAGGACAGACGTTCTCTGCCAGATGCAGAGACTGCCTTGGACACGGGTGTAGCGATTTGGGGGGCAGATTGATAGATTGAGAAACTATGAAAGAAAATAAAGCTGAGGTAAAAACAAGGAAGAGTTAAGGTTTATGTCTGTCTCAAGTAATTTCTGGCTTTGGCACTGTTTTGCAAGGTTACTGTTCTTTGCTATTTTCCCCAAATCATGAACTCTACAGAGGAAGAGCCAGTTTCTTAAATATTTTGAAAACAGAAATTTAAAACACGATCTTTCAGCAATAAAGAATCATATTTTCATTTACTGAGTTACATATACTAGTGGTTTTATTGTTCCATTGCTCTTCAGTCAGTCACTGATTTTTATAGTTTTGCTTTAAAATCAATGGCCCAAAATAGTCCATTAGAGTTTTTAATCTCTTTTCCCTTTTTATAGTAGTTCATTTACTCCCTTCCAGATATTTTTCCTAGCAAAACTGTTTAAACAGTAAATACTGTCGTCTGCCTTACAGGTGCACCTGATGGAGCAAGGATTCTCAGCTGCTATACTGTTTCTGCCCATGCAACCCAAAACCTCGCGGCTGGCTGACTGGGTGATGTGAGATGGTGTCCAGGTAATTATTACCCTTCATCATTCTCAATTTTGGTCTTGTCTGTTATTTTATTTGCACTGTCCACTTACAGAAGCTGCTGATGCTCAAAGTAAGTGGGGGAAATACAGGTGGAAATAAGAGGCTCATCTCTATCCCTTTGCCCAAAAATCAGAGGGCACGCCAAACCATTTCTGAATTTCTTCCAAATAAGGTCATGTACTGCCCCATGGGAGGCTCTTCTCAGCAGATGAATTCAAGGGCCGTCAACAAATCCCCTATTATAAGCTCCTATGACTATCACAGTCTTCCCTAAAACAAGCTGACAGCCTCTCCCCTGGTGCAGTCCCAGTTCTTTCCCCTCTTCATCCCTCCCCACCTCCCACTTCACATATCCTTTGGCTCCTGCTACTTTCAGCTGCTTTTTTCCTTGCAGGCATACCATAGGAAAAAGTCAGACATGCCTTTCCACTACCTCTGTTACACAGATCAGTCATCTTTTGGGGTTCTCTGCCTCAGTTTTCCTTTGCGTTAGTCTTTCGGGCTGCCTCTGGTGTCGGTGCTACTCCTGGCTGAGGTGAGGCTATGTCCATCTTCTGATGCTGCCTGATGCTGCCCAAACAAGGGCTTGACAAACTCCTGATGCTGTGCAGGAGTGAAGCAGCAACAAAGAGAGCTAGACTCTTCTGCCAGGTGATCGCCCACTCCTCTCACTTGCTTACATTCTCTACAAAGTCAGGGGAAAAGAAAGGCCTATGCAAAAAAAAAAAAAAAGTTCAAAAAGGAAAAAGGATAGGGAGGTATCTTAATTAGGGGAACTAACTCCATTAAACTCTGGTTACCAGCTCCTATCAAATGTCTAATAAGAAACACCCAAAGACTTGCCTTCACTTTTCATTTAAAAATTGCTCAGTGTTTTCTTCAAAACTTTATAAAATTCTTTTTACATTTACATCAAATTCTGCAGTGAAGAAATATGTTCAGCCAGCTCTGCCTGAATATATATAAGCATCCACCACTGCCCATAATAAAAGGCACCTGATGAACTATTATTTTGTCTAGAAGGAGATTGTATAGATGCTTATGTGAAAATAACATTTTCCTAACCGCAAACTGTACAATGTAATCCCTTAGCACTGTGCATTTTTATGAAAAGATTTGCTTTCATTATGCTTTTAGTAAATATTTAGTGTTTAGAAAAATGTGTTCTAAAGGTTTTGTTGATCTTTTTTTTTTTTTGGTTGCAGAAAGCTGCTGGAAAAGGTAAGTCTAGTGCATTTTATGAAAACAAATGGAGATAAAAACATTTTACTTCTATATTAATTACTGAGTCTGTGTTCTAATAGAGGTTTCTTGAATTAGTGTTACAATATTTTTTCAAGGTTAGTAACCACTTGGACAAAACTGTTAATTTAGCATACAATAGAACACAAAGGACTGTTTAAAACATTCTTTGGCAGAGAAAACGTTTCAGTCCTACTGCTATCCTATGCATTCCAAAGACTTTATAAATCTGTATTACATGTTTTTCTTATACAAATTATTATGTTTTCAAGACAGACATGCTTTAATTACTCAAACCTCAAGAAACAGGGTGAGGTCGGGAGAGAATGATGATTTAAAAATCAAGATAAAAATAATCAATCCTTCTTTCTTCCCTTCTTCCCTAACGAGGTAAAGGAAACAAACGAATCTGCACAGCAAGGAATAATTTCTCATTCATAATATTTTATTAGGTAATATTGAGTGCTATTTCCTTCTACACGTACAGGACACAAGCACAATCATTCTAGTGTAATGGGATAATTGCTACCCGTGTATCTATCTGGTGTGAATCACAGTTTTCTCTTGTTAAAAGGTAATTTGTGCTATATTCGAACACAGACTTTGAAAAACAGAAGTTAGCTCCTTGTTGTTTGTTTCCTTTTTCTTTTTTTATTATTTTTAATTTAATGTGTATCCAACCCTATGATAATTACTGTGAAAAGAAAGCAGGTTGTTTGTAAAATCTGGCACTGGTATAACTTCATGTCTTCACAGCTAATTTTATACAGTCATCATGAACATGGTTGAAACTGTAATGGGCTTGCTCTGCAATTTCATATGGAAAACTGTTAGAAACCTAATCCATAATGCAAGACAGCAGAACACTTTATAGGTAAATTATCCACAACACAGCAATAAATCAAAGTAAGTCCCATCTGTCATTTAGAAGCAGTGGGAGTCTATTACAGTTTGGCACAGGTATGATGCAGCCGGGTGGATAGCACTTGGCTTGCACAGTACCTGCTACTGGGAGGAACCAATCACCTTTTAAGAGATACAAGGCAAAAATAACCAACACAATTACCCCAGCAAGATTGACCGTAATGAGAAGCTAAAATACAATAATGAAGTAGCAGGACAAAAGAGGAGAGCAGTCTAGTGAGAACGTTCTGACTGATTTATATTCCTCTCCTAAAGTCTCACCCTCAAACTGAGTGTACTATTCAGTTCTGCTTGAAAAGAAACAAACACGTTTATTTTGTTATCGCTGTATTGTTAAAGGTGAATAACTTCTGATTTTTGATTAGGAGGAGAGGGGGAATAGTTTTTGTTCTTACTTGTTGCGATAGTATCTGTTGTTCTTTCCCATTTCAAAACTTGGGAAGATCAAGGTCAAATTAAATATCACAACTATGTGCAGCAAAAATTCAGGTAATTATAATAAACGCAAATTGATAAAGATGAGCTTGCAGAAAGAGAAAGCAAGTGATGCCAGCAGAGGCCGTATCCTGACACAACAAATATTTCCATGTTCAACTAAGTCTCTGCCTGTGCAGTCCACACTGGCTTTAGTGGTTGTATTTACATATTCATTTATATGTCTGAGGGTTGAGTTCACAATGGTCTTAATTATGCATCAAAATATTCAAAAGAATGCCCACAAATAAAAGAATTAACATACCTACAAATTCTTTTATTTGCATGTTCTTTTAAATAACAATATGTACCCTGTGAAACAGAATATCTGAAAAGTTTTTTCTGAGCTGCAGCCGTATGTTTTTTCTCTTTCAGAATATTTTGTAATTCAGTTATACCAAATATCTTTTAATAACTTGATCTATTCTAAGAAATCTCAGTGCTTTCTACAAGGATCAGTAAGGTTCACAGAAGACAGGAATACTACATCTACCCATTTAGCAGCCTGTCACCTGATGTTTGCCAAAACAGCATAAGATTATAAGATGATTCAGAAATAATCCAAAACTAAAGGCTTCCAGACCCTTTTCTAACTGTAAGACACCCTGGACTTCCAAATAAAATCACAAAACCAAGAATTATAACTACCAGAAACAATCCACAGATACTGGCTCAGGCAATGACTCTCAGTTATGCCTAAATATTCAGGGAATAATGAATTTCTATCTCACAATACTATGATGACTGTAATGCTTTTGGCACAGTCAAAACTCGCTCCTGAAGGTCCAAGACTGTATGAAACTGAGCAACTCTTGTACCTGATCATTCGTAACACACTTCAAAAATTGTTTACTATTTAAAATACTGCACTGTGGCAAAGCTAAATAGGATATGTATCTGTGCAAGCTGATGAGATTTTTATAAAAACTTGCAAAACTGCAAGCTGATAGTCAGTGACAAGATTTTGTTTTTTTTGCCTTTTTTTTTTTTTTTTTTTTGCGAGTAGATGTAACTACAGGATAAGATAAACCATCCCTCACTCTCCAAAATAAGTAATTCCTTTGGGGTGGCATATATACTGTAGCACAACTGCACAGAAAAGATAAGATTTATCTGCCAAGTGGCTCACCTCCTCCAGCAATCTGAACATGACCTGTTGCTAAAATTATGCTGTATAAGTGAAAAAGGACTATTGTTAAGTAAAGAAAAGGAGTTGAGACCAGTCACAGAACATTTTTGTGTTACACTATTTTCAGGCTTTCTAAAAACCACTAGGAGCATCAGAAAAGCAAGAGGTCCATTTTTAAAAAGAATGTGAACACCATGAAAAGCTACTGAACTTAGAAATCAGTATTTCATGAGAAATTTTGCTGATCAGATCAGATCCAGGAATTACATGCTAAAACTCCCATATTGCAAGTTCAGCTGAGTGTCTAAAATTCAAGTTCTGCAATTTGTATTTTGAACATCTGTCCAGTTTAAGCAAAAAAAGCCAGAACAACTAGATTTTCAAAGATTTTTATGAATGGTATATATAATATGTAGGCAATGAAAACTCTTCTTTATCTGTTTCACTCTGTCTCATCTGATGCTGGACTCCAGCCAGGGCGAGCTGACAAAATATTATATTTACATGTATATGGATATTTATATTGAATTTAATAAAAAAATATACCAAAAGCTGGTACAAGCCTAGTTAAACAGTGATGTGATCCTCAGTTTGCCATAGCTCTTCCTTTCCTTCGCATTTGCATCATGACCAGAATCGCCATTTCCTAGACTCCAGTGGAAATACACAAGTCCCTTATACTTACAGATGAGATAATTACAGATATCTAAGATTTTCCAGAAAAGTCTCCTAGGCACCAAAGCTGTACTAATGAGCATACCAAGAACTTGGTATCTGCCTTGTTCCACCTTCAGTTTAACCACAAAGTGACTGAAACTTAGGAAAACATGGAAGAGCTGTCTCCTATTCCACATAAGAAAATGCATAGGCATCACTGGCTGAATGAGTGGCTACCAAGTCTTGATTTACTCTATGGCAGAGCCCCTTCACCACACCCTAAAATAACTGCTCAGAGAAAGAAGCACAAAGAGGTGGTCCCCCTTCCCAGTTTTCGGAGGAAGGAGCTCAGATGTCTCACTGCACAAGGTGCTTGAGTATGTACCACAGCCTCGTCAAGGGGAAGGGAAATGGAAACACTCTTTGGCCACTGCTGCCCCAAAACTGCCCCCGAGAGCTTGCTGCCTCTTGCAAGTGCATGTCGACTGTCTCCCCATGGACTACATGGACAATTTAGATATCCAGGCTGGAGCTATGAGGGGCAGACCCAAAAAGCTGGTGAAAGGCCTCGTGCTGGAAAACCTAAAGCTGCCCTCCTGCCCTAACCCCATTAATCATTTGTAAGCATTTCTTTGGATGCTTAAGAAATGAAAAATGAGCAATCTGTACTTCAAATCCCAATGTTGTCTATGTAAAAATACCCAATGCCAATTAGTAAGTTGCTTTTAAATTATCTTTATATGCAATTATTGCTTTTTCTCTGTGGCAAAGTACATTTAGGTCCTTTTCTCCCTTTGAACTAGACTGATTTAGCTGAAGATGTGCTAAAAGACCATAAATTAAAAGATAAGATAAAAGCAGAGTATAGGATTAGAAGGAGATGTCCTTTGGGACATCTGAAGTTCATGTCAAGCCCACAATTCTTTCACAGCTTTAATAATGATTTACCATATCTTCCCATGACTGGGATAGCATCCACTATTTTGAGATAGTTGTAATTTTTTTCCATTTCCTATTATACGTATATGGTTTAACTAAATGTATTTTATGCCTCTTTACTACTTGCAATTAGTAAAATTTCTTTGACTGTTTTTTCTATTTTTGAAACCTTGTGCAGTTGTTTGAGTTGCTTACCAATAGAGAAAATTCAAAATATACAAAATGATAGCGTAATGAAAATGGATCTAATAGTTGTCATTTTATCAAACCAAATTTAAAAATCTTTATGAGCATGAAACAATCTGTATGCTAGTACAAATCTTGCCTCTATTAGTTTGTTGTGACTTTGTTCCTGAATATTTTATGACCATGACAGACTGGAACAGCGGAAATATTAACCTGTCTTCAATCAATATTATTCAATGACATTCACAGCATTTGGTGAACAACTTCCCATTAAAAACTGCCAACATCTAAAGGAAGAAATATTTTACTAATGATCTTTAACTCCTTGCCAAGTGACTGTTCATTTGGCTGCTTTGTTTCACACTAGTTTGTTAACAAGTTCTGCATATGCATTTCTGGTTATTTCAAAAAAACGTTGCCTTTGCAAAGGCAAACACCTTTGAGATGTGGTGACTTCCTAGATTCTAGAAAATGTCAAAGGAGTTATCACTTAAAATATTACTTTTATTTACTACTGCATTCATCTTTGACTTATACCAAAGACGAGAAGAAGAGTGCTAAAATGCCATTGATTGATTGATTTACTCAGTCCTTTTATAAGGTAGAATGATCTGTCAGACTTTCTTGCTGAAAAGGGAATATGGATTGAGTATACCTGGCTTGGACACGTCTTTCTCCTTTGTCAGGTAGTGGCCCTGCACTCATTGATACCAAGATCTGATGTATGTATTCAATCTGAGAGGTATTTTTTCTCTGAGAAGAGTTCCACTCACTTCAGCAGAAAAACACCTGAACTTCCTCAAAGTGACCAGAATGTACCAATGCATCCTTTTTTGTAGCATTTCTTGGTATATGATTTTATTGTCCACCTTCTACATTTCACAGCTTATAATCACTGTTAATTTCCTCTGATAAATGATGTCTTTGGCCCATAACAGTAAACACGTGGAGCAATATTTGCTTTCTTCCATACTTTGATTTCTCTTAGCATGCAATGCTTGGCACAGGTCAAATTCTTAGCTGGTGCTCTTAGATGGTGTTTGACATATTTTGCTTAATGAAAGCTCTCTTGTCTTTCTGTGTTTATTCCTTCCATTTTGAATTATGCCTGTTCTAGTTTTGCATACCCTGAGCTTTGGGAGGATCTGAATGAGGAAGATGCGGTGATTTCAGCAAATATGTCACTTCTAGCTGCTTTCAGTGTGAGAAGGACCAGAACTTTCCTTCCATTAGTTGCATTCCACAGATACATTTATGAAATATTATTTTAGCTACAGCAGAAAAAACAGTCAGGAAAAAAAAAAGACAAATAAGATTTTGGTATGATGTTACTCAGGGAAGAACCAAAGAACAACCTCTTTCTTAATCTCCGCTACCATTCTATGTTGCCTAGCAATTCATGTTAATTACATTATTTTCTGTAACTCTTATAAAGAAAACAATGGAGCCAAGAAATACACGTTCCTATATGTGTAAGACTAAAAAAAGAATTTGATCCTAGCATTTAAGCCCAAAAAACTTAAAAAAAGTCACAGCCTCCTGATTTTTCCAATTTTTTAATTCCAGGAGAAAAAAAAGCAATGCACGAGGCAAAAATAGATATTGCAGTATATATATTAAAACTCTGAAACCTGTGGCTGGAGATTTGATTTACCTTTTTCTCAAGTCTCAGTTAAGTGAAATATAAGCTATTTTTATCTGTCAATAATTTAGAAAATATGCTGACAAAACGGGTAGCACAAACTGGTCTTTGAAATACCCATTTATCTAGTTTGCAGAAAAAAGAAAAATACACAATATTCATTAGCAGTATATAGTAATGGCTTATAAGTCTTAGCCTATAATCAAAGATTTATTTCAAAATATATGATTAAACTATGATAAAGCAATGCGCAAGAATATACAAATATGTCAGGGTAGTTGTTATAGCTGATAATATACATGTGATTTCAGGGTCTCAGAAGTCAGTAGAAAAAAATTCTTTAACTGAGGCATCCTTTAGCTCTAGCCCATAATAACTGGCATAAAAATTGCTTTAGAAAAAGAGAGACATTTTTCTAAAGCATAGAAACATGCAATTTCTGGCTCATTTCTTTCACTCCTGATCATCAATGCCATGCTATACTTTTGCCTCTGATGTCAGGAAACAAATAAGAAGTAAAAACAAAGAGAAGAATGAAAATGTTGAGAACTGCAGGAACTGAAAAATGCCAGACATTTCTATGCTAATGTTTAATAAAGTGTGTGCATAAAAAAAAAAGAAAGAAAAAAAAAAGCTTTGTTTGCTGTTATGTGAAAACATGAGAAATGCAATACTACTTGACTGCTGGTGGGTTTTAATTTACACCAAAAACTCAAATAATACTGGCTTTACTCAATACAGTTTAAAATATATGAATATCTTTACACATGCACTATATTTCCGATGCTCAAAACTTTCTGATATCATGCTGCAGCCAGCAAGGTCTGAGGGTAACAATTAAAATGAGGTTTCAGGTGGATGGTGACATTTCTGCTGATTTCATATCTCTGTGTATGTGTGTGTATATATGTTGAGCCCAACCTCTGATGAAACTGCAGTTATACTAGGTTTAGGGTTTCCTTCTCTATATCTTCTTTCAGGTCCATGGTTAAGATGTTTCTGCCCCCCAGCTCCCTAGAAGTGTCCCATTTCAATAAAATTCCTTTTCAGCTGGCAGAACAGACCCAACAAGCCAGTTAGTTTGGGTTACATGACCTACCAGGATTAGCCCCGTGTCTTTATACTGAGATGGATTTGGGGGTTTCATATGGTCACCAACAGAGCTCAGATTTTTAGAGGTTTTAATGCTCCTTCATACGCTCCTTCTAAACCTCTCATTCTCACTTACATTTCAAGGTAACAGTGTGTGGGCTTTCTTGCTTGCAAACTTCTGTTTTAAACAGCTGTGAGATTAATGTGTCAGCCACTGGCTAATTTTTCTGTTACTGGATTTATAGCTCATCCCTTACCTCTTCCCATCTCTGATATATTGACCCCGTGGTCTTGTGGTGACTAGAGCTTAACGAAACTGAATGTAAACTCTTTTTCTCCCACACACTCTAATTTCCTCCCTCTTTGCCTACTTGTAAAGAAAACACCCCAATCCTTCCTACTAAAATCTTTTTTTTACTTTTCCCTTCTTCTTGCCCAGCAAACTCAGCCATTCCTCTTCATCTTCAGCAGATGCCGGGGTCACCCTCTCCTCTACTTATTCTCTGCCAGGTTTCTCCCCCAGGCTTGTGTTACATCACACCAGGATTTCTGCCCAGTTTGCCTTTCTGGACTTTCTTATGGACATATGCCAAATACTATCGCTCAGGCTGCGTTTCTTATTTGCTGATGTGAACTCTCTGATTTCACTACTTTGCTCAGCTGACCTTTCTCCTGGCATGCCCTCTCCAGTTCCCCATTTACTATAAAAACCAATTTTGGCTTCTTTTAAGCATGTCAGTAACTCTCCGCATCCTTATTGTCCCTTGCTGAGGTTCATTCTGATCCTTTCTTCCTTATGCCACCATACCTAGCCTCATCTTCTGGTTTCATAGCTTCACCCACAATTGCTCTGACTTTTATTACACAACTGGCAGTGTTAATTAGTACTCATTCCAGAAAGTTCCCATCCTGTACCCATTTATGTCTTTTTAATCCCAATCATACCTACAAGGAATCAAACGTTTTCTTCCTGTTTCATAAAGAACTCTCTTTCTTCCACTAAACTCTCTATACTTTTTTACCCTTCGGTCACCATTCCATTTGTCCTTGGAGAGGACCTAACAGGTCACGGATTAGCATGTAAACAATACCATTATAAAGCAAACTAAGACCTCTTCTGAGCACTTCTCTGAGGTAGTTCCAAACAAAACCAATTGTTTGGTCTGGTCCTCATTTAAAGGTCATTCTTTTGACATGTTCAAGTTATCCCTAAACTGCAATCCAGAGGAATGACAGGAAATTGTATAGACATGTCCAAGCCACTGAGATCAAGGCCCTTGTTCAAGCTACCTAGATCAAGTACCAACACAGTGTAGCACAGGGGTGCAAAGCACAGTCTGAACCAGGGGATGGAGTTTTCACAGAAAATTTTACAGAGTTTAAAGCAAGTTTCACATCCAAGATTTCATTCAATGCATGTGACACGCAGAACTGTCTGCTCCCTAAGAAAAGTGCGTTAATATAGGAATATGTTGAGCCCGTGGCGCATTCTGAATTCCTTTGTGTTCAATGAAATCTGCCACAGGAATCAGATGCTACTAGATTATTTCATGTAAACTCATATGGCCTTTTCCACAGTTAAAACGTCCCATTAATCTATTTCAAAACTTAAGGAGTTACATTAAAATGAGTTACCTTTTCTTGATATTGTCGCCGTGAGGAATCCAGAGACTGAATGAGGGCAGTGGCGTGACCAACAAACATGGCATAACAAGTTGCCCCCACGATCATACTCAACATGGTTATCCAGAGGTCAGACATGCTGACAGGGGCGCGGGCTCCATAACCAATGCAGAGCATATGGCTCATGGCTTTGAAGAGTGCGTATGAGTACTGCTTTCCCCAGGAATCGTTCTGCAAGAAAAGAGACAAGTGACTGAGCCAGCAAGCAGCTGAAGGGAAAAATACCTTTGTACCCGTATAATGGGATCATAGATTACTGGCTCTGAAAGAGCAGTCTGGTAACGTATCCTCTGTGCATACTCCTTCTAAATTAATTGTTAGATAAAGCATCGGAGATTGTCCCATATAATACTTAGCACAATGAGATGAAATAAAATTGACTATTTTTAATACAGGGCTGTATTCTTAAACATGGGTGTTAACCTAAATACAAGGAGACTAAAGGTCAATTTTATTTTACAGTCCATGGCAGATGGATTAGAAAGAGCTGAGCATGCAGACTTGCCAAGTGCAAGAAGGCAGTATTTTGTTTTAATATGCATGAACATACTCCTGTGGCCCCATTTCTTTCTTTTCACAGTTGTCCATTTTAATACACAACCACATTTCATCTTACCAGCTGTTTTACTTTCCAAGGCCAGAAAAAAAAGATATTTGTTGTAATGTCTGCTTATCCTGTTTTTTCTTGTAATGTGTTTATACCAGAAGCATCCCAATTGAAAAGAAGTCTGTTTATTCCGCAATCATAGCAAACCTATGTTCATAGCCACGGTCTGTGAAACACAGGTCAAAAGAAAACGTGAATACCTGGGTCCTGCATTTCTGATGTGTAGCTTCCCCTTCCCATTCTCTCTGGGAGATTAGAGGACCCGACAGCTCACTCACAAGCTTTTAAAATTGCAAAGGTGTTGTCAGCATCCTCCCT
This sequence comes from Aptenodytes forsteri, assembly GCF_000699145.1. NCBI lineage: Eukaryota > Metazoa > Chordata > Aves > Sphenisciformes > Spheniscidae > Aptenodytes > Aptenodytes forsteri. The sequence goes on along the minus strand of NW_008795489.1, from coordinate 231,799 downwards.
TTAGCTTTACATAGAGACAGTCAAAGGGGCTGCTCCTGAGAAAAGCAGACACTTTAATACATTCCAAAAAGCCCTGGGACTCCTTGTCAGATTTTTCTATTTTCCTTGCCAAAAGAATGAAACAAGAACAGTTTTATAGCTGTTGATCATCTAGCGCCCAAGAAAACAATTTGTGCTTGGAGGCACACAGCATACATGAGAAAACACAGTATTTACCACAAAGAACTGAGAATAATTTCAGACATGAAGAAGTGAAGAAGGAGGAACTGGGATGACATTAGTAAGATTAGGCAGTTATCCAGTATAGTGTCTAATATACAGGACTAAAAATAATAATCCTGTTAACATAAACAAATCTCCAAATCAGCAGTAGCATTTATGTATAAAATTTACATATGAAATATCAATATTTGTGTCTCTCTTCCACCTGTACAAGCTTTGCTCAAATGCTCTTGTTTCTCAGAGCTTCAGACTTGCTCTCTTGCCATTTAAATGCCAACATTATAACTACTCTTGTGCTTTTCATCTATTAAAATACTTTTTCTAGCCCCCCTATTAGCTAAAATAACTGGTAACAGGAAAGAAGCTAACAATTCTTGGATTGCAGATGACAAAGTTACTATTTATACACTTATATAATAACTTACAAATTAATGGTTCCTCTGTATTTACACTTGTTTCACTTTCTAAGTTAAAGCTTTTCAGATTTGTGAGCTGTTCCTCTCTTCACAAGTGAAAATTTCCCATTGTAAATACTGCTAAGGAATAGGTTTTCAATGTCTGTACTTAAAAAAAAAAAAAAAAAGAAAAAAAGAGAACTATCTTAAGACTCCTGGGAATCAGAGGGGTTTCACTGAGTAACGCGGAAAGTTTCCTTTTGTTTTGGGGCTTTAAAAAATACTTTAAAAATGAAAGAACTGCAGAAGCTTCCCTGAAAAATACCCAGTTCAGGATTCAAAAACCCTGCTGGAGAGCACACAAACTCCTTGCCATCTGGGTCAGTGCAGGTACTTTAATGCAAGCTCCCTGTCTCTCAGGAAAGCAGCTTACAGCAATCAAGGCACTGTCTACTTTGAAGGACTTTCCTTGCAGCTGGTATCAATCTCCTTTGGGTGGAAATATTTAATAAGGGAATTGTTAGAGACCCATACCAAATTCTTTAGCAGTTGCAGCTTTATATAGACTACATTGGCAAAAGCAATAAACAGCTTGCTGGAAAAAATGTATCTGTTTTTTAAGGCTACAAGTAGCATTATTAAAGCCACAGTATTCAAGAGATTGTAAGATCAAAATCTCAGTTCTTGAGGGGCTCCATACAGTAGATCTTGCTCCTAAATTGTAATTTTTAGCATAACTATTATAAATATTAAATAAAAATAAAAGCTGATCTTGATCTTGTCTATGAATCTTTTCTATCATATCCTTAGTGTGATAATTTTCAATTAAAATTCTTTCAGTAAAATGGTATTTTTACATCAAAGTCTTTGAGTTAACCCAAACACTGGTTTATTTTATTTCATGACTGAGATCCTATCCAAGTATGTGAATTATAGTTTTAAGTAAATTACCATTGTCTTTAAGAAAGACTAAGAAAATGGAAGTGAGGAGAAGCAAGAAGAAACAAAATACAAGGAGGGCTTTCTAGTAAGTATGTAACAGGGTCAGTGAAAAATAATTTAAACACTACTTGAGAACTAGTACCATGAGGGAGAGAAATAACCAAAAATGTACAACAAAATAAACAAAGATATGTTTAACCACTTATCTACCTTTATATATAAGCCAAAGTAGGATCCAACACCTCAAACAGTCACGATTGCATCTGAATCCAGACTGGAGGTCAAGGCCATCTCAAATAGCCATTTTGTTATACAAACAGCATGAGATATTATTACGTAGCTTGTTATAGACCTTGTTACAGGCTAGGCACATTTCAGACATTTGTGAATGGATGGTCCTGAGGAGCTGGTCCTCAGATGGGTAGAAAGGGTTTAGCAGAAGAAGAAAAAGACGTGGTGAAAAAGCCTGACAAAACATTTGAATTCAACTTGGATTTGTCTGAGGATTTTGTTGCTGAAAATACTTGCCAATGCTTTTTTGTTTGTTTCTTTTCCCTAATAATCAATCAGTTCTTGTAGAATCAGTTGCAACCATTGGTCTTTTTAGCTTCTATGGGGATTTTTTTTAAGATTATGCTGAACAAATACCATTGTGGAGGGTACAAATTTCAGTACAGTTACCCGTGTTGTTCAATGATTTATCCCAAATATAGAAACCACTTAAAAATAACACTGGTTCTAATGTCAATCCTATAAATCATGTATGCTACTACCAACATTACTACATGAAATAATAATAATTATTATTTTATTATTTTTCTACTTGTGTTGTATAACCTAAGGGTTTGGCAGGAGCAGCTCTAACTTTGTTAGTTCTTTGTTTCAAGAATTTGGAATTTTCCACAGCCCCATTCCAACATGCTGCTCTTTGCTGTACAGAAGTGAGGAGTGGCCATTCCTCTGCTACCAGCCTACAGATTACTACATGAAATAATAATAATTATTATTTTATTATTTTTCTACTTGTGTTGTATAACCTAAGGGTTTGGCAGGAGCAGCTCTAACTTTGTTAGTTCTTTGTTTCAAGAATTTGGAATTTTCCACAGCCCCATTCCAACATGCTGCTCTTTGCTGTACAGAAGTGAGGAGTGGCCATTCCTCTGCTACCAGCCTACAGAGATTTTTTTTTTATTAAGAAGCATTTTTGCACTTGCATCATAAGGAGATTTTTACATAACAGATTCACAGATAATCTTCCTGAGTTAACTAAAGCCTATCCTATGAAATAAAGAATCCTGTGTTTACATAGTCAGTTCTTCTTTAATATAATTGTAAAATATTAATATTTATATAAATACATGTTAAATGTTTCCCTAAATGGTCATATTCTGTTTTTAGTAAAAAAAGCCATTTAATTTCTTAGTCAACAATGGGTTGATCACTGTTTCCAGATTAGCAGTAATCGGTTTGAAATGTTTTACATGAAATGACATTAATTCGGAAAAACTATTAAAGACTGTAATTGTGAGAAATACCAAAGCTGTTTATCCAAGGATTGATTACATAATCTAGCTTGATGACATTAGGAAATCCTCACATATGTGAAAGGAAAGATCACTGATCATTTCCAATTAATTCTGTAAGTATATACATTAACTTGGCGGTTATCCTGAAGGATACATTAATCACAGGGCACTTCTGATTTTTAAAAGTCTGTTTCCAAGCCGCTTCCTTCACTGCAGGATGCTATCCTTTGTCTCATAATTTCACATGAACCTGCTACAAATATCTTTTTGTAATATTAACTTTTCAGCTCATAAGAAATAAATCACAGAAAGGTCACATGGCACCTTCTAAGGGACAACAATAAAAGGCAAATTATTTTTCCCAGTGGATTAAGAAAGGGTTTCTATTTTACTGGAATCTATGGAGGTTTTCACCAGAAGATTTTGTTGTCATCAGGCAAATCAATTCCACTCCATATTGCAGTCATTCCCTCAGGCACAGCTTATATTCCCTCAGCCATACCCTTGCACTGGGATAGAAATTGATTTAGAAATATCGTAACAAGCAGGCTATTGCACAGACAGTAGTGGTTTCCACATTTTTGACTCAGTTCCTTTTTCCTTTCACATCATGGTTGCTGCATGTGTCACACAAATGGTCCTCTCTGTTTGCAAGGGCATGCTTTAAAATCATGGAGCAAAGATTGACTTAGGAATTAAGTGAAATGGTTTCCACAAGGATCTTGAACTCACACTCCTGATTCTCCCTTTCAAAACTGCAGTAGGAGTGGGGAAGTAGCCTGTCCCTACCCCGAAGAGCTTGCCTTCTAATCAGTCACACACATCCATTCATACCCACCACTGCCTTCAGGTTCTTCTGAAAGTAAATGATATCTGAGGGAGGGAAGATGGATACAAATCTTGACAGGATATAGATGGTTTGTATCTATCCTAGTAAATTAAAAAGTATCAGAAAGCATTTCCAAGCTCTAGAACTTGGTTGATGTGGGTGTACTGTTAGAAATGCCCCTGGTGTGGCACTGGCCACATAGCACTCTCCCAAGCAAAAGCAGGTCTACTTTGGAGCTGGTGTGCGTGAGGAACCATTCCTTCTAGGCAGCTGGCATGAGCTTGTCCTGTGCTGAAACCCAAACAAGATTAATACTATAGACATAGTAGGTAGCTCCTATCCCAGTCCTACCCCAGTGCCCATCAAAAGTGGGCACTTTTAATTTATGAGCATGGAGGCAGCTAGACAGTCCAGAAGTGAGCCCTCTGGTTTTAGCATTGTCACAGAAAGTTATTGCACAAAACGAATGTAAAGTTCAGGGTGGGGCTTCAAAGGTCAAAGAAAGCACAAAGCATCCTTGCTTGCATGGTAGCACATACTGTAATGCAGTAGTGGCCCCAAGGAAACATCTGCCTAAAATCTGGAGGACTTGAGCCACTGCTGGTCGAAGTTACTGTACAATTTACAGTCTTTTCCAGTGGGAATTCAACTAAACTGTATGTGTCTTATATAACCATAATATGAGTTATTTGTATATATTTATTTGCAAGCCATTATTTCCAACAGTTTCTTAAAGGCTTCTTAAATTTAAGAATTATTTAAAATATGATTTAACTAATCAAAAAGGTGTGCTAAGAAAAGGCTATACCTGCATGTTAATGACATTTCTAATAAGTATGTCAGACAGAACTAGAAAAAAAGACACGTTTCCTACAAAATCCTGCATCATCTAAGTTCCATGGCCAAATCCTCCCAACTGTTACACTTCACTTTCCATAGAAGTTTTATTGTCCTCAAAAGTTTCTCATGCTTTAGATTTTGCATCTACACATCTTCAAATTCTGGCTCTGCTTTCATATTTCAGAATACAAGTTATATCCACTAGCAGCAATTTCCCTGTGTCACTGGTTATACGCACATAACACTGATATGAGACTAGAATTGGGCTTCTATATGAAATCTATCATTTCAACAGTAATCCATATATACATTTTGATATAGATATATAGCTTACATACTTGTCCATTAGTCAGTTGCATAATTTACTGCCTCTGGCTTCATACAGTACCTTAGAATGACAGATTAGTTAAAATCTCAGACAGGAAATTACAGCAAAACACCATCTCAGCATTTCAGCTTTCAAAGAAGTTGTTTGAATACCACAAAGAATAACCAAGTTGGCCAATGGGAAAGTTGTGCAATATTTACTGCTTCAAAACTCATGCAATGGAGAATGTACTATCATGCAAAACCTCTACTTCTTATCACAGCTATTATTACTAAGAATCTCTTGTTGTTTTCTAAAACTAGTAAACAAAGGCAAGGTGGGATCAGACTTGGAAGACTAAAAATCCTGCTGTTATTCTTAAAATCTTAAGAAGCGCAAGAAGAGTACATTTTAGGAAGTGTGTAAGTACACATGATTTAAGGAAAAAACCTGAATCGGTAAGCTCAGTGGAATAAGCAGATGTCTTCAGAAACTTCTTAACATTTCTCTCTGCTGATACGTGCAAAGATAACAGATGGTGCAAATGAGTCAACATATACTTTCAAGACCAATACTGGCAGAAAAAATGTAGAAAGTGTTTGGCATAGCATTCCACAGGAAAAGAGGTTTGACTGGAGGAGCAATGACTAAATATTATATATTTACTTTGTTCAGAGTCGTTACGTGACTTTGCTGTCATTACATTGTAATTCATACTTTGGTGCTATGTCTTTGGCACTAGCCATCAAACGAAAACAATGTAGGGTAACAGATCTTTCTTTTTCTTTTGATTATTTTTCCTGATGCAGAAAAATTTGAATATTAATCTGCTAATACATTCTCCCATTAAAAGCAAGCAGCAAGAATATCTACCTGTGATCACATTTTCATGGTAAGGATGAATGATTTTTGTTGTAGAATCAGTATGGCAATTCATAAACAGCAACAGAAGTGCAGATATTTGGCTTACGCACACAGCCAGGTCTTTCACATATATTTGAGTGAGGCCCATTGTGTTCAAAAGGACGGTTCACATAAGATATGCCCAGAACCTCATAGGGGAGGCTTCCCTGTATGCTGCTCAGTACTGCTCTTTGTTCTGTGTATCTGTACCTAATCAGAGATACAATCATGAATTCCTACAGCTGTATATATAAAGTTACAAAATAATAAATTAAAGCTTACAGGAAAAATACTTTTTCTATTCTTTTGCCTATGAATCAGCCCCCTCTGACTCATCCTTTTATCTGGTCACTGTGCTCCCTTAACTGAACCCAAAAGACTGAAGAAAGTTTGTAATGCATGAATCCCATTTAAAATAACATTCCATTCCAAAGGATTATTTTAATGAGAATTTTTAAGGAATTTCACCTTACAAAGCTGTCACAAAGCTTTTATAAAGTTTAGAGTAAAATGCTAAAAGCACAGACTATGTCTGTTTTTCCCATGTGAAAATTTAACAGTGCCAAGAAACATTCTCCCACTGTGGAATTTGATTGCCTGTACTTTTAGTTTTTCAGAAAGAGGTGGTTTTGGCTGAGGCCAATTAATACTCTCCAAAACAGAGAACACAGCCTGAGACTTAGCACAGGTTCACTTGAGGCCACCTCGCCTTGGTAAGTAAGAAGTCCAGTTGTATGGAAGCAGGCTGTGGAGGCAATTGACTTCCAGGAGAGAAAACAGACCTGGGCATATTTTATCTACCAGTATTAATACAGCCCCCATGTCAATCAGTCAGTGACAAACTAAGGGACGAATACTGGTGAAGGAATTTTCAAAAATGTACCTGTTGCTTTGTCTCATGCCCATCTGCTGGAAAAGTGTGATCAGAATGCAGTGACACAGTCAGGCCTTTTTCAAGGGTTTCTGTTTCAGTTCCTTAAAGAACTCTCACAGGATGCGAACTGCATCTGCAGGGGGGATATCAGGGGGCTTTAGACTTTGCCTACCAGTTGTGACTATTTTTTGATACATCTGTTTTCAAACTTATTAGGTGGCATCATCTTTAGTAACAATTATTACCACCAGAGAGCATTCCTTCTCCCCTCCTTTGAAATCAATTTCATTATCACAAAATATATACAAAAAAAATGAAGTTTTTACAAACGCCTATCACTGAAACTGCAGATGTTGCCCTGCCATTTTAGGCTGAACTTTGTTCTTCGAGATCCTTTTATTGAAATTTATGATGAAGACATTTGGCTTCTGTTCTCCTCTCTCATAGCACACTCAAAGTTTGATGAAGTTCAAATCACACTATTTTTTGATCCTGAAATAAACTTAAGTGCCATTGTTTACAAGGGACTGACTGGAACAGATGCACATTGTCCACCAAAGGGAAAATATGTTGTAATCACAGCAAGTACATAATAAGTATTGTGTGGTCACAATAAGTGGTTACAAGAAGTAAGTACATCTAGGTTTTTAGTAAACATAATTTCACTGGACAAACAATGCATCTCAGAGAGAAACACTTTCTTACAACAAAAGAAAAAAAAGAGTCAAAACAACGGCATGTCTACTAAGAGAATACATAAATCCTGCAAGGAAGCATTTTCGATGAGAAACTGAAGTTCATGAAATAGCACTGTTCAGGAGAGGTAAAAAATCAGAGTGCATTAAGGACACCATATCTTTTTTTCTGCTCTTTTCAGTTGGTGAAAGGAGCTGGATATGATGCAAAACAGTTTACTTAACAAGCCTTAAGCATTGAATCAAACCATTTATGAAATGCTTTTATAATACAACATCGAGAAAAGCTTTGCATTTTCAACAGTAGCTATGTGACAGTCAATAAAAGGCAGATGATAATGTGGGCTTAATATAGTACAGTTCTGGGAGACGGCTGAAGGAGTGAAGAGACATAAACCTGACTCGTGACTCCACAGCATACTGCTTTACTGAAAACTGTTAGGAAGAATCTCCACTGTCACAGACAATGTTTGCAACCAATTTAGAAAAGATAACTCGGCAGAAGGAACTGCATCTCTCTGTTCTGTGAAGAACTCAGACTAGACAGCAAATTATGTGAAGCATCTGATCCCAAACAAAATGACAAATGAAAATTATAGGGTTTTGGCAGTGGACATTTAGCTTTCTGAGTGTTATCACCATTCTCTTTGAATCAAAGTGATTTTGAAGCTACATAAAAACAAGGAAGGAAACAACTAACTTAGCAAGTGGCAGAAAAGGCTATTATTAGGAAAAGGCTAGGCAAACTTGATACATAAATTGAAAGGTACATAGACAGCTGTCGTGGTTTAACTTCAGTCGGCAACTAAGCACCACGCAGCCGCTCTCTCACTCCCCCCCACCCGGTGGGATGGGGGAGAGAATTGGAAGGGCACAAGTTAGAAAAACTCGTGGGTTGAGATAAAAACAGTTTAATAATTGAAATAAAATGATAATAATAATAATATGATAATAATAATAATA
>NW_008795489.1:213792-218340 GCF_000699145.1 Aptenodytes forsteri | reverse complement strand
AGAAATTAACTCTATCCCTGCCGAAACCAGGACAACAGCCATGCACAAAATCAGTGTCACAATGCTTTCTCACTAAGAACATCTCAAAACATTCAAAGCCTGATTTTCCAAGAAATACTTTCCTCCGTGTTCTATATATATACATACTCTAGCAAAATATTTTTGCTTTGTAAGTATTTGTAGGAATATGTCCTTTGGAAAAAAAAAATTGTGGGTTACAGTAGATTAAAACAGTCTAATATAATCCACTCAAAAAGGCAAATGTGTCTACATAGGGTCTGAATATGTTCTAATCTGCTTAAAAATGAATCAAGGTGAACCAACGCTACTTTCACACAAAGAATCGGTGTAAAGATTGGGACTAGGATTCAGGAGTTCCAGTGCTTTAAAAAACAGGTTTTCTTTCCCTGGTAAAGTGATGCTTAGTCTAAAGATACAATTTTTATCATGTTTTACTCTTTCTTTCAGTAACATAGTTTTTAAAATTTTTATAATGTTTTACTTTTTCTTTCAGTAACATAGTTTTTAAGGCAGAGGTTCAGTGCTGGTTTTAAGCATCCTTCTTCACCTAGCTGGTATTGAAGTGTCACTATTCTTGTCAATTTTTCGATTTATTTCCTAACCTGATGCCTTTGAGACTTTAGGCTACATCTGGTTAGTTTACAGTTCTTCAGGAAATTAACTTACTATATATCTGATCCCTCAAGAGGCTGGTCTGCTTTTTTGGTAAATCACAGTCCTCATCAAATATTATGTCCTACAAAAAGCTGTGTATTATTTTATTAGGCAGTGACAGCAGGAAGCAAAGGAGTTTTGCAGCTGAAATTCTATTTTCGCTCTATGAAAAGAACAAACCTTGGTGTCAAAGCAAGTACACTGGATCTAGGTCAGAGGCTCTTCTTTTTCTGAGAACTCATCCGAGTTTTGCAGATGACCTGTTCTTAGAATCAGATGCCATAAAACTGCAGGTGCTTACCGGAGTGTGCAAGACTTTCAAGGTAATAAAATAATATAAATAAAAAATGATTTAGCAACCTAAACGCCACCCACAAAATGATGTCTAGGCATTAAAAAAAAAAAAATACTGACTCATAAAAAATTCATTTCCCTCCTCTACTAGAGGGAGGTTAATCTAAGTCCTAGAAGAATGTCCTAATTTTTGGGGTACTGACTTCATACTCTGAGGGGAAGGAAGGGGAATGTGCTCCTCGTCTCTTTTAATGCCCTTGAGGGAGCTGACAGAGCACCTGAGTGACCCTGTAGCATTCACCTAAAATGTGAGGAGCACCCAGGTCCCAGTTCCAGTTCTAAAGACAGGGACAACCCTGTACAACCAGCAGCCCATGCCCACTTGGTCACTCTGAGCCCTCTCAGGTAAAGTTACCACAGCACGGGGCGCAGCGCCAAGGCCAGCCAGCAAGGCCAGCTTTGAAACCATGGCAGTATGGCAGAGTCAGGACGCTGTGACACCGTGCCCATGCTTCTCGCCTAACAGCAAAATTCACATGGACTCAAAAAGTGATTGGACAAACTACTGGAAGAAACACACAGCAACGGCTATGAAACACATGGATACTGGCTCTGGACCCGAAAGTCCCTCAGCCACAAATTTCTGAAAGCTTGTAGGATATGCTAAAGGAACCGTCACCCCGTGCTTGCTGTGGTTTGATCTTCCCCTGGGTGTCTGCTCTTTGCCACCCTTGGAAAGGGGCCAGACAGACCACGGGCCAGACTTCACGTGGCCACTCTGTCGGTCCTGTGGTCCCACCTGAATGAACCCTCAACAGCGGACTCATTAACTTGGATGCAGCCACACATTCATTTTGTCTTCAATTTATTCTCTTTCCTCTGCCCACCTTCCTACCTCTTCTCCAAAACCTCTTTTATTCTTCACCCGAAAGTGAGCTGCACTAAAGCCATTGATGCATAATTCTAATTTCATGTTGTCTTTTGTATAGACTGTTTCATTGCATTATTTTTACCTGATCAGTGATTATGTGGGATATAACCTCTTTTACTATCACGTGTAGTTTTCAAACAAATAGATTATTTGTTGCTGATCAGAGAAACAGGAGTTCAAAGATATTCATTCCTTGTTCTAAACTATTTACCTCCACTAAGATTTTTGTTATTTAAAGAAGAGGGAAAAAAGTACTTTGAATAAGTCAAATTTGGAAAGAGCTATGGCCAAGTCATAAATATGCTTCATTGTTCTATATTTTGTTTCCACAGATTAGTGAATACAGGAAAGGACTAAGTCATAAATTACCTACTTTTCATGGGCCTAACTTTTCTTTAGCCAACTTGCCTTCTCACAGCTCCATAGTAAGTATTTATGAGACACCTGTTCCATCCACACAGCAATGGTAATGCCAGTTAACTGTACAGAAATGCTTGGAAAACATATGGGATACCTTCATAGCTGCAACATAAAAAGTAAGAAAGTCTCTCGTTGCATTTAAGAATTAAACTTCATGCTTTGATTACAGGAAGATCCACAAAGTTATCCTGCACAGTAACTATAACATCCACCTGCTAAGTAGTTTAAAGGAATTCAGGTTCCTCAGTCTAGATACCGAGGATGAAAATACTCTGACTGAAACGGGTAAGGCTGAGGCAGATGGCTCAGCCCAGAGGACAAACCTTGGGGAGAGGCCAGTCATGGGAGGTCTAGGATTGATGTCTGAGGGAGAGAGGAACAGAAAGAACGCCACAATCCTGAGCGATGGAGGATGAACAGGAATAGTAACAGTGCATTTCATTCTGTATTGTTTACAAATGGGTATCTACAATTACCAGTGGCCCAACTTGTCCTGGGTTTTGTTTGCGAGAATGGGCAATAAGGGCATAATAAAATTTCACATCAGCTGACTTCAGGAACTTCACTTTGATGGCCAAGTGAGTTGGAGAGTCTCCCTAGGCTCCCTACACAGTCAGCAAAAATCAGACTCCTGCAGATGGTGATTCAGAGTAGAAGTTTAATGCAGGTGCTTTTTATCACCTCCAGGGGAGAGTTTCTCTCTCCATCAGCTGCAGCAGGATCCTACTCAGCTAAAGCCACCTCCATCAGCTGCTTGAGCTACCCTGCTGAGTGGGCCTTTGTTTTAGTGGATGGACATGCCTGTCCATTTCTTCCTTACTCCTATCCAGTGGAGAAAATAAAATTCCTAGGACAGCCTCTTCTCTCAAGCTATGATTTTATTTTATGGCCCATGGGTTTGCTCTTGCAGTTGAATCTGACATTCAGATTAAGATATGGGTTTGCCAATGCAAAGGCTGACAAAAGTCAGTGGGGCTCTGTAAGAGAGGTGCTGGAGATTTGACTAGGTGAATTCAGTTCCAGCACAGTGGCTTTAATGTAAGCATACTACAGTGAGATGGTACCATAAACCACAGATAGGAGCAAGCGAGAGACAAAAATAGATACCTAATGAGAACAGAGGAATGCTCAGAATGCAAACTTCATAATTATTCAATTATATGGATAAAGTTATACAGCAGAGAGCACACAATGAGAGTAAGAGTTCTTGGATTCAGGGTACATATTTGAATATCCACATTTTGAAGGCATGGCATTTACTTTGCTTGAAAAAGGTTGAGAAGGATGTTAAATTGGAAATATCTTAAAGGACTCAGATTCTAATGAAAACAGTATCTATTCACCAAAACACTGTGTTACCTAACTTGCAGATGGTTGGAAACCTTTCTCAACTAGAAGCTTCCTATTTACAGGGCACGGGCTAAATGACAAGATTGACCTTAAAAATCTGATACCTATTATGTGTTTAGTATAATCAAAAGAATAGTCCTTTTTACTATTAGTTGGTCCATTGAAACAAAGTAATCAAGCTATTCATTTAAGAGAAATTCAGTTACGTTTGCCCTGAAACCAGTACCATGTCAATGTTTGATTATGTTAATAAATGTAGCCACCCACAGCATTATGTATGGCACTAAGTATGAATAGTGATAAACAACAATCATTTATTTTTATTGCAACCATGTTTTGCATCCTCCAAGCACATAGGTACAGACAAGTTTTAGCTGGCTTACAAACAGAAACAGTTTCATAATTCCCACCAAAAAGTTACAGACTGAAGTTCTCATTTCACTGAAATAAGGTTTAAAAAGGTCTTGAATTGAATCTAATTTAATAGAATCATAGAGTCATAAAATATTTTGGGTTGGGACTTTTACAGGTCATCTAGTCCAATCCCCTTGCAATCAGCAGGGACATCTTCAACTAGATCAGGTTGCTCAGAGCCCCGTCCAGCCTGATCTTGAATGTTTCCAGGGATGGGGCATCTACCACCTCTCTGGGTGTCCTGGTTTCGGCAGGGATAGAGTTAATTTTCTTCCTAGCAGCTGGTACAGTGCTGTGTTTTGGATTTAGGATGAGAACAATGTTGATAACACACCAATGTTTTAGTTGTTGCTGAGCAGTGCTTACACTAGTCAAGGACTTTTCAGTTTCCCATGCTCTACCAACTGAGAAGGCTGGAGGTGCACAAGAAGCTGGGAGGGGGCACAGCCAGGACAGCTGACCCA
>NW_008795489.1:212533-213682 GCF_000699145.1 Aptenodytes forsteri | reverse complement strand
AGTTTGCCACCATCTTTTTTATAAGCCCCCTTTAAGTACTGATAGGCTGCAATAAGGTCTCCCCAAAGTTCTCTTCTCTGAGCGAGCGGCTGTGTGGTGCTCAGTTGCCGACTGAGGTTAAACCATGACATTGGGCAACCTGTTCCAGTGCTTCACCACCCTCGTTGTAACAAACCTCTTCCTTATACCTAGTCTGAAACCACCCTTTAGTTTAAAACCATTACCCCCTGTCCTATCACTACAGGCCCTGCTAAAAAGTTTGCCACCATCTTTTTTATAAGCCCCCTTTAAGTACTGATAGGCTGCAATAAGGTCTCCCCAAAGCCTTCTCTTCTCTAGGCTGAACAACCCCAACTCTCTCAGCCTTTCTTCATAGGAGAGGTGTTCCATCCCCTTGATCGTTTTTGTGGCCCTCCTCTGGACCTGCTCCAACAGGTCTGTGTCTTTCTTATGCTGAGGGCTCCAGAGCTGGACACAGTACTCCAGGTGGGGTCTCAGCAGAGCAGAGTAGAGGGGCAGAATCACCTCCCTCGACCTGCTGGCCACCCTTCTTTTTTCAGATCACGTGGCTATTTCTTCCTTCTGAAGTTTACATTAAAAATACCAGAATTCTTGTTAAACAAAGAAAATATATTAAAGTATTTTTCAGATCCAACCTTTAGAATCAAACCTGTGAAAAGGAACAAAATCACTCTATGGGAGGAAGTTCATCAGAGGAAGTATATGAAAGGAGCTTTCATTCTTCAAAACAGCAAAATTACATGTTTTTCCACTATCTTTTAAAATAAAATTGAGAGTAACTATTGATTAGAAACATGGGTTATATTGTATTTGGATGAGTTTTCATTCATACCATACATATTTAGTTGTTCATTCAGATTAGGCATTCAGTGTCACCACTGTAAGTAAATAATTTAAATGGTAATTTTTTTCTGTCTTGAGGTCTGAAAGATTTTAAAAGCAAAAGACTAAAACCAACAAGCTTTGTTAAACCCTAGAAATCGTTCATCTTTTATTTATTTGTACACATGCCAACTTTGTTTCCTCAAATCATGTTGAGACAGATGAGTGCACTGGATCATACATTTAAAAAAAAAAAAAAAAGAAACTTCAGCTTCGGATGTTATATTTCTATTTAAAATGCCTCAT
>NW_008795489.1:206504-212517 GCF_000699145.1 Aptenodytes forsteri | reverse complement strand
AAAGACTTCAGCTTCGGATGTTATATTTCTATTTAAACTGCCTCATTCCTTCTTTCTCCTCCCCACATCATTTTTTTTGTGTGTGTGTTTTGTCTTCACAATTCAACTAAGCTGGTTTAGAGTTAATATATTTTATTGATCTGCAAAACACATTCAGTTAGGAGCAGTGCAGTTATACTGTTATTTCTGAGGGCACATGGCATTTCCAGGATACACTTCTGTCAGTATTTGTATGTTATCCTTTCCATAAATAGCTGCTTTGTAAAGATACTGGCTGCAAAAGCCCAAGGGAACCTCACCCTTGCATATTCATACAACTCAGAAATAAACTCATTTATTTTAGAGTATACTACTGCATTTAGGCACAAAAAAGGAGGAAGGTCTCTTCATGAAGGAGGGTTGATTCTTGAGGGGGAAACATGGAAATTAAATTTTGGTGATAAACGGGCAAGACCCTCCTTGCATCCAGCAGGAAGGTCTTGTTGCAAAAGTAAAGCCATGACAATCAGTGCTAGAGAATAACAAGAAAGTAAAGGCACATTTTATATATTCTGTATTGCATCTGTGTTTAATATACAGAGATGAAGGTAAGGGACAGGCAGCATTTAGGTGAATGGTATGGATTATGAGAGCTTATAGAGAGACATCTGCATAGGTCCAAAAATTCCGGAGCGAAATCTGCCCTCGCCTACTGGAAACGTAGCACACCTGCCGATTGCCCTTGAATGTACCTTTCCAAGGTGAGCTCTTTCATCTTGTCTTCACACGATTCTGAGGTAAATTTATATTTTGCTCCCAAAAAAAGGTTTTTATCATGCACCATAAACTTTATTTCTGAACACCTGGAAAAAGCTATTCAAAATAAATAGAAAACTCCCTCAAATATTCTTCTGTCAATGTTGTTTTAGCAACATTTAACTGAGTTTAGATTTGGCATAACTTTTCTAGTTGTACCTTAGAGATAAATTTAAAAAGTTTTTTACTATTAGAGATAAGCGTAAAGATATTACGTATTATTGCAGAGTGACAAATGATTGGTGCTATGCCTTTATTCCTGACCACTACTCACGTTACTCTTTGTAAAACTGAGCTAGCAGTCTGAGTAGACTCTGCTTGAAAATATCACTTCGAAGTAGAAAGTTGTTCAAAAACAATCATGTAAGTCCCTCCCTATCTATATCTATAGATATGTATTATCTATATACAGATAATCCTTTTTTGATTATATGTACTATTGTCAAAGTGCTAGGCTACCCTCAAATGCAAGCTAACTTCGTCCTCTTCCAAATATAAAAGATCAAATACAGTGACTACAATTTATTGTATTTTTGCCTTAAAAAATACAGAAAAGGACAAAAATATTTTATGGAAATCCAAGAGAAACTACATTATCTTATTTTATTACAGATTAAGGCATCTTGGATGGAATAAAATTATACATGAGATGGACTGGAAAAGGTACGAGTCACGTCTGAAGAATATGGGAACTATTTTTTGTCTCATTCAAATGCCAATTGCTGATTTTCAGAGATTGTTTCAAAGTATTTCTCTCATTGTATTAGCAGTAGTGCAAAATGTGGGTAAAATTTTGTTATTGAACTAGACCTGATAGTGTACATCTCTCTCTGCTCCAATCCTATTCCTATGAGACTGTCATGAACCTTTTATAATAAACACCAGCCATACAAAACAAAGAGAAACAAAGCATTAAGGTAATGTCAATAATGTTTTTTGGAAATTTAGGGAAAACTGTTTTTATTTTTACAGCTAGATTAAATAGATTAGTAAATGATTTATAGCATTTTTTTAAAAGATATTCAGCAATTTTTTAATGCTAAGACTGCTGTTCCTCCCACTGCAAATTATTAGAAGTGGTATACAGACCAGAGAAGGTCTCACCACAGGGCTTTGGTCTTTTCCTTATGTAACCAATAGTATCTTCTAAGCAGTAAATGAAACAGACATAAAAATCCAGATAGCATAAAGAAAACAAAATATATTTGAGGCATTTAATGTTTAAAGTAGTTGATACAAGAAAGTGCTCACTGCTTGCTCATAAAAGTAATACATAGACATCTGTACACTGACTATCTAGAAGATATTCTTCAAAATTTACTCATGAATAATAACGTTAAATAAAATGCTGCACATTTCAGATAATGTAAAATTTGTGGACTATTACTGTATTTCTCCTGTAGAAAATCCTTTCCATCTTTTCTATTAAATTACGTTATTTTCTGAAAGTTTTATACCTCTATTTGAATTACTTCAGGTAGAGTCTGCTCAAATGAGTGTATGTGCAGAAAGCAGGAAGAGCAGGAAAGGGGAGGGAAGGGAGCAGTGTTACAGAAAATTACACTCCTCTTCTAAAACAGACAAAATATGTGCAGGCTAAATCCGAATGAGTTGTGTACATCCCTGGCTTATATGTATAAATATACAAGCAAAACCAGTTCAGACATTAGGAAAATCAGTACATTAAAACAAATGAAAGAAAACAATAATGCCATGTATTTCCTGCTTTTCTCATGTTTTGGTAACCAGAACTGGATGCAAATCGAGACTTCCAGTTCTACAGGGAATTCTCCTTGTTTAGCTTTTAGCTTCATTCTGAATTAAAGTGAAAATACGAAATATTAAAATTTCCATGGAAGGAGAAGTTCAGAAATAACCAGATTTAAAAACATTGTTATGATACCCTCTTGCCTCCCTCTGGGATTTTGGGAATCCAGACTACAGATCCTATAGACTACTGATGTAGGTGTGGTGGATGCAGGTCAATGGAAAGAAAAATATCTCAAGTGTCTGATTGTATGAAAGTGCCTCGGTTCAGAATTACATGACCCAGGAACAAAGTATCTTGCTTTGATTTTTCTAATGTAAGCATTCTAAATGTACAATTTCAGGTGTCCAATTTTTATGTCTAACTGCATCTCAATAGAGACTTCTCTCCAGATGTACTTTAGATATTAGGATGAGTCAGGTGCTGAATAGCCATGTGTAGAAAGTTCAAATTTGATATGGCAAAATCCCTCAGTTAAAAGCAGTAAAATCAGTGCTCTTGAGAAAACCTGATTGTGATATGGCTGATAATGAGACCTGGGCAATAATATGCAGCTTATGCAAAACCAATTATCTTTATACAGTCTTAAAACATACAGATCAAGAATTAGACTGTGCATATTAATATAGCTTTGCAATGAAAAAGAGAAAGGTTTGCTGAAGAACAGCTGTATCTGAATGGTACTCATCTGGCTGGATCTACATCTGGATTTATTCTGGGAAACCTGCTCCCGCACAAATATTCCAAGGGTTCACTTTTTGGATATTCCAGTCACAGGAGAAAAGGCCACTCATGGAGAGCTACTTCAGAATAATTGTTCGACACTGATACCCCAATTCAACCTGGAATACCACCACATGCAGATAAACACTTATGTTAAATTTATAGAGACAGAGCAAAGTAGCCTAATCCAGCTTCCCCAGAACAAAGGGAACACTCTCTTCTGCAACAGAGAAGCTGCATTTGGCCATGAGGTGCTTATAACTCTTCCTGAATATTCATTCTATGGCAAATGAGGGATACAAGGTTCTAAAATATGACAGGTGCAACTTATGTTTCTGCTTTAGTTCACTTTTTTTATTAAAGAAATGGCTTAAGGCATGCTTTATGATGTCTATTATTTTTCCCTAGAATGTCTATCAAACACAACATTAGACTTAACCATATTATGTGCAGTTTCTTGTATTCTTTGAAGTTTAAGGCTTACATAAAATATTTTGTATTTTACAGTTACCAGAAATCTCTTCACAATATACTGCAGTATAAGCATTTATGAGTTGGGTTGATTCTTGAGGGGGAAACATGGAAATTAAATTTTGATGATAAATGGGCAAGACCTTCCTTGCATCCACATCTTGATAATTTCCTACTAGCTCTTACAGTAACAAAGAAAAAGTGTGGAAATAAGTTAGTATCTGTTAGGTACATCAATTTGCTTTTGCATGCCTGCTCTAACTAACTGCTTCGTTATGCTTATCCCATATAAGGAAGACCAGCTTTCTGTCTGTAAGAAACAGAGGCATGCAAGGCAGCTAACTAATTCATTACAGAAGTCATCCTCTTCAGCACCTATTATCATATCAATAACACAGTGCTACAATCAACACTTACAAACACGGGTGTCCTAATTTAGATCCTTTCTCTGTAGCACTTAGCACCAATATCTACTGAAATAACGATCACCATCAGCATTAAATAATTGTATCAATACTACAACATTGAGTTTAGAGTATTTTAGTGAGAGTAAAGTAAGATAGCAGGGCTTATGACAGTAGTTGAGCTCATAATGCTAAACAATTTCCAAAGTTGGTGGAGTTGTTGGATTACAACTGGGAATACCTTCTTTGAAGGACTGATTTCACTTTTGTCTCAGTTGTAATCCAAATATTCATGGATAACATGAATACTTTCACTAACGTTAAACTTTTAGGAAGTTTTAAACCTCCCTGTAAATGATTTTGCACTTTTATTTTTCAACTTTGAAGGTTCTACATCTCAATTAGCTCATGGTATTAACACAATGAGCTCAAAATGATAACCCGAGAACACATCAAGTCATGAACATGAATGCATTTGTCATTGTTTTAGGTTAGGGAACCAGGGCCTGACCTTCACAGAATCTAAAACAGTTTCTGCTATAATTCAGATTTTTAGAAAGAGGAAGAAGAAAACTGCTCTGCACCAGTGTTTCATGGCCTGAAAGAGACAAATAATACAATCTCAACCAGAAAACGTAAAAGAAACAGTAAGAAAATAGTATGAAACAAATGAATACAATTTTTACGACAAGAAACAGCAGCCACGATGGAAATAACTTTTAATGCATACTGTATAGACGCTGGGTTTGATCACAGGAACTTCCTTATTATTTGAAATCAATTTCCTGTTGGCAGAAATCAATACACAGAAAAAATATAAATAATGAAATATTTTCAATAAATATGAGGCACAGGAAATCTATTGACTGTTTTTATGTAAGTACATCAGAAATCTACTGTCAAAAATACACACTCCAAAAGTACAGAAGACATCAGCAAAATTATATAGAATATTACACCAAAGGAATGAAGGTAGGAAGGAAAAGTTATTTTTACTTCCCTTTCTAGCCCTGCAATAGCAGTTGACCTGCTAACTTGTCAGAGAACAGAAAAAAGCTTAAGCCAAAACCTATGTGGTCTTCCTAAAGCTTCAGCAATTGTTGTGAAAATGAGAACTTGACTTGTTTTCCTCTTCACTGATCACGACACACTGAGTTAAATCAACAGTGTCCTCAGCTACCCCATTTCTCTGGTCCTCGCTAGCTTGGCTTAAAACTTTGGTATCGCAATTAACACGTCCTCAGTCTGCACTAAACATACCTTGCCATTTAACACTGCATGTCTCTGCAGTCTCTTATAGTACCAAATCACATGAACTAATATATTCTCCTGAGCTAATATATATGTAGGCCTAACAATTGATCCCACCCCACTGAAATGGGTCATTACTTCATGATCTTGATGCAGGGGGAAACAGACTGACCTCAGTGACTAGGACAGTGCTGTGTGCAAGTGAGAGCAGTAACTGAATTCTGAACAGCTGCACATACTAGAAGGGATATTATTATTCACTGTAGATTCCCAAAATATGGGTACCTTTATCCCAAGAATGTCAGTTACATATTGTTGTTCTTGGTATTACCACATATGAGGTTCAACAAGGCCAAGTGCAGGGTCCTGCACATGGGTTGGGGCAACCCCCGGTATCAATACAGGCTGGGGGATGAAGGGATTGAGAGCAGCCCTGCCAAGAAGGACTTGGGGGTACTGGTGGATGAAAAGCTGGACATGAGCCAGCAATGTGTGCTCGCAGGCCAAAAGGCCAATCGTATCCTGGGCTGCATCCAAAGCAGCGTGGCCAGCAGGTTGAGGGAGGTGATTCTGCCCCTCTACTCTGCTCTGCTGAGACCCC
>NW_008795489.1:164617-206187 GCF_000699145.1 Aptenodytes forsteri | reverse complement strand
GAGGTGGTGGATGCCCCATCCCTGGAAACATTCCAGGTCAGGTTGGACGGGGCTCTGAGCAAGCTGATCTAGTTGAAGATGTCCCTGCCCATGGCAGGGGGGCTGGACTAGATGACCTTTAGAGGTCCCTTCCAACACAAATTATTCTATGATTCTATATTTCCAAATTGTGTTGTAAATAGAGCATTTATCTGAGTTGGGCAATTCCCCTTATTTTGATCACAGTCCATCTCTGATAGGTAATTTCAACATTTTATCTGTTCTTAGAAGCATTTGCTATAATTAGTCATACATAAATACATGAGTATAAAATACATTAGAGTAGTAGTATACCTCATGAGATTCTCAGTGCCTCTAGTAATCAGATGATTCCTGTATGTTCCGTACTTTCTAAGCACCCAATTTAAGATTGTGGGATTTGATTTACATAAGCATTTATTGCTCAGCACTGCAAATGAAGTTAGAGGAATCTAATGCTTTAAACGTGGCTCTATAATACCTTGCCATATAATAAAAAGGTACTCAAAAACATTTGTGAAGCTCTAAATAATGATTATCACATAATGACCAAATGCAGAAAAATCTCATGAGAAAATTAGCTGCCCTAATAGCCAACTATAGGGAAGAAGGTGCTAAGCTGATACATTATCAAAAAGGAGAAAACCCAATGCTGAATAACACATCAAATGATTATAATGCATTCCTTGAGCTCCATTGAGTAAAGCAGAGATCTTATTGAAAAAAAAACATGTGATTGTGTAATGGAAAATGGTGTTCATTACTAAGATATGTTGAGAATTAAAGTTCCGTGTGCTATTACTAAATAGTTTCTGTGCATATTATATATATGTTAGCATAGTTCTTAGAGTGTTACAAATCCTCACCACCTCCTGCATTTCTGAATTTGCCTATCAAGTATTCATTTAAGTCATTCATTCTATAATGAGAGGGACTTTCAGACTCTACAGCAGAAATACCCAAATTCTTTTCCTAGCAATGCTGATACTGTCAGAGATGAAGATCTGAAGTCTAAAGTCTGATTTCCCTTGGCCCTGAGGAAATGATGTGACACAAAGGGGAGTTAATACAATGCAAAATCCCACATCACCAAATCCAAAACCTAAAAACCCCCAAGAGTTACAAACAATCCAACTGCAAGGACAGTAAGGAAAAGCCAAAACAAAGAAACCAGAATAACTGAAGGGTTCTTGCTGAGCAAACATCGGCTGACTGCCATGAGAAATGCCAGCAAAGCAAGCCCTTTCCAAAAGCTTTACAACCCCTTCTGGCTTTTAAAAACCCCAGCCTTCAAGTTAAATTCTATACTTCTCTGCTAGATTTTTATCTCACTAAGGGAACAATATATGTGAAAAATTTGGAAATGTCAGCTAAATACCCTGTTTAAAGGACCATATGTTTTCCTAACCCTACAACCAATTATTGCAAATATAGAAAGGAAAATATAGGTTAGGGATCTTCAGATACTGTTACTTCAAGGACTAACATGCCTTTGAGTCTTTGCCATAGGTGATATGAAAAGCCAGAGCAAACCTCCAATACAACAAAAACTAATCATCTGCTGCAAGGGATGCTTTATTACAGGCAGTCATGCTTAGATGGCCAGATGGCATCAGTGGCAAAAATGTCATCTCTCATCTCTACTTGCCTAGAAACTCTGTCCCATATAAGACCTCGCTATAACTGTTCATCAGTTGGGACCTACACGCTGTGTTTTCATAATTCACTGCAGTTGAAACCAAATGCAAAATGCAGAATCCTGGTTTGCACAGACTGACTGTAGGAGAGCATCATTGTGCTTTTCTGTTCTTGTGCCTCCCTTGGTTTCAGCTGCAAGTTTTACTCCTAATTTTCTAAAGAACTATTGGCTTAAACTCTGAGATATGATAAAGATGTTTGGTCTATGAGTCATTATGGAAGTACACTAGTCTGAAGCAATGCAGATCAGAAAGCTGAGGATAAATCACACAAGGAGCTGCAGATAATAGGCTTTCTGAGCCAAGGAGAAATTAGGCAGCATCATTAGGAAAGTCTGTGAAACTCCTTCAGAAAAGACCTTTTTTAGGAATGAAACTCACAATCCTAGTGTTAAAAAAAACTAGGAACGGCATCAGAGAGCCATATACCCTCACAGAAGTAATTGGTTTTTTGTCTGTAATGGATTGGTTGGAACATGACTTAAGGTGAGCGGAAGAAACATCTGCTGCTTACTTTTATATTACATTTACTGGTTTTCTTAAGGAGAAGTGCATTGATATTCTGGAAGAGCACAAGATCCGGCCTGTCAATAGTAACTCAGCATTAATAAAGTCAGTGCAATCAAATGGCAGTAAAGATACAGAAGCGGGCAAGTGGGATCACATTTAGAAAAATTAAAGGAAGATGACAGCTCTGGCTTTCATGTCATAGCAACATGAAGGCCAATATTAGGATCTGGCCAAGAAGGCCAATCTGAGAGTACAGATACAATATGGGTTCATTATTATTATTATTGAAGATAACATCCCAAAGTGATCTGAACATTTTTGTTGAACTACTTAGGCTGTAGGTTGGTGCAGTATTAACCAGTGGTGATCTTATTCCCCTTTACAGAGAAGGCTTTCCATTTCATAGTCTACTTCATGATGCACTATGACATATTTATCATCCTTTCAAAGACGAAAATCCAACCGATTTCTTTTGCTTTAATTGCATTCAGTCACATCGTTCAGAGATGCAGTAAGCAAAATGCAGCTTGGTTTCATTACCCTATTCCTTTGTGACATTAAATTTAACCTATGTTATTTTTCTTAACAGTATTTATAAAGTAAAACCATGAGCATGCCTGTGGAATTTGAATACTTTTGCATATCAGCTCGTACAGAAGAAACAGCTTTCAGCAGAAGGCTTTTAGAAGAAGTTCTTGCACTCTGCAGCCTGAAGCAACTAATGTGCAAGACAGAAGGGAACTATGGGCTGGAAGAGTACGCCAGGCTGTGTCAATTGAGGAGACAGCATGTCATCCTCTGGCATCCTTACTTCCTTTAGCATCAGGTTATCTGCAAATGCTCTGGCTTCCAACTGACTTGCGTATTAGAAAACTAACTTTTTCTGGCTGACACACATTGGCTTGAATACGTCTTCAAGCCAATGATCACCATGAATAAGTGTTAAAATTTTATGTCAAAGCAAAATTGGTGTATTAGCCTGAGGTTAGCCCTTGCAACAATGTCATTTTGAGGAATGTACATTGGAGTCACAGTGTGAAACCCAGGAAATGCTCACACAAACCCTCCCCTACTCAAAAAAAGATTGAAATTCTAAGAGGGGCAATTTTGCCTTTCTAAGAACTTGTATTTCAAGTTTATTTCCTGCAATCAGGAAATGTCTCGTAATATCATGATGGGATCAGAAGAAAGGTCTAGTTGTTTCCCCCAACAGTGGCTTTAGATCTGCTCCTGATTCCAGGCTGGCAGTCCACAACTCTTTCTCTTGCCATAGGACTAAAAGACTGCCTATGCTGTGAACATAATCTTGCTCAATTTTCAGATCTCCCCACAATGTTCATTAACAGCAACAGTGTCAGTTGCCAGACCAAAAATAAAAAAAAAAAAAAAAAAAAAAAGTGCAACTTTCAAAAAGGATCTTTCCAAGAGTATGTGGCCAGTAAGGATAGAGTATTGTTTCTGTAAAAAAAACTGAGTGTGGGCAGGCAGAAAGAAGGGTCTCCCTGAGCATGTGCACAGTGCGCACAGCCTTCTTAGATTAAATGTAGCTCTTCTTATAGAAGAGAGAGAATTTAATAGTTTAGTGTTCTCTAAAAGTTAAATACTCCAATTAAGTGTAATCCAGGGCTTCCTTTCACTCGCTAGCATGGTTTTCATCCAGATCTTTAACAAGCTGGTAGAAAATGTACCCTTTCTAAATGTGAATGGAGTATGTTACAAAGCAGAACCCAGAATGCAGCAGAATGCAAAGATGTGCCAGTCAGCATCCTGGTGACCTACATTTATTGTAGCAATCCCATTTTTGAAGATATGTTACTATTTTTTTTAGGAAAGCTGCACAATGAGGTATGAGCAAACACGCTGCTTATCACTAAAGATGTTGCTTGATGACTGCAAATACTTGTCTGTATGACTGACAATCTTAGTCAACGAGCTTCCACAGTAACGTGCAGTATTATGTTCCTCAAGGAACAAATACTGTTATGTTTCTACAACAGAAATACGTGGGACTAAGCAAGAGGCCCATCTACTGTAAAGGTGCTGTTTTATGGATTCTGAAATTGTAAATATGGGAGAGACACATGTTTTCAGATGGCCAATGATATAGTTGCTTGGGGCTTTTTCTTTTTGGTATAGGCACATTTCAACAACTTTTTCAGTGTATTTCCTATGAAAATGTTCTGTGTATTTCCTCATTATCTGACTTGATAAAAACTACTTAATTCTTCACAGCCATTGATCTTTAAGGCACACGTCAACCAAGCAGAACATCATTACCCTTCCTTATAAATAAGGCACAGCCACCTTCCATTCTTGAACAGTCTGTTCACACACAGAAAACTATCATAGAAGTAAATCTATTTCTCATATTTTACTTAGAAAAAACTCATGTCGACTGTTAAGTTGGGAACAACTTGGTAAAGGGATCATGAGATGACCCAGAATTTATTTACAAAACAAACTGAGGACAACGTTAGATGAGACAAACACCAATAATATACCTTCAGGAGCATTCTGAAACCACAGCCTAAATTGAAAGCACTGGTGGACTCAGTGTTTCCAAATTTCTTTTGGTGGCTTTTTTGAGGGAACGAGGGTTAATAAATTAAAATGACCTTAAAACTGAAAGTATTTTCTGGCTCATTTACTGACAATGAGTCAGTATCATTTTACTGGTGATGAGGGCTACAAAACAAACTTTAGTTCATTAGCAAGCCAGCCAACAAAACCCAAAAGTAACCTTGAATAAATTGCAGGGCAGTGTATTACTAGGCATGTATTTTTACACTTAAGTCTGAAGCTAACTGTTTAGAAAAATAATGTTTAGAAAGCACAATGAAAAATGAACAATACTTACAACCATACCGTTTAGGGACACCCAGCAATCTGGTGGGAAATCCTGGAGTAATGGTACTAAAAACTGCAGACAACCATCCCAGTGGCACAGCAGCAGCATCATTCCGATCAGATTAAAGATTCTCACCACAGCACTGGCCAGATCATACGTCATGTGGAAAATCTGTGGGCAAAAGTTACAGGTGATGTACGTGATGCAAATCAGAAATGCAAATCATTTACTTCTCATCGGGAAAGTTAAAGGCAAAGAATTATCATCCTGAACTTCTAAAAAAGCTGAGATTTCTCAGCAAGGACCATTAATTTGGGCACACTAATTTGGGCAGAGAGCTGTGCTGACACACCTGATTCTTGGATGCACTCCCATGTTATGTAAGCTGCTGAAGAAGGCATATTTTGGATAAGAAGTCACCAACTAAAGTGTTTTCTTAAAGTCTACAACTCTTTTCAATTGAAGCAAGTCTCACAAATTTAAAAAACCTGGCAAAGGTAGTGAGACCATTACTTGCCTGTGAATTTGGTGTCTAAATACTCACAAAGTTGTGGGAGATACAAATTCAATGACCCGTTCAGAAAAGATTCACCTTCGCATTTCTTACCTTCGTAAAAGCACCAAAATCTGAGTGAAGAAACAATATAAGTAATTTTACATATTTTTGGACTTCTATTTCTATACTATTAATCCAATTTGCACATACCACTTCACCAAGCAAAATGACAAAAAGGTAGTTCATCACTCTTAATCATCAGCAGTTTTCCTAAAATACTGAGAATCCTGTGGCTACTACATCTGTAGTAGCTAAGTTTATGTAAAACTAATATAATCATTTGGATTTCAATATATTCCTCCATTCTTAGACAATAACTGTTTGCATCTGAAAAGTTTCTTAGAGCAAATCACACATATACTTTTAAAAACAACATAGACATTTTCAGGTTTGTCATGGGCAAATTTGTTGGACAGAATTAGCATGAACAGTCACCTGCCAAATAGTATGGAGAAAAACACTGTATTTAGAACTTTTCTGCCATATTGGTTTTAAAGCACTTCCAAACTACAAATACAGACATATTCTTTACTTATTACACAATTCAGTCAACTCAAGATAAATATGTTACATTTTAATACGCATAATTATCACTATGCAGGAGGTCCATTTAGAAGATCAAGAATGTCCAGTTGGTATTTCATGGAATTTTAAGTAGAAAATATTATTTAATTGTACAGATAGACATAGAAATAAGAGGTTTTAGCACTGAAAACATCAGATTGCTAGAGGTATACAGCCATATTGGCACATGACATTTTGCATTTGTATAGAAAATAATTCACGTATGAAAGAGGGAATGTTTAAACACATCAGATTGCTAGAGGTATACAGCCATATTGGCACATGACATTTTGCATTTGTATAGAATAATTCACGTGTGTTTGTATCCCAACTTTTTCATATGTAAACTAAAAGCAGACATTAAGTACCCACACTGTATATGAGTGCAAGTGCAAATATGGAGAGCGTGTTACAGTGTCTTTCAACATCATTTTCTGTTAGTGGGAGTTTGTCCTTGTTTGAAAATGATGGTGTATGTTTTGAGTCCCAAAATGCAAAACCTGCACAGTAGAAACATACCTCAGACATTAACTTTATGTGCAAAACATTTTTTCAATCTAGGGCATTTTAAGAGAACATATTCCAAATTCCAGTTTGATAGACATTGGAAACAGATGCTTGTAACATTATTCAAAATGTCATGTCTTATCCAAATGCCATCTAGCTCCTGTCAACATTGAGGAGATGACACTGATTTTTAGGAGATACTGTAAATGGAAATAAACAGAAAAATGTCACCATTACACATTTGTCTTGTTAAGAAATGTATTTACATTACAGCTATTTCAGTTTCAGTAACATGATATGAACTGAGAGAGTAGCTGTGTGAAATGAAATAATTTTATTTTAAAGAACTGGAAAAAATAGCAAGGATTACTACTGTTCTGGAACACTAACACTCATTCAGGTTACACTTTATCCACGTGGTTATTATACTACAACCACAAAGTGCAGATAAATTCCTGATCACATGAAAAGTTGCAGAAGTTTTGTCAGAGAAAGCAGGATTTTCCTTAGAATATTTGTCTGAAAAAGTGCAGAAGATTAGATAGAAACAATACATACTTTACACAGAGATCACAACTTCCCCAGCAATTTTCTATCACATCAGCAAAGCAAGTTATCACATCTCTACACTGTGGTTGCACAAAAATCAAAGTTCTCACCCACACTGTTTTCACGCTACCTCAAGCTTCCCATTAGGCTTTACTGTAAGGGATGAGATTTTCAGAATAATTCAGTGTATTGGATACTGAGTGGTTTTTTTTTAAATGGATCACAAATATGACAATCAGAGGCAAACTGAGTGCTAACATCTTCATTTCTATACTTAGAAAGAGAACTTTTCTGAAAACATGCACCTAGGTGTATGTGATAAACAGGGGAAGATCTGGTTCTCCAAAACTCTCGAGAGTCCAAAAAACAGCACTTGCATATACCCAAGGCTCCTGAACCCTTATCCTGCCTCTGCAACTATGGGCTTAGGCAGCATGACAGATTGTGCATGTATCCTGTGATTATAGCTGCATAAAAATAATAATTCTATGGCTCTTTCACTTGGATGGAGCCCATTTTGGGCATCAATTCATATTACAGAGAGGGTCTGCAAAGCTCATATCTTGATATAGAATTTCCAGGATTTTGGAGCATTTTGTGCTGGTACATCTTCATTTCAAATTTGAAAATTGTATAATTGGGTAATGTGCACTGCAAAAAAAAAAAAGTGGGTGGATAGATTTGCCAAGGTATTTATTTCAGCATTTCCAAGATCTTGCCTAGCTCTTATGGATGTATCGCTCCCTGCCTACCCCATGAGACTGTGCGATGGCTCAGTAAGGCTTCCCAAACAAGCCAGCACAACCAGGACACACAAAGAGATATTACAAAGGGAGACTAAAATTCAAACCAAACAGCTGGAGCAGTGAGTTCAAACTAAAGGGCCTTGCTGAGGCAAAGAGGTCTGCCGTTGGCTTTGGGCCCTGCAAGGTCTATTCTATCTTGTCACAGGGATATGACTCTGTAACTATTGTTTTTCTTCAAAGTCTCTTCATTAATAGTGTGCCTCTGCAGAAATGCTCACATACTGCAAGAACAGTAACATGTTGAAAATTTTATGTGAAACCAAATCCAGCAAAGGAAATGATTGCAACAGTCTGTATACGACACTGCAGCCTTCCACCATTTCTGAAACCATTCACTCCAGAAATAACCCCTGTGCAGTTTAGCATTCAGGGTCAGTATTATTAAAAATGCATGAACATATTCTGGACATTATCTCGATTGCTTAACATGGTAACATTGTATCAGCATTTTAACCATACCATACTTTTATCACTCATCTTTTGCTTATATAGTCTAATATTTGTGTAGCCTATTCTCATAACTCTGGTAACTCTGTATTAAAGAAAATAACTTCATAAGAAAAATCTTAAGCAAATATTGAAAAAACCTTTTCCACTTCTCTGCATATTCTCTCTCCAGTAAATAAAAGCTGAGTTTTTTTCTCCTAAAAGGAACTTATCATGGAAATGTGTGCTTGGTTGGAAAAAAACATTTAAATACCCAAAACAGACATCGTAAATGAACAGTAATACTTGTTCATGGTACTGTATCGACATATTTACATTTGGAAGGGGGGGGTGTTATTTTTTTAAAACTAATAGCCAAACTACCCTGTGGACTGAAGTCATATGTTGCATGTTTAATATTTTATGTTTTTCCATTCGGGAACTGATTGTGATACATTGAAACAAAAGCAGTAAAAGAAGTCATATTTTTATAGCATTTTCTTTTTGTAATCACAAAGTACAGTTCCTGTATTAATGAACTAAATCTTATTAAACCTCCTAGGAGATGTGTGAAGTGTAGTTTGTTAAGAGAAGAACTGGAGGATAGAAAGCTAATGCCACTCATTTCAGCAGATGGTGGCTTGCCCGTCAGCCAGTCCGCCAGTGGGATAGGAAGAAATATAGGAAGACCACAAATCGATTTACCATGATTTTGCAGTACAGATGTGTGGTCAAATCTCTTTGTTTGAATGGATGTCTTCTCAAGATAATATTCATAACAAAAATAATTCAAACGCATGCAACTAAAGTTAGGCTCCTAAACCTGTTACTCAGGTAGTTAAATATAAATAACCTGGTTATCATTAAACACTTACCATCCACAAATGCCATGCACAGAAGCAGGAACTGCAGCTGTAAAACACATTTGAAAATCTGGCCACTTTATTTAGACTCCTAATTTCATACCTAAATATTCAGCTTAACCAGCAAGAGGTGCAAATTTTGGACAACACATTTCAAAAGAATTACTAGAGTGACATGAGATTACTGCAGCGGAGAAAACATTAAAATTCCCTTGAGAACTAACTCTTTCCACATTTTTATTTCACATAATAGGAAAGATTTAATAGATATCTCTCCTTTTTGCTTAGTACTCAGTTTCATTTCAATTACACATGATACTTTTTATTATTATCATGTTTGTTTGGGGAGGGGTGGTTATAATACTGTCATTTTTCATAGTTTCCATATACTTCAAAATCATGTTTAATAATAAATTTAGTTTATGAACTCACTTCTGAGAACTCATAATTTCTTCCTATACTATTTTCATAATCTTTTCTCTCTACCCTGGAAACCTTGAATTTTTGCCTAAAGAGCTGACAATGCCTCTGACAATGGCTGAAATGTAACCACAGATTAACAGTCTCTAATATTTTGGCAAAACATTGCTCACAGAGAATAAGAAATTGCTGAGGAGTCAGAGTTCACATGTTTTATCTCAGTTTTTACTCACACTTTATTAATGACTCTTTTTATTCCCACATGTGAAGCAGGAAACAGACTATTCCTTCCCTCACATTTATAATGAAGCGTATACTTTAAATTGGTCCTGCTAACTCTGATGTCTGAGCCTGAGACAGAAGAACTGTTCCAGTCTTACCAACCCACTTGCTTAATAGTATTTGAGGGCTGTCATATTAAGTTAATAGCGCACTTATAGTTTAACTAAACGAACAAAAAAATCGGTTGAACTGCTGTCGTGGAATGCATAGGTTACCTCTTCTGCCTTCTGACAATTGGCATGTAATATTTGTTCAGCTGTGGTTTTTAGTTCACTTTGATTTTTAGGTTCAGTTTACATAAAAATTGATTTATATAAATTATCAGAATTTAATTCTGATTAAAAAAGAAAAGAAAAAGTCAGTCTTAGGACTTCCTAGAAAATTTATTCAAATCTCACATCACTGAGTTCATCCAGACTCCTCTTCTTTTCCACCCTTCAGAAGTAACTAAAGGTGCTCAGTATCACAAAGCTAGCTTGCGTTTAATCTTCAAATTAGGATTTGCATCATGCCTCGAGCAATATGAAATGACATTCATACTAAGCGAGCTGTGTAGAGTCTGGAATATTAAATAGCCACAGTGGTGAGACAGAAAGAGCTGCACACGTGCATGGAGGCTCTGGAAAGCACGCTGAAAGCTGTACCAAGGGCAACACTGGAACTTCAGGCTAGACTGCAGGGCAAAATAACAGTTACAAAAATGACAAGGGGCCTCTGGTTCAATCTCTGGGTCAGTCCAGAATTATTAGGTTTATCCCTCAGAGCACCAACTAGGCAAAAACATAAATATAAAATATAAAAAATTTTCCTGCCTGAGCTAATTGTTCACTTTTAAGATAGTCATTCTAACAAAGCTCCCCAGGAAATACAATAATATAAAAGGGGGAGGAGAGCACAATGCCTCTTTTTGAGCATCCGTCTCTCAGTCTACTTTAAACAATGAAAGGCAATCATGGCTTTTTGTTTAGCCATTTGATATTCTACAAACTGATTTCAAAAGACATTCTTTGTAAATATCACTTGGGGTACTATGGGTCTGATCCAACTCCTACCAAAGCCAATTTCTTCGGGAGCTGCAGGTTACTACACTCTACACTGGAAATACATCTGGACAAGTAGATGTAAATGGGCATTGATTGAAATGCCTGGCTATGCCCTCAGGATAACATTTTACACTCAGCTGACTCCTGATGTGTGTGCTTAATTTTATGATAAATAATTCATCATTGATAATTCAGTAGTGGGGAAAGGTATATAGCACTATTTAATCTAGTTGTATTTGTGACCTTAAGCTGATGACAAACGCAAAGATCTGCTTCTGCTTTAGTTGGCCCTGAAGGGAAAACACCAGTGATTTAATAAACAGAACAAACTATTTTTAATCAAACATATCTGGAAGAAAGAACTGTGAATGGCCTATTTTATGTGACCTTTAAAAATTGTTATTTTCTAGATGGAGTCAATCTGACATTAGGTTTTATAATAGAAGTCACATTTATTCCAATTCAAGCCATGTACAAATGGAAGCCAGCTTCTGTGGAGCAAAAGGAACAAGCACAACAACATATAAATGTGATAGTGAGCTACATCCAGGTTAAACCTGAAAGCATTAACAAAACTACTTTGCTGAAGGAAGATTTAGGCAAGCCTTGGAAAGGCCACATATAACCAGGAAGCAAAATCTATTTACTCTATATAAATCCTACAATATGTATTTTCTACTGTAAATTGGCCAATGCCATACTAATATATTACCTCTCACACAGAGGGCATGACTTCACTGCCAAAACGTGTGTTTTTATTATCCTGTTGTGATTAATGTGTGCAACCTGTCTTGACATCTAAATAGAGGAGCAGTCACTTCAGTTCTACGATGAAGAAAACAAGCCAAGAATGACAAACCTCAGGATCGTGAAATAAAAAATATAGTGCTAATTTTCATTGTGTTTTTACAGAGGTCGAGGTCTCATTCTTCACTTATTTTGATGACAGAAAGTGCCTTATTAGACTAAGCTTTTATCTTCATTAACTGAAGCAAAGTAAAAACAAACAAAAAACAGTTCACAGCTGTCAGAAAGACACAAACATGCCATACTAACAGCCTGCCTCTGTGACAAAATTTATCTGAAGCTCTTCTCCTTAAATCATAGTACCAAACTGAGAGTGACCGTATGACAAAAAATACTTGAACTGTACACGAGCACAGAGATTGAGAATTTTGTCAGCTTGAAGTATAGCTCTGTTTCCATTTCAGCATTACTTCAAGCATCAGCATCGCCTGACGTTCAGCTCAAGCTTCTTGATGGGACAAGTATCTCAACTGATGGCATCGCTGAACTCAAGCTGGAGACCTCTGTGGGTGGAGCTGAGCTAGAAGGAACATTTCATTTATTATCTTTTATAATTATTTGTATCTTACAAAGAAGGCAGCTTAAAAACCCAGCCAATCTCTAAATGGCCCGAAATATTATTTATGATTTTTCTTACTAGCTGAGCAAGAGGAACTGTTTCTCATACTAACGTACAGATGTACTCTGGCGGCAACGAGAGAAAAGTTGTTAAGTTATTCACCGTCACTCATCTGCCCACAGAAAGGCCAAGGCAGGGACTCCCACAGCGCTGAAAAGGGCAGCAGAGCGAGCAACGTGAATCCTAAAAAATATCACTGCCTATGTTTCAAATATAAGGGCATAAAGTCAGATACCTGACTGCATTTTTAGGAATTAATATCAGCTTCTGAAGCCTATGTTCCCCAGTTTTAATATACTTATATAAGCAGTTTTCATCCTCAATGAATGTGAAATAAAACAATAAATACCAGACATATATTTATAAAGAAATCTACCATAAAATGTGTCAAAAATGCTGAGACAACTTAGGGAGAACCTTAGGAAGTACCAAAGTCTTCACAAAAAGTGCCATGTCTGACAAAATTGTTTTACGACATTACTGATCACTCAAGTCTCACAAACCCTGAACCCTTTTGATTTCCATTTTTAAAGCATAACTTTGGAGATAATCACACTCTACCCCCGGCATGCTAGGTCTTTTCCTCTGAGCCACGTATTTAAAAGAAAGGAGCAGGGCAGTGCCCTGGCTGCACCTGCCATTGAAACAGGCAGGACACGATCCGGACTCCCAGATTCAACAGCGAAATTCAATAAAAGTGAATAAACACAAAGCGGATACACTGCAGGAAGTACTTATAAATACATACAAAGTAACGGCATACCTCAGAATAATATATTTTTACAATCAACATTGTACAAATGGGACACGTGTAACCAACCTCTTTCAACCTCAGTATTTTCCTAAACTTCATTCTTTTTTTTTTTAAAGTAGTCATGTTTTAACTTCCAAACTCTGTGAATATGAAATGAAATCAAACACTTTCTGATAGTAGAAGCACCAGAAGATTGGATGTACACAGAAACTTGAAAGTTTGCATGTTTACAAAAATTGTAGCTGAAACTATTGTTTCTGTAAAACAATTCTTTCGGTGTTTTTTGTTTTCACTAGATCTGTATGTCATGACAGGCTGCAAATACTTCAAGGAGCTTCTCTTGTCTCAGCTAGAACCAGGCTTGGGAGGCAAATGAAGGTGTGTGAATAAAAGGAAAAGAAAGGTTTCTCTTGCATCATCCTAAACCCCCAAAAGAATCAGTCTGAGATTTAAGGGGATGGTTCATTAATGTTATTAAATTACCAGTTCTTTTTACATGATGCCTACCCCCAAAATCACACTGCTGCATATCCGAGCTTCAAACTAATTGTCCTAATTATAATACAGCTACATAATGATCTAATAGCAAACAACTGAAATAATGAGGAATATTTCTCCTGGGGAATTTAAGTTGGTGTCTTACTGAAGGTGTTGAGGTTAATCTTCCAAACATGGAAATAATGGGCAAGGAATTGAAAATGAAAGTCATTATGTTAAACTTCTTGTGGAAGAAAAGTTCTGAGACCAAATCAATTCACAATGCTTTCTTTTAATAGCATGTGATACCTTCATTTTAAAAAGCTCCAAAATGTTGTTTTATGAGGCACAATTGTTACATTTTAATGTTTATATATTGGGGTTGTTAAGATTAAATATAAGCTATGAATAAAATATGTAAAATTCTATACTGTATTAGAATAACTTTCACTTTTTATAGTAATCTAAAAGAAGAGTTCATAGACCAATCCTTATTAAAAAACCAAGACTGCCAGTACAAGTCAAGGCAGATGGTTAGTGCACAATACTGTGTGAAAGTCATAACTCTTCATCAGCTGGATGCTTAAAGCCCAAAACACAGAAAATCAATTCATTCCTTTGAAAATCTTGGTAATAGCAAATATGATGAAGTCACTCATATATCATAATCACACACACACACACATAAAAATCAAAGAAATTACAACTAGAAGTATATATGTGAATAAATTTTTATGCTAATTACATATCAATGATTTGAGGTCTAAGTCAATGTTTCATGATATTGACAAATGATTTTTAAAATTATATGGCTAATTGAACTGCATTATAGAAAACTTTTTTCTGGAAAGTGTAAATGAAGTCTACAGTTAAAAAATTACTGTCACTCAAAACCACATAGAGGACCTCTTTTGGGGTTTTACAAGTTAAATACCAAAAAAGAACTGATGTCTGGGCAGGTAAAAAGAACACAACAGAATCGCAGTCTTAATAATTTGCCTCAAAAATTGCCAGCAGAAATTAAGAACTCAGTTGCCTGATAAATGTAGTTGCCTAGATAAATCTTCATGTAGTCAGAAAAATATTACCAGTTTAAAGAAATTACTTTGGAGATTTGCATACAATACCTTCTCTCGTAAAATATTATGTTTACTTGGTTTAGTACATAAAACTACCGTGAGCAGAAATTTCAGCTGTTAAATTATTCTATTTTTGTATAGAAAAAAACATTTACCAATGTTCAACATTTGGTAAATACATGACTATCATTATTACGAAAAGTGAGTAAATACTTGCATACCCACAAACATAATTCGCACACAGTTCTGAATACTCAAAAGGCTCTACAGATCTCTAAGGATAGTCTATGAAAAAGTGAGAGATTGAACAAAAAAAAGACAAAAAAGACATACAAGTAATATCAGAAAAGAGGAACTACAGTAAGAAGAAAGAAGTGTTCTTTCATGGTCCTATTCGGGTTCTTTGATTTTTGCCTATTTCCAAACTATTATTTGAAATTATACTTGCTTCTGATGGGTAAAATTTTTTCAGTGTGCAATACACAATCAACTTAGACTTTGTGTTTTAATGCTATCAGTTATAATGATGAAGAGCTGATGAGGGGACGTTGTGCCTGGACTGATTTTTTCCCATTATTTTTTGAGCAAATAAATTAATATTAACTAAGTAATTAATTATATTTTAACATGGTTATTTTACTACGTTAAAGTATTTTGAAGAAAAAAACTGTTAGTGCACAGCAAGCCTCGTTTAAAACCATGGTACCTCTCACAGTACTATAGTCTCTCCAAGAAGAGTTTACATTTAATAATTTTTTTTTTTTAACTAGTACCTCATTAAACACAATGCCTAGCTGTAGTTTACCATATGAATAATGGAACAAGACATATTACTTTATAAATGACACAACATGTCAGCCTATGAATTTGAAACATACACTAAAATGTGCATAATACAACTGAAATAATTATTTACTAAAACTCATCAACAGCAAATCATAAACTACACGAAGATGTGGAAAGTCTAGTCAGTCAGAAAGCACCACTGAAACACAACAGTAAAATATAGTAACATTCCTACACCCCCATCCCCTATTTTTTTACTTTCTTTTATATCATTCTTGCACTTTTTCTAGCAAGCCAGTAAGAGAAGTGCAGGATGTGCACCAAACCCCTGGCCAGCCCAACATGACACCCTTCCTCTCGCCTCGCACCCCCTCCCACATTTATTTTGTCAGTGCTTTCCACGCCACTAAACCGCTGAGCACAGAGGTGCTCCTGCATGCTCCTTGTCCCGGCATATTTGCACAGCGAGCTGCCCACTGAACCAGCCTTGCTCAGTGTCTCTGCTGGGCCATGGCACACAGTCTCTCCTGGGAAGGTTGCCCCCAGCTTAGCAATCACCACATTAGGTTTATTCTTGCTGAAGGTCTAATGTGATGGCCCAGCCTTTCCAGATACAGATCTGTAGTTGTCTCCCTGCCTTTACTTTCTCGGCTGTCTTAGCAGTGGCTTTCTACATTTTCTAGCTGATCTGATGAACATGTCTTGTTTTCAAATTGCGCTTCGTCTATAAATCACTTAAACTTTGCTGTAGATTATTTTGCCCCATTTTCTAAGGACAGAATATCCATTAGGTTGCACTTTGCAAAGCCTGGCTCTAGTTCCCTACTGCAGCTCTTGGAGTCACCCCAGGTGATCATCTATGGTCTATCTTCAGAGGTTTGATCTCAACATTTTATCATTGCATTCAAATTTTATGAGACTACTGAGTCTTGAGTGATCTGCTGTTGAACACTATACAAACAAACACCTTTTGCACAATTACTGCTATTTCTGTGTATGCTCTCAATTGACCATTCATGTTGTGGAGGAGAATATACTTCCTTATTTGCCCCAGGAAACCATCTGTCCTCTCATGCACTTTGATTTAGTGTACCAGCATTTCTGCTAGCCAGATGCTATTGCCAGATCTCCTTCAAAGCAGTATTTCAGTCCATCCTGCACTTGGAACAATCTTCTGTGCACTCATTCCTTGCAATCTTGCACTGATTTACTGGCAGGGGTTTGCTTTTGGGATTGCCTGCAGCCTTTTCCTATGGATGCAAATGTATGTAAAGAAAATCAACTGCACGTTGCACCACAGAGCTAATCCATCCTGTGTTCTGCAAAGGACCTTACAGGTTTAGCAACCAGCAGTGAGCTTTTTTGGGCAGTATCCTACTCTCAGACCACATTGCTGAAGGCTCAGTAATTTATTGCTTTCTTTCAGCTTATTATTTACAAAAGCAAAAGTCACAGAATTTTGTCCGTTCTCAAGAGCACTTCATGCAGCCTTTTACTGTCTGACTCTCATCTCCAGACCCTACCTGTTACAAGCACAATTAAAGCACTCTCACAGCAGGGCAGCCAGTGCAGGCTGGGGCTAGCATTACCTCTTCTTGACATCACAGACTACGGTTCACTTCACGGTTGCAATACTGCGCAACACTGAGCAATACTCATGTTTGTCAACAGTGCAAAGCAAAAACATCTCTCGTTTCACATTTTCTTATGAACAGATCACATTCACTTGTTGGCTTCTGAGTGGGTTTAGTATATGCTAGACCCCACTTCCAGTCTCCTGTTTCTGCTTTCTCTGTCTGCTGACACCGAAGCCGATACCATAGTCCAGCTGCAATCAAACTGGCTATTTAGCAACAACATAACTCATATATGACAGCCAAACGACTGGCAGCCAATGAAGAGGACACATAGTGAAGCAAGACTTGAGGCTAAGAACTTGAAGCACACATGCTGCTCTTCTTTGAATTATCCCATGTGCTCCTGTTTTTTTTAATTCTTCCTTGAACAGAAGGAAAACTTTGGGACATTTCCTTTGGGATATTTAATAGCATTACCTTCCATTCCCTTTACATTGCTGTTAAAAGATGGAGATTTTTCTTGTTGCTGTTTGAGTGGATTCCTCTACAATACAGGCTGCAATCTATTGCTTTCCTTCTCCATCAGTCTGTTTCTGTCTAGCCCTTATTTTGTACAGCTCTAACCTCCCAATGCTTTCCTTTTCTGCTTTCTATATATAGCTCACATTTCAAACAAAATAAAGATTGCTAAGCAGTATCATGTAATTTTTTTAAAGAAAATAGTATCCTTACTTTCTCTTTGTGGATTATAAGCAATTCCAAACTGGTGTTGAGATTTTGACTCACCTGTATTTCTAAAGGCAGGCTCTTCTGTTACTAAACATCTGGAGGAAAAGAATTTACTTTTGGCAAGTAGACCAGAATTTCCCTCTAGTTTCTGTGCTTTCTCTTACTCTTGTTCCCCAGAGCATCCCTGCAGTACATTTTCAGTCCATCCATTCCAAATGTTCTAATTTTTCTATACCCTGTCCCTGCGTCATATCCTCTTTTGGTTTTCATTTTTTTCATACACTCTCACAGAGAACACAAACGTGACATCCAAAAAACATCCAGAAAAGGTTCTCCAATTCAGAGAAAGAAACTCTGTCCATCCTTTTTCAGAGTGATTGTATTCAATGGCTGCCATTAAAAGGTTAGTATTTCAGCTATCACATGGTGGCAATATTGCCAACTCCAAGCCAATATAATTGTGATTTAGGTGACCCCATAAAACTTGAGATTAATTTAAAAATATGCTTTGGGTTGTTCATATTCTTGCGTCTATCAAACTTCCCTCAGAAATTGGTGGGAGGCTAAAAATAGCTATAAAAAAAGAAAACAGTAATAAATCTGAGATTTTTACAAGATCACACAACTCCAGGAACTGGGACGTAGCAAGAAAAGCAATACTGTAAGGCCTACCATAAAATTGGAAGAGTTTGCAAGTTTGCAATGATATTTCAATCATCCTACTTTTACTATCTTAGTCCTAAATTACAGAAATTCTTTGTTTCCAGAAGGCTAAATCCTGGAAATGTTTATCCTGTGTGCTCTCAGTGCTGCAGTTTGCATCTTTGGACAGTGCTGTGACAGAGACTGAACAGCAAGAACAGTATTTACACAACTGCAGAGTGACAGTGAAATGGAACGTTATTTTTATCGTTGAGTTTGGCAGCACCAGCTAAGCACTAGGTGCTTCGAGTGTTTCAAAAGGCCTAGTTTGTACATGGTAGAGCTAATAGCTCAGGAAGAGAACGATAAAAAACGCAGAGAAGGTGGGAAGGAGGCGGGCAATTGTAACCAGCACATGCAAAAACCAACTCAGCATGCGTGGAAATGGGCTCAGTTAAGATTGCACACTGTTCAGGTAGTGCCATCAGGAGCACTGAGTGATGGTGTCTCACACATGGTCAACAAGGATGGAAAAAACAGCAGCACTGAAGTGCGTCCCCATGCAACAAAGGTGGTGAGTGCCAGGAGGAGAACCAGCCCACCGCCAGCGGGGCTGCAGGCTGCCCCTTCCCCATCCGCCTTTTCTGACGTCATCTAATACGGTAATAACGCCACGACATTCCGGTTTTGTCATTTTTT
This sequence comes from Aptenodytes forsteri, assembly GCF_000699145.1. NCBI lineage: Eukaryota > Metazoa > Chordata > Aves > Sphenisciformes > Spheniscidae > Aptenodytes > Aptenodytes forsteri. The sequence continues at coordinate 186,929 of NW_008795489.1, read as the reverse complement.
TCCAGTTGACTAGGTTCACCCACGTGCCATGGTCGGGCACATAAACTGAGCCCTTTATACAAAGAGTCGGGGTGTCTTGAAGCATTTGCGTGGGGATGGTGGCAGACTCTCTTATTTACCAGCCCCTCTTATTTCTAATGAGGCGGTGAAAATAAAATATGAGGAGTTCCCAAGCAACCCCATCCCACAAGCCAGATACTGTTTTATTTCCAAATGCTTTTCCAGCTGCATAACTGTTGCATGCCTGTGGGGTGTGCGTGTGTGTGGCATCACTCAAGGAAGGGAAAAGGGCAGGAGAGAAGCAAGAAGAAGCTGTGATTTTACAGAGCTGTGAAAACTATTTGCCTACCCAGTCCTTGCCCTGCAGATACAGGCCATAAGCAATGAAAACAGGCTGCAGGGAGTTTTCTGAAAGATTGCTGAACGTGGAGTAGCACTTACTCAATTCTCTACCAGGCAGTATTCCCTGAAGTACAGTTTTGAAATTACTCTGGACAATTTATCACCTGCCCAAATGACCCTGTCATTTGGCTAGTCCATCCGCCTGGAACTTACTCTAATATTCCCAGCCCCAGAAGCAGCAATAAACAACTGCCATCTTTTATAAATCAACCTGCCAAATACAGTTTTTTTCTTCACTTTCTGATGCCCAGAAAAATAATAGTCATTCCTGGGTCACCCACATGTTTTCTAGACATTAAAATGTCACCATTTTCACTGCTAAATAGAAGAAGGAAAAAAAAAAAACAACCCACAATCATGATCATCCTGGGAAATCCTTTACGGTCTGACCGGCTACCATGTGACTTCTATTTCTGGAATAAACACATTAAAAATAAATAAAGAGGTTGTCTTACTTTTTTAACATGCCTCATGTTAAATATTCAGACTCTGCTCTGCACAAGACGTCCATTTACTCTGCTCACTTGTGCATCTTTACAATACTAACTGCAGAATGGCTTATTGTTGAGAAGCAGGAGACACGGACACCACGGCTCGTCCCTGGCTCCCTAACGGTTGTCTGGACGAAGAGCGGCTGCACAGCAGACAGAGGACCCCTCTGGGGTTGCTACACCCTTTCTTGTGCACCCAGCACAAGGAGGTCGTATATTTCCCACATATAATGCTCAACCCCTTTACTCCCCTGAGATTATGGAGTGAGAGCGCTCAGTGTCTTTACAGTTATCATGAGGAGAAACAGTGATAAATATTATTTATATTAAAAAAGCCTAAATAATTAATTACACTCTTTTTTTCCCCCAAGAACCAAGGAGTTCATTGCATCATGGTAACAATAAAGTGAACATTAGCTCTGAAAGTCAAAACAAAGCAACGAACAAAGTAAATCATTATTTTCAAAAGATGGAAAAGGTTTTGTAGTCATAGACTAAATCCTCTTTAAATCACAATCGTGTCTCTCCAACATCTTACTATCAAACTTTTTAGTTTTCCTCTCAATTGATTTGTCTTCCCTTTGCACTTCAGTGATTATTGATTCTTCCCTTCTGAAGGAGCACAATTACAAAACAATTATCTGCTCTCTCAGTATTTTCCTGTCAGCTACAAGCAGAATGTTATTCCATTAGTGTACTGTTAGATCTTTTCTCCTAACACAAGTACAACTGTTAAAATGGGAAAACAGTGCACAATTTGTTTTCTGATGCTGGATATAATGTAATATATATGTGATATCATCTGTATATGTGTGTGTATATACATACACATACATAAATATATATACAGATGACATATGACAGTGGTGCATGCAGAAGTAACACTGGGCTTTTGATACATGCCTGAAGCTCTTAAGGAATCAAAACTCCACCTTCTACCTTAGCCACACTCTCCTCAACAGTGTTTCACTACCAAATGCACTGTTTCTGTGTATAAACGCAGCACCAACTGATGCCATGCTCAACATGCAATTCTTTGCCACCTGCCCCGTTTCTTCTGCACTTTCAAAAAGCTCTTTACTTAAGAATGTACAGAGCTCCTTCAGAGGATGTATATACCTTCAGGTATCCTAGGGAAATCCTTGTCTCCCAGAAGTCAGTAGGAGTTCGGTATTGCCTTTAGTGGATCCAGCATTTCACTTAATTTTCCCAGTCCTCTCGTGGCTGAATTAAATGGCAGTTAGTATGTCCCAACCATAAGAGGAGAAAGGATTTGGGAGGCATGAATCCAACAGACAGCCAAGAGGGAGAGACAACTGTGGGGTAAAGATAGCTGAAACATAAGAGCTGTGGTTCATATGGATTTTAGTTCATTTCAATTATTATTCCATTTTATCAGATGTCACACATTTTGTTTTTATGCCTGAAATAGCAAAAGGATCCATTAACATGTCCTCGTATATCTTCTACATCAAAATAAATGTAAGTTCAACTTTTATTTGTGCATCTGTACTCCTGGCACTGAGAACACGCACGTCTCTGTTATCAACAAACAGTAACATTATATCAGCCTGTACTACATGTTATTGCATTTATTTTATCTGTAGCAATAAAATTGGCCATGCTGGTGAACATGCTCTTTTCTGGAAAGCAAGCTAGGGACAAATTAGTAGATTTTGCATCTTTTGCCGTTTACATAGGATTCACATGGAGACTGGATCTTATCTAACTAACTGAAGACTACTGCCATGTGGGTATTTACTACTTTTGTATCTTCACCTGATGACCTAAGAGAAAATACACTGATACTGTTTTATATGTGCTGTGGACTTGAACACTATTTAGCAGGATACTGAGAGGAAAGGGACACCACTGTTAAATTTGTGTACAGGAATACAGAGTAAAACTACAGCCCAAATCACCAAGCACTGAGAACTAGCATAGAGAACACGCACACCCCATTACAAAGTTTCCCTGCCATTCCTATTATTATCATTACTACTTATTTTACACCAACTTTAAAAAAGGTACAAAAACTGCCCTGCTAAGCAACTTGCAACATCACCTAGACCTGGCTAATTAAGGATTCAGAAAAAATATCATGCAGCTTAATGCATAAAATGAACACCCAGAATGTCTGAACATTTCGTTCTTCTCCAACACATAGCCTATTTCATTTTAATCCACTAGGCCGTTGGGTGCCTTTTTTAATTTTCTTCCCCAATCACTTCAGCTTTCAGACTTACTTTTGCATTACTGCATTTGGTGTGACAGAAGTCCCACATACACTATTTTGAAACACTGCATTAATTGTAAAAGTGCCTTGTGACTAATACTAACCATCTTAGGACACAGTTAAAGTTTTTCTTGTGTTTTGCAGCTTTGCTTACTTCAGTTCTTCTACACCAAATGTCACAGAAATTATTATCCCCAAGCCAACAGGACTGAAGCCACCTTCCCCAGCGCTACTTCAGCAATGGCCCAGGTGTCACCACTACTAATGACTGCTAAGAAATGCTATCACAGAGATTCCTCTTTGGTATCACTAGCAGCTCACCTGTCATGCTTTACCTTTTGAAGCTTATTAATATAGTTGATATTTGTGATCACACTGAAAAGCCTACATGTAAATATATATAGACCTAGATCTGTAATATCATTTATCAATTGGATCACAGAGATAATGGTGATTCATATGGAGGACACCTCTGTATAAAAAGACAAGAGAAGAACCAGAGGAGACTTCTCTCATCTGTTTCTCCTCTCATACCGCACACACAGACCAACCCTAAGCCTCCTGCCCTTCTCACTAAATGAGCCAGCTGGGCACCCTCAATGGAAAAATCCTCCAGTGTTGCTAGAGCAGGAAACCTGCATGACAGAAACTGCCCTCTGGAAGAGTCTCTCTGTTCCACTGAATTTAAACACCACCTGGGAAGACTCACATTCTAGTCTTAGCACCTAAACACCCTTACAGAGGTTCTTCTAGGTTATTTTACTGCAGTGGTTGGGTTTATTGCTCTCTGCTTTCCAAGGGCCAGCAAGATCTTTGTTCCCCGCAGTAAAAAATTGAAAGAGGGCTGCACCAACCTGCAAGGGCATTTCTCCCTGGTTGTGGGGCATGGAGTGGGTAGGAAATAACAGATGTAGCTCCTCTGCTCCCTCGACAAACTCTTTTGACACCTAGACCCTATGCCACAAGGATGTGACTAATGAGCCAGCCTGGGTACTCATGCAGCGATGCCCCAGTGCTGCACTGCCCCATGTTTGCACTGCGTGAAAAGCTGACGCAAGCTCATGGGGGTCATATATCTCCCCACAAATCCACGGGCAGTCTTGCCCAGATTTTGCATTTTAGGATAGTTCCTCACTAAAAGTAGTCAACAGATGAAAAAGAAGAACATAGTAATTAACATACTGCAACCCTAACTGGTCACCAGAAAGGATTAATCTACACATGATGTGCTAATTTCCATTAAAAAAGCCTAAATATGGATGTAAAGAAATACATAAGCAAATAAAAACAAATTGGGATAACTTATTCTAGATTAGCAGTTTAACGGTTTGCCAATATCGTATTGATTTTAATATAGTATGACTAACCTTGTCTTACATAACTCCTGTTATCTACCTTTATCGACATTTCTAACTTATTCTAGATTAGCAGTTTAACGGTTTGCCAATATCGTATTGATTTTAATATAGTATGACTAACCTTGTCTTACATAACTCCTGTTATCTACCTTTAAAATGTCGACATTTCATCAAATCCTGCTGAATGTGTTAACATGGCTGTCACCTGATGTAGAAAAAACACTATTTCTTTATAACGTTTTCAATTAGTTATATCTGAATTTTATTGTAAGAACCTGTATTTTTATCAAACAGGTCAACCACTCAGACCCAGTCCACTCCTGTTTGTCCCTTCTCTCTGTTGGCATGGCTTTACCAGGGAAGTTTTAAAACATGTTAAAATCTAAATAAAAAAATACAAACATATTTTAGTGAAATGTTTATACTTTTTTAAAGAAAAATCTGTATTCAAGTCCTTGTACATATTTTCATGACAAAATTATAAATAAACTCTAGTATAATATCAAGCAATCCTCATAGAAGAATGGTTTTATTCCCTGAGTTATACAAAAAACTCATTAGCCACCTTTATTAGAGAAAAACATGGAATCTATTATACAATTGACATTTTAGAGATCATCGTGTGTTTTAAACTGTTTTGATTTTGCTTTTATTTACATATAAAGTATTTGATTACTTTTGAACAAAAAAAGCATGTAGTGCCACCTAGGGGTATTCATAAGCTTATGAATTTGAATTTTTGACAGCTCAAATATTCTGAATTAGGTTTATTTTTCATAACAGCATTCCTAGGAATAAAAATACGTATTAAAGGAGGTTTATGCAATTTAGTTTTGCCAGCCTGACAGTAGGGCATATGCTAATTCCAGAAACACCATGAAATTAAGTTTTTTCTCTGTTTCAGCCAGTACTCTAAAGTAACTGGTTCTCACAGAAAATTACAAAATAAATAATCTGTATATTAGAGGGAAATAAATAATCATGAAAAAATGCCCTTCTCCTGCCTCAAAACTCACATCTTACCAGAACAGTGGAAAACTAAGAATCACACTAATTGGCTGTATCAGATGTGTGAAATGCCATTTCACATGCTTGAGTTTGCATTTAATTTCCTCCAGTCCAACAAAAGATGGGCCAGGTGGGAGGATTCCTCAGTAGCGGCGTGAAGCCGAAGGGGAAGTCAGCCACAGCACCTACTTACTCACATCAGTTTTTATTTCTTGGGTAGTTTTGTTTTCTTTTGTTTTGTTTTCCCCTTGCTGTTAGTTTTTGTCAATGAGGGATATATCGGTGTTATTCTGGAAAGATTGTGGGTAGAAAAGTGGATTAATCTATTATAGACTACTTTCAGACACAGTTAATTGATCAAAAGTGCACTGCTACCAAAAGCAGCCTTGAATGTACCATACTGATTACAGATAAGGACTTTTCAGGCACATTTTGTCTAGAAAATACTACAGCAAATATAATACAGGCAGAGGACTAATCCTTGCTATTGTTTTTCAAGGCAAACTCGGAATGACCAAACTGACCACACTTATGAAAACTTTTTAACCAGGCTGCCTTAGCAATGGAAATGCCTCACCACCTTCTGTGTACATGGTATGGACCCACCCCACAACAGTACTCCAGCACTTCACCAAGCCAGAACTTTATACATTAACTTGTTCAATAAAACAAAATACGCATTTGCAGGTGATGCAGCATGAGCTTTTTCTGCCTAACCCAGCAAAGCACTAAACAAGTACCTTATTTTAAGCACATGAGCAGTTGTCTTGATTCACTGGGGAAAAAATCCAACCAACCAAACAAGGCTCTGTCCATCATTTTAACTTTGTCTAGGAAGGTTGGCATCACTGGAAAGCGTGCAGTTATTTGTCTCTCTCGACCCTGCCTCTTTGTCAGACACAAACCGGGCAGTGCCACTCTCAGTCCAACCTGCCACCGTCTCTATGAAATACCCTGATATCACTTTCACAAATACCACAGGAGCAAGAAAGGCTGGTTTTAATATTCTGAATTAATTTATCATCAACTTTCAGTCTACACGATTTTTCAGTCATATTGGATTATAGTGTCATAGTAATCATTCAGTTTTACTGGATACAACCTAAAAAACACCCCACCTAAGTGCAGAAGTGGCAGAGTCTATTCAGTGCAAACTACAAGAAAACCAGACAAGTCATTTAACAAATGTTCCATGTTCCACGTAGCAGGGTTTTTTTCACAGCTTCCTCCTCTCTATCAAGCACACCCACTCATCTCCACACTCAAGGAATTCAAAGATGTTACCAGAACGTCTGTGAGGTTTGAAGAATCTGTGAAATTGTATGGATTATTTAGAAAGCGCTGTTCAGAAACACTGTATTTATAATGGATTTTTCCAAAGAAGTTGTTCAACATTTCCCTTAGAAATCTGCAGGAACTAGAAACATAAGCACCAGACAGAGGATTTAAGTCTTACTTTAAAGTACTAATGTCAATGCAAATGTGGACTGTGGAATCTTCATATTCTATTATTAAGCATTCAGATGATACAACAACATTAATGCAATAAAATTCTATTAATCACGATAGTGCTAAAAAGAAAGACAGAAAGAAAAAAAAAGGCTAGTAAACTGATATCCCTAGCAATATTGGATTTTTCACAGACTGTATGGGAGATCAATCCTGAAAAATGCTGGGTGGGTTCCCTGGTCCCAATCCAGGAAAGCACTTAGCAAGTACCTTATTTTAAGCATATTAGCAGTTGTCTTGACTCAAACCAAAACCAACCAAACAGGGGTCTGTCCATCATTTAACTTTGTGTAGTTAGGTTGGCATCACTGGAAAGTTATCTTGTCACCTGTCAAAATGTAGATCCATTCTGATTTTAGCTCACTCTGTTACATTCTAGTGGAGAACTCTTTGCTTTACATCATCTACCAGACCCAAAAGCCTCCTCAATTACATTATTTCTCTTCTCTGAAGTTAGTACTTCTGCACCTAGAGCCTGCAAATCCTATTACACCCTTGTGTGAGGGTCCTCACATACAATTCACCAAACTAATAGCATTTTTGTAGCTGCACTTCATTCCAATCTAATTTGATTTTCTAGTGGAATGGTTTAATCATCTTTTTGGAAATAACCCCTCTCTGCTGTATTCTCTTAGGCTACTTTTCCCCTGCATGAGAAATAACCCCTCTCTGCTGTATTCTCTTAAGCTACTTTTCCCCTGCATGGAAAGAGAACAGTTATGGACAATTAAAATTACTCTAAGTGAAAAAGGGAAAACTACATTTTAAATTATGTTCAATAACTAAGAGTTTGTTGAGCTGACCTCTCTGAGTTACAGAAAGGCCTAAAAATAAAAACAAACAAGTACCTCTCCTTGATACACTGCTTATTGACTTTCTTATTCTTACAAAAAAAAGTGTTTAGAGGCTGTTGGTTTTCTCCCCTTATTAATTACTGCCTTCATTTACCCAAAGTGAATTTTTTATGAGTCAGGAACAATCCAGGCCAGTCTATCTCCACCACATTCCCAACCTGTTATATTTTTCAGCCTGCCCAGAGAGTTATACAATGGTCCCAGTTAAATAATCCCATGTTCTGTGGTAGATCTGCTTAGTACACTGTTTGCCCCTTCTTCTGCTCTGTACAGGCAACACAGCACACTGAGTAATGGTTTCTGAAGAAGTGCTTTTAGCCACCTCCCCTTCCCTTTTGACTATTATTTGAGACATTTTATGCATTTATGTGTTTAGTTCTTCAGTGCCTGTACTCTGAGACCACATGGCACTGATCACACCAGAAATTCAAACTGGAATTTCTCCTTCTGCATAAAAACAGACAAAAAAACCCAACCTTGTTATAAGCTTTGTGGGCTTTCTTATGTATGAACTCTTATCTCTCTCGAGGGGATCCACGCTCAGACCAAACTGAGAACCAACAGAAGGCAATGCAAAACTTAGGGTGTGAATCTTGCAAATCAGCATGGACTAAACAACAAATGCCTATAAATAACAACTGTGGAGAGCCTAGTAAAAACGTCAGTACAGTAAGACAGGATGGGGTAAAACATGTGAGGAGTCAAGATAAGCCCCTCCAGATAAGATTTTGCAGGATTGGTGGTAGTAGGCAAGGACATTTAGCAATATCTTTACACTTTCTGATTGGGAAAGGGAGTATCAGAGGACAGAAATAAACACAGGTTTTCTTAATTCTTCCTGCAGAGCACATGAAGAATTAGTAAGCAAGTTGTGCCACCTGAGCACCAGCCAATGTCCCAGATCTAGATTCGCTGCTCCAGAGGTACCTAACGAGACATAACAGCAGAGCAAGCAAAGATACTTGATGTTTGATGCGTGGCTAAAGGCCTATTTTGCTATTTCGTGAAGCCAGGTGTAACAATTTTAGGATTCTCTGTCCAAAATAACAGCTCTAGCACCAAGTTTCAGCCAAATACTGCTTTTCTACAACTCACATAGAGATCCAGGCTGTCCCTGGCCAGCCACAATGCAAAATAAGGGCTTTGTACGCTCTTGGCAAGCTACAAGGAGTCCCCTCCTTTTGCACAGTCCCAGGCACCAGAAGCCAGCTCCCATCTTCAAATAAAGTATCTAACACAGCTTTGACACTTCAGTTTGGACTCGTAGGTCACCTGAGGGTTTTAATGGAATGGTCTCATACACACTTACATGAACATGCAGAGATGAACCTATCCGATGCAGGCTCTGGCAGGTTTTCACATGAAAATACAAAACAGCTAAATGCACACATCAACCCCTGATATTAGACAGTGGAAGATGGTACTGAATGCTCCTCCTATCCAGGTCTAAGAGAATTAACAAAGTACAAATCTCAGAATAAATGGGAAAGGAAAAGTAATTGACTTCTTTTGGTTCTTAGCTCATTACTGCTACAGTAAAATTAGCCTGTCAATGCTTATGAAACGTTCCTCACAGATTCATACTGCCTGTGTCCAAAAATTATTCAGAAATCTAATCCATACGTTTCTTCCTTGTGCCTCGCCTGGACGACTGCAATGCTTTCTCAGCAGGTCTACCAGTAAAGCCGATTAGTAGTCCCCAAGCAATTCAAAATGCGTCTGCAAGACACATAGCTAAAAAGAAAAGGATATTTCTCAACTGTAACCCCAGCATAAATCTTTCAAACAGACTTTTAGTTTGCACTTGGAATCATATCATTTTGCACAGAACACAATAAGATTCTAAATTACCTTACTAAGTTGCTCATTACATACTTCATTCACTCCTCACTTTCACTTTGGTACTATGGAAAACAAGATATCAGCATTCTGTTTCACTGAAACAGGATGTTATTATAATCTGTATTATCACAGAACCCCACTGCGATAGATTAACCAGAATAAACTCCAGATCCAGAAGGTTTACCCTTTGCAGGACAAATAATATCTTTAGAGTGGAGAATAGAGACAAATATAGGGCATTTTTTATCATGCAAGGAAATAGGCGACAGCAAGAGAATCCCTCAAATTATCCCCAGCCAAGTCATGCAGGCAGCAGTGCTGGTCACTGCTCTCCTGCAAGCAAACAAACCAAGAGGAGGAGAGAAGAAGAACAAATTGGAGGACACAGCAGAGACCAACATGAAATGTTAGGTAACTTGTGCTCACAACATATGCTCCAGCGATAGGGTGCAGCTATACCAACACACCCTGAAACACAGCAGAGCTTACAATGGAGGGAATGCATGCATACCTGTGTCTTCCCACACGGTGTACTATGACTGCGAGACACTAGAAAATGCTTTTCAGGCAGGGATATGCACAAAATTACCTTTGGACCTATTTCTTACCTTTCATGACTGTGATGCTGTAAAATAGCCTAATGGCTAATGGCTTTTAAGCAAATTCATATGCATCTGACACAGACACCAAACTGATTTGAGATGGGATTGGGATAAGACATTCCTATACATCTGCTGGTATTTAGACTCTCTATTATTTTCTATATCAGAAGGTGTAGTCACGTAAAGTTCATTTCTAGGATAGGAGAATATGCATTCCAATCTACAGAAATTAAGACTGTCAGGAAAATGGAATTTAGATTTTTAAAAAATCGTAAAATATACTAAATTTTGCTAATGCTTATATGGCATTCAAGATCACATACACCATTACTCTCACTTGAACAATCACTGCCTGATATTTTATGTTCTGCCTTCCTCTAAATCCCTTCCAAAAGTTGAAAATGACACTTTTTATGATGTCTCATTATTCTGAACTCACAATCAGCTCATGTTAAGGTACCAAAATGGTTACATTGCTATCATCTTTCTGTGCATGAGAGATAATTTTGCACTAAAATTTGACTGTAATTTATTCATGCTTGACATTAAGGTATTAACTAATGGAGTCCAATTTCTCAGGAACAACCACCTGAATAATGTTGCAATCATTCATTTTAAGTATTATTTACTAAAATCCAGTTTTGAATATATTTACATTGAGTATTCCAAAGGGGTTTTTCCCCTGTGACTGTTTGGCATTTTTCAGCTCATTTACACAACCTCCTGCTTCCTCTTTTCAGTCATCAGATAAGAGGATAAGAAGATTCCTCCTGACACCCCATTCATTACCGTACTTGGGAAAGCTGCAGAGGACACCATGACAATGAGGACACATGCAGGCACATTTCATTTGTATTTGTGGAAAACTTAACTGTGAGGGTAAAGCAACGGAAAGGAAGCAGCATCCTCACAGTTTAGTGACCACCAGGGTAAGTGAAGAGGGTAGAGAAATCCGTTTCACTCTTGCAATTTCCCAGCGTCTTCTCTTCCCACGAGGCCAACAGAGAAAGCAGGTAAAGGTTCTCCCACTGCTGTTGGGAATTCCAAATAATTTTTTGGAAAGCAGTGGCAGTTTTGTGAAAGAATAAATCTTTCACTACTGCTAACCAGCTACTCATTTCTTTAAACTACATGTGTAATTTTTGTAAGTGGCTTCAGAGGCATGTGTGGATGTGTGCACATGGAGGTCTAAGTGCAAGCAACTGCAGTGGGAGCACAGGTGTGTCCATGGTGCCAGCAATAGGAGAGCCAGCGTGTTGTGCATAGGACATGGGTGTGTATTTTGGTGTGTAATCACTAGCAAACACCAAGCTGGAACAGCTGGTGAGCAGGGTAAGAGGCTGGGGAGCCAAGTATCAATGGGGCCATAAGTCTGGGCTGGATATTGGAGAGACCGGAGGGCCTGTGAATTGGCTCCTGGAGGTGCCAGGGGTGCAAGCCAGCTACTGGAGAGACGATGGGGTCTGGGTTTTGGCTAGTGGTAAGGTCATATGCCTGGACCAGCTACTGGGCAAACGTCTGCATGTATCTGTGTGTCTGTGTGCAAGGTAACCGGGAGATGGAGATCTGGGGGCAGCTACTGGGCAGACTGAGTTTCTAAGCCCAGTTCTTGCAGGGAACCACTGTGCATGCATCCGTGCGTGCCTGTGCGTGTGTGTCTGTGTGTGCGTGTGTAGGACTGCGGGCCCCAGGGTTTGTATGTCCAGGTGTCAGCAAGTGGGGAGACCAAGGACCCAGGGGCAGCTACGAAGCATACTGAGTACCTGAGCCCAGCTGCTGGTGGGATCCATGTTGTACATGTGTATATTTATACACGTGTATGTTTTGCAAGAGATGGGAACAGGCTGTTTGTGTTTCTGCAAGTACTATGTTTTCTGCCTGGGTTGATCTGTGTGGCTGGCTATATGTATATGTATTGTGTGCATGTGTAACCTAGTGGGAATACATGTTCAGTCTCACTACTGGCTGGACCTGGGTACATGGAGCTGCAACAGCCTTGACTTTTTTGGGCTACCAGATTTGGCAACTTCTAACAAACATCACTGACACAAATACAGATTGTCAAAGCAGTATTATACGCTACTCCAATTGAATTAAAAGCGCTTAATATGTCTGTTGCTGTAGCTGTGCTACAATATATGATGATACAAGAAACACAAGGCTTGCAGACTAGCTGATAGAGCTGGGAGGGTGCACAAGTTTTTGGACGTGTAGTTCTGTCATTACGTATTTTTGTAATTCTTAAAAGAACAATATTATCTGCACAGAGAAGCTGTTTCTCCAGGTAATACATACCATAAACATGTAAAGCTGTCAATGTGACATGGAAACTAATTGTATTTGGAGTCCAGTATTACAGCTGAAGACAATGGCAGCAACAGAGAGGCTTAGGGAGGCTAAGCACAGAGAACAGATTTTCTGTGAGAAAGCCAAAGGAACCAAGTATCTGTGTGGTCTGGAAGGACTTTATGGAATGACAATAAATCCCCATTAACAATCTCTAAATCTAAAAATGGTAACATGTCCTAAGATTAATCTACACTGCCAAGGCCTCTCAACTGTGCAGATACTTCCCTTTCTCTCAGTTAACCCCACAAAAAACTATTTTGGATGCCTGTATTTTAACTTTGCTTTTACATGACTAACATGCCAAGATGTATCACAGCAGATAAGTGAGATTACATTAAAAGTGCAATAGTGCCAATGTCTCTATCCTGATTCCATTTATTGTTATGCTGGTGGATCTCCTGCTTGACCTTAGTGAATAAAAGATAATTCTGTACAGATAAGTAAAATCGCCAACTAAAAGATCTTATTATGGAAGTGGTGCGGCTGACAGTTCCTAAATCAATTGCATTTCTAAGCTCCACCTGGCCTCCCCAAGGGCACTCGCTTCATTTCCCAGGCTGCCCACTGTCACCTTCCCAGGGGCAGCGTCCCCCAGGCTGCTCCCTCCAGAGTGGAGGCTTAGGCACCAGCATCCCGCCACCCACCAAGATCTGCTTAGTGGGTCTGTACGAAGATCAGCACCTCTTGTCACAGAAATTACAAGGTCACTTACTGCTCTGGACAAGCAAAGGAGCTCAGAACAAGAAGATTTGGGGAGGAAGAAGGGGAAATCTGTCTCAAAACAGCAGAGTTTAAATACGTACTCAGTTTACTGCGTAATAATCCATCATCTTCCACAAACAGCCCTCAGGTATTGGGAACACCAGAGTCTTCAGAGCTGTTGAGGTCTTTGAATACAGTCCAGGTAGGTTATGTGAAATTTATTATGTAATTGTTTCATTATTCATAATTTACATTAATTATCCTTCTTGGCTTTACTTTCTCCAGAAAGTATTCCGTATTTTACCCATTAAAACATGTAACCCACTAAAAATACCTAAAATAGTGTCTGAATATTCCCAGACTTCAAAGTATATTGAAGGACAACAAACCATGTCTTTACTTCTTCTAAACTAGACAATTTCCATTTACTTCATTGAAGTTCATAAATTTATACCAGTCAAAGAAGGGATGCAATGGTTAAAATGCATTTACATTACTGAACATGACACAACCGCTGACAAAAGTAAAACATTTGTCACCTTAAACTAAGGTGAACCTCATTGTTGTCTTCTAGACCCTACTTCAAAGGGCTGCTTAAATTGAGAAAACGTTTTGCTTCTAATCTGAGTGCACTTCAGAGACTTTAATTAAATGTTCCAACAACACTGTTGTAAGTAAGCCCATACTAACCTGACCTACAGGTAGGCTTAGCTTTAAATAGACAGTACTGATTCTGCCCAGAAAAAGATTTCCAATTCAGTCTCAAAATTTGCCTCCTGCCATAAAGGGGACAAAAAAAAAATTACTTCTGCCTTTGAAAGGAACTTTCTCCATCCTTGCCCAAAACTTCCTCCAGTGTAACATTTCTTCTCAACACATGAGCTTCTAGAATTTTGTGATAATATAATAATCAAATTTCACTTTAGTTTGGTTTCTTACGGGGAAAAAAAAATGAGAATTTTTTTCTGTGAATCTCTTAATGCCCCTTTGTCACTGCACTTTTAAATGAAATCCAATAGAAGGGAACAAAAGGGCAGGTTTTAATATATACCTTTCCTATAACTTTCAGGAAAATAGCTAGCTGGAAAGAGATGAGAGTTCCCCTTTCCGCTCCCATCTCTCCTCCTCATCCAAGAGGAAGGCCACAGAGTCAGCTCAAACATTATTAGATACTAGCAAATCCATAAAGGAGAAGTCCTCACCCCTAAAAAGGTTCAGAGATTACACCTTATTAAATGTAGGAGGAACCACATGGAACAAAGCCACAGGAAAACAGGTTAATAAATACCACCGTTTCCCAAACTACAACCTGAAAAATGCAAGTCAGTCACTCTCATGATTGCCCTGAAAAGCTCAGAAATGCACAACCAGGGGGCTCATAAACCTGACATAAACCCCAAATGGTTTCTTTTTGTAATCTTATAATCACGACATGAAAAATAATTGTTTCTAATGCTTCAGTTTGTATTCAATTTCTTGAATCAGTTATATGCGGTTTCATACAGTTGTGTAACCTCAAGTAAAATCTGTCCTGAAGGCTCTGAATGCTTTCTTTCCTCAGGAGGACGCTAATGGCACAGCTGAAATGAGTTCCTCAGGATGCTGTGAGCTTTACAAAAGCCTCTAAACCATATTATCTGGCAGAGCTTTTATTGTGGTAACAGATCATAATTCTTTTCTGTTTTGCAGCATGTTAAGTGAAAAATGTAAAAATGCCATACATTCTATAAAAATTGGTGGAAAATTGAACTATTTTTTAAGGAAAGTTGCTTTCATGATTTTGTGGAAAGTAAAAGAGTCAGTGAGTGAATGTTTGTACACAAATGCATTTAAGCATCTACTTTTCTGTTGGAAATAAGAAGGAAAAAAATAAAGCCGTACAGAGGGATTTTCTGGAATCAGGTTTTTTTACCTCTGTATCTTCCATCTGAATTTTATTTTGTTACAAATATAATTACCAGACAGTGATGCACTGGAATAGCCATTCACTTTCCTTTGTCTTCTCAATACAAAGTAGAGGAAATACAGGAGAGGAAATTTTACCTCAGTGCAAACTTGCTTTTAGTGATTTTAAAAAATATTTTTATAGTCACAGGGTACTAACTACACAGAAAGATTCCTGGGGGCTCTGGCAAGTCGTCTTTTCATTACAATTGTTTCTTCATTACCCTTCTTACCCTTTCTTGCAGTAGGGACCCAGATATCAAAAGGAGGAAGATGGTATATGATCTTAAAGCCAGGCTTTTCAAAATTGGGTGCCATATTTAGGCACCTATATATAAATGGCCTGGTTTTCAAAAGAACTGAGCACTTATCAGTTCCCATTGATTTCAGTAGGACCTAGAATTGATCACACCTCTGCAAATAAGGCCATTTCTATTTAGGTGTGGGCATGTGAATATACCAGAACCACTTTAAGCATCTGTGTTTAAAAGCAATAGCCAAAAGTTCTACCTCAGAGCTTTTAGATAATCTGCAAATGAACTCACAGCAGCACAAGAGCTTTAAATGGAGACACCTGAGCAGTGACAATTCCTATTGCCCAAAGGAAGGTGGTGAGAATTTTGCTGCCAAGAACAACTTATCTTCAGAGCTCTTCAAAATACAGAACTTTTCTATTTGTAAATAAAGTGGATCTGAATGATCTCATATATCCATTTTCTTTCCTAACTAAAATAACCTAGTTCTCAGTTTCCATTTTGCTAGCTCCCTGCTGTGACACTAAAAATTATGTTAGTTATGTAACAACATGCTCTGTGTAGCTGCAGAATAAGAGAATAGTGACAGGGACTGGGACAGCAAAGTCCCCATCATGTTTCAGCTTTAGCTGTTTAATGACAGCAGGTTGCAAATGCACTTTGCTGAGCTGGAAGGAATTTGCTCCTTTATTCAACAGAACTAGAGAGTTTCAAGAAAAAAAAAAAAAGGTGTAAATTGCATGAACAAGAGGCATGAAAATCATTTTTAAACATCATAATTGTTGGGAATTAAGAGACCACACACAAATGACTTTTATGTGCAATTTCAGAGACAGAAGCAGTAACAGCAACCTTATCGTTTCACAGAAAACGTCATATTTTCTTTAGAAACCATAAAAATTACATACGGTGATGCAAACTGCTCTCCTTAAAGTTTCAGTTTCTTTAAAGGTACTCTTTTCAGACCTTCATAAACGCACAGGGGCAAGGATCTCCACAGTAGTATTGACTCAAGCCAGTGAATTCACAGAACACCGAGCTGTGTTACGCGAATACAGAAGCTTACATCTGGAAGCAACACAGGTTTGTGTGATGCTGCACCCAACCTCATACATCCCTATAAGGCTTATCTGTTAGGTTACGTGATTAAAGCTCCACAACCTCAAAGAGCCACAGAGAGAGGGGCAAGGATCTCCACAGTAGTATTGACTCAAGCCAGTGAATTCACAGAACACCGAGCTGTGTTACGCGAATACAGAAGCTTACATCTGGAAGCAACACAGGTTTGTGTGATGCTGCACCCAACCTCATACATCCCTATAAGGCTTATCTGTTAGGTTACGTGATTAAAGCTCCACAACCTCAAAGAGCCACAGAGAGACAAGGCACGGGGGGGGAGGGGGGGGGAGTGGAGAAGCCCAAATAATACCTTGCCAGGCTGCTCCCAGGACTGCCACAGGAGAGCCTCAGCCCCCCATGTCCAGGTGTGAAACCCATCACACTGAGCCAACGCTACCACAGCTTTTGACTGAAGGGGGTGACTGCCTAGGGGACATAGGACACGTGATGGGATGCAGGGGAAAAGCCAGCTCAGACACCTCTGAATCACTGTCCTCAGCAAATCTAATTCCAACATGACTGTGCAATTTGATAGCCTTGCAATCAGGATAGGCGAGACGGGTATGAAAATAGCCACCAGTAATGAGCTCACAGCAAGAACTTTCACGTGTAAGTTTGTAAATACAAACTCTCTCTGCACAGAAATTACCAACCACTCCCTTTAGCTCCTAAAGGACTGCTCCAAAACAACAGCAACGGGGCACTGCAGCACTCTGCATACGCCTTTCGTCTTCAGGGACTTTGATGAGTATCCTTCATCACTCCTCTCTCCCCACTTCAGGGAGATGCTTGTACCAAAACTGTTTCTTTCTCCCTGACCATAAGACATGAATATTATGGTGCCTTCTCTTTTTGACAGCTATATATTTATATGTTGAAGCAAGTTTTTTGTAACATTTGTTTTCCTTACCATGAGCTCACTGAATCTTAATGCCTTTGCAATAAACAAGCCTTGTAAACTGAGAAAAAGGAGAAGGTTCAGGAGTGAGGCTGTTTTGTTTCAAGCTGGCAGCTAGCATGGATACTGCTGCTCTTTTATGGAGGTGTTTTGGGATGAATGTCACTTAGGTGACAGTGACAGAGAAGCAGCAGCAGAAAAAAGTTGTCTTGTGACCCTGTAACTCTGATTTGGAGGTTTACATTAAGAACTCAGAAAAGTATTATACCTCAAAGACATATTAAAGGAGTGGTTAAAAGCTGCATGCAACTGCATTGTGAATGAATGGGGAGAAAACCGGGTATCTGTGATGGCAAATCAATCTGCTCCTGTTCACTGAATCCATGCTGTAATGGGCAATTCCAAAGAGGGCAAGAGTGCTTCTGCAACCTGAGACCCTACCCCTCCTTTTAATGCTGTAATTTCTTATTCTAAGGTAAAGTGTGCTAGGGATACTTTCCCTCTGCTATAGGGAAAGAAGTTTCACTGAGATGCAGAACATGCTGTACATAAGCACAAAAAGCTAAAGTGTAAAAAATTTAAACAGCAAGAGTGTTAGGGAAGCTGTAGCCCGGTTCCACTTTGAGGCTAGACTGAAATACAAACTGCTGAGACAGCTTGCTGACTTGCTCTGAAGCAGAACTAAGTGTCCATGAACATACAGAAATATTTCCAGAAGACTACAAAATATATACATCCTTGCATTGTGCCAGGAAAAGAGCGCATTCTAGTAGCTCCAGACAAAACAGTGAATCCATTCAAATTGTTGGGGGGGGGGGGAAGTTGTGGGTTTTTTTTTTCCTTTTTGTGCACAATGTATAGCTCGTGTAAATTGCGTTCATCATTTTTCCCTACTGTTAGTTACAAACATTCCCGTGTTAGACCTAATGGACAGAACTTTCACATAGTCCTAGAAAAGGGCTGTGGCATCGTATTTCTATTCTGAGGCTCCCTTGCACTTCCGACTCGCACAAATTGCTGCCTTTGTGATTGTTCTACTTATAAATAATTTATGTGTTATTGTATATATACACAAAGAAACTAATGATCACATTATTCTAAACTCCAATGTCTACGGAGGCAAAAGATAATAATAAAATGAGAGACTGATCCTGGAGTCCTGAAAGAAATGTGGTTCATAAATAATGGGATAAGACAAAAATTACAGATGATGCAACTATCTACAAATGAGGCTGATATCAAGAAAATACCCATCTATCATATCAAACCTGATTTCGTTAGGCCTTCTTATCAGTTCCCAGCTATCTGACTTGACATTTTTATTCAACGCCTTACCTTTTTTTCCTATCATTTACATACTTACCATTAATATACATATATCACTGATTTCCTATCTCCTTTTGATCTGGATGTTTTCTGACCAGGATCAGAAAAAATACGTCAGAGATACTAGAGATGTTTTTACCCCTGAATATAATGGTTTTTATTTAAGTAAAAATTGGAGGAAGGAAATACATAATTGCAAAAGTACCCTATTAACCAAAGACTTCCCAATAGCTCAAGGAGTCTTCCCATCCTTCCCTGTCCTGGGCTGTACACAGTAAGTGGAGGGCTTTTTACAGTACTTACATGTTCCTGCTGGGTTTTTTCAAGCCAACTGGTAGGCTTTGCCATAAAATCAATTGGGGAAATGACCGGCTTAAAAAAAATTATAAAAAGTCTACTCTGGCTTTGAGCTTAGATCTTCTCCCTGATCTGCTTTACAGAGTGACCTGACAAACACCCACACTGGTGCAACCAAAGGGGTGAATTCAGTTAAAAGGTCAAGACAGGCACTTCAAACTAGTTTTTCTAACAAAGCATATTCTCTGAACTACACCGTCAGCTACAGCTTTTGAGAAGGAGTCCTTCCATAATGCAGAGGCATAGCCTGTGCTCTTTGTATCCAAGTCTGTTACGTTCCTTACTGCTGGATTAAAATGTCTGATCAGTTTTCTTTCAAGATCAAGTTTTATAAGCAAAAGTTTTATGTTTTCATTCAAGTTGCTGATAAATATATGAAGGAGCTCTGGACAATGAACAGATTCTTCTAATAATGTGCTAATTTTCTGAGTTATATTGGTTTTCTTTTTCTTAATTTTCAGTGTGTATTCAATAAGTTTAGCCCTATTAGCCTTGGTTTCTTTAGCCCTTCTTATCAGTTCCCAGCTACCTGACTTGATGTTTTTATTCAATGCCTTCCCGGTTTCCTTTCATTTACATACTTATTAGAAATATACAAGTATCACTGATTTCATATCTCCTTTTGACCTGGATGCTTTTTGACCAATTCAGGTCTGAATAAATGTGGATCCATAGCTTTCTGGGCATTCACGAGGCTGTCCTTGAACAGTTTTTTGGTTTTTGTTAAGACTTATCCTAAGTTAAATGCATAGTCCTGCTCAGCAGAGTGACGGAGTGTTTTGGAAGACAGGCCTAAATTCTGATCATCTCATTTGCATATGGAAAATACAGCTAAAAGATAATCATGGCAATCTGCACAGTGACTGTTTTTCAGCTTCTATAATTCACTGTTCAGAACAGTGTCCAACACTGGGTTTGACCTGTTATTTCACACAGGACTTTCTGGTCTGAGACAGTTATTCTGACTTCTGAGAAACTCCTGAGAAGGTTTTCTTGGGTTATGTGTTAATCAGAGAATTGCTGAGGTGGGATAGCACCTCTGGAGATTGCCTAGTTCAACTCCTTGCTCAAAGCAGGATCACCTACAGCAGGTTGCTCAGGGCTGTGTCCAGTCAGGTTTTTAATGTCTTCAAGGATGAAGATGCCATTGCTTCTCTGGGCAACCTGATCTATTGATTATAGATTAACATCACTGACTAATTACAGATTAATATATTCTGTTTACTCTGGAATAACCTGCTGAACTTGGGATTATTGGGTTACTGTGTTATGAATCTCTGCAGCACCCACCTGTGCATGGAGCCTTCCTTTTTTATTACTGAGATAAAAGATATTTATTTTCTGATAGATTTTAATTTGGTATTTTGATGAGAATAGTATAAAGCAGCTCTTCAGGAACAAAAATCCAACTAAATATTTCTGGTATTTTAGCGGTTTGGACCCTAAGACGATGTGGAACTTCAGTCCAGCCAACATCAACCCATGTGAGGTTGATTGGATCAATCCAAGTGAAAATTTGGCTGAGAACACAAAGACAAGCTGCTGCTCCTCTGAGTTTATGGACTGCCATCACAACCACAGTTTTGAAAAATGACTCAACCCCACCTACTCAGTTCAACAGGTGATAACCCTTGGTACGTAAACTGGAATTGCAATTGACTTTGTAAGAATAAAGATCTAGACTTCAGTGTTGAACTTGTTTAGTCAGGGTGTTCAAGTTGAATGCTGTGTACCCTCAACCACACTGAACAGGCAGTAATGAAATATGTCTTTCCTACAAGGCTTCAAAAATCACTGTTTATTTTCCATTAGAACAAGCAACTGAAACCTCCTTCCTTAGAAATGTAACTAGGCCTCCTAACTCTTCTTCGTTAAAAGAACATTAGTATTTATTTGTACTCTCAAAATGAGGAAACATTAAGTCTGATTGCTAAAGAACACTCCTTTTGCTCTGATAGCATAATTCTCTGCATTAATGTACGTTACTGACAATTATATTTTCTTTTGGTACCATTCAGTAACTCAAAGACGATTAGGAAAGTTGGCCACTACAGATTTAAGCTATAACAAAAGTCTCTTCAGGTTTACTCTGAAAAGCTTGCTAACAGCTATTTGTCTTTTAGATTTCAAATGGAAAACAAATAATAAAGCAGCCAATATTTAATGTGGAGACTTGTTAAATCTGTTTTTTCCCCGTGCTTTTCCCCAAATTTGACACTATTCAAGAGATGGCATATAAAACCATAAAGCAGGTGATGTTGCTAGAACAGAGACTGCAAGGAAGAACAAGCGATTACCTAATCAAATAAGATGACATTCATTATGAGTTTAATTCCCCTTTCTTTGACATTTCGTCCTCAATTTAATTAGTCTCTCCTGAGGCTCACAGTCTTAGAGGTCTTCCTATGCAAAAGAAAACTTGCTTGCCAAGGAAAATATGTCCAAAACTCTCCCAACCCTGCATCAGTGAGACTAGATTCTATAAATAACCCCCGTGAAATCTATCACGTTCTCAGCCTGCAAAGTCAAATTATTAAACCTGACATCTCCATTATATCCAGCTGTGGCACAATTCCTCTCTTCTATCTGAGATCTGCTACTTTACCTTGCAGACAACAGAAATGCTGCAGCTGTGGATGGCTAGTGTTTCCTATGAGAGACTTAAAGGAATACTATCAACTTAGGTTTAACATTGTATAAGAGTATCCTGGACTTTACAAACCTTAGATTTTCAGCACAATAGGCTTTGTTTTAACAAGGGGATAGAATTTTTTTTAATTAAAGTTTAAATTTGATTATATGATTAATGCTAACATGCTACTTCAGCAGTTTACTGCTCTTCAGTAGATGGTGATCCTTTTCAAAACAAGACTAGTGAAGTTTATTGTCGTGGTTTAATTTCAGTCGGCAACTAAGCACCACGCAGCTGCTCGCTCACTCCCCCCCACCCGGTGGGATGGGGGAGAGAATTGGAAGAGCACAAGTGAGAAAAACTCGTGGGTTGAGATAAAAACAGTTTAATAATTGAAATAAAATGATAATAATAATATGATAATAATAA